>NC_060282.1:28865256-29175244 GCF_021613505.1 Equus quagga
AAACTATCAATATGGAGAACTGTTATACAGGCTCTAACATATAAGCACTTTATAAGCAAATTTTTTAAAACACAGATTGATATAAGGAGTGCTCTTTGTATTTATGTATCTTGGAATTTATTATACAGAGTACTAAATATGCCAGACTAATAAAGGTCACATACAATCAGAAAACATTGGAATGTATACTGATATCCTTAGACACAAGAAGTATAATGGTATTAAAATGGGAAGTAAGAATTATTATTATTTTGAGCTCCCACTGTATGCTAGGAGGTTGATATAAATTGTAGTATTTGATTCTTTCACTAACACAATATATTATACATTTCAGTAAAGGAATATATTATTACTATTATTGTTATTGTTAATTTACATATGAGTAAATTATGCTTAGAGACATTACATGAGAGACTTCATTCCATTGGAAAAAGACCTCCTTCACTGTAGAGGCTGCATATAGTTTAACCTGGCTAATTCAATCAAAATTTGTTATAGGCCAAACCAGACTTGACCTAAGGGAAGCCATCGTACAACTCTCCATAACCTCTGTTTCTCTTCCCAGTAGGGCATGCTTGAGACTGCATGTAGTATAAATGATCAATAACCACCCTCTGGAAATATATATACTCTGTAGATTTTATGACTCCTGCCTACATATATACCTCCCAGCTGCAAAAAGGAGATAACTTTGTCCTTTTGAGTTCCTTGGGAATACGACAACCTTTGGACAAAATTCTATACTGGCATCCATCATTGATGATAGCTGAAAGGCCTGGTGTGGTGACTCCCAGTCCTCAACGCCAGATGGTCAACATTCCCAAAGCCCTCCCCTATAGCCCACTGGCCCTATATAACTGCTTCATGATTCTGTACCCTCTTAAGATAGTTTTCTTAGGACATTAGTCTGCCGTCTTCCAATCGGTTAGCTCGTCATTTAATAAAGTCCTTTTTCTACCTCTGTCTTGCCTCTTGACTAATTGGCTTCATCTTGTGGCAAGTAGATTGAACCCTTTGTGCAGTAACAAACTCACTGAACAACTTCTATGAGTGAAACTTTATGCTTGGTGCTAGGAATTCAAATAGAGATGCGATATAATTTTCACGGCTGCTTCTCTTGAGGAGTTCATAGGATAGCTAATGCTGTGTAATGATTAAGATCACATAGTCCAGGATAAGACTGCCAAATGGAAGTATCACAATTATTTAACTCTTTAAAAACCCATCACCTGTAAAATAGGGATAATAGTAGTTCCTAACACAAGGGGTTATTCTGAGTATTCATGTGACGGTCTATATAAATCACTCAGGAGAATTTCTGTCATGTAAAATGTCAGATCTTTAAGAATGGATAAGAACTGACTAGGCAATGAAGGGAGGGGGAAAAAAGGAAGACATTCCAGGTAGATCAAACAAGCCTTGAATTGTGGAAGTCTGTGTGTGTAAAATAGAAACTGGAAATTTGTCCCATGCGGCCAGAGGGCCAGAGTTGTATGAGGAAGATGGGCCAGAAGAGGTCTCTGGGGCTTGAGTCTGAAGGCCCTGAATACCACGCTAAGGGGTTCAGACTCCTGCAGCTAGGTGATGAGAAAATATTAAATTTTTAGAGCAGGAAAACGACTTGTTTGTGTTTCTATCTTAATAAAAGAGCCATAAAATAACTTTACTAGAAAAAAAAAACTAACTATAAAGGGAACTATTAACTGGCGAAGGAGAGAGACCAAAGATCTGGAAAATTAAGGAAGGTGAACTCTTAGTAAGTGTTGTGGGATTGAGAGAAGTGTCCAGATCTGAAAGTTACTTAGGACACAGCAGCCAGAGAATTTGCTAACTTTTTTTGGCCAAGAGCGATTGGAGTGGGAAAAGTCAGGAAAGACTGTTTTTAAACACACTGATAGGAGAAGCAGTAGATAATACAAAAGAAGATATTTCAAGAGAAAACTGTGAATGTCATCTTAAGTATTTCAAATTTGGTTCTTAGAGAATATACATATACGTATATATATATATATATATATATATACACACTATATCTAGTGGTTAGTTGAAAATGGGGATGGAGAAATAACTTTGTAAGTTTTGAGTGTGTATGTGATATATTAAATCATGGGAGAAGATGAATAAACCTAGCAAGAATGGAAAGTGGAAGAAAAGAGTCAAATATTGCACATTAGTGAATATCAATATTTAAGGGACAGAGAAGGATAATCTATATTGAAAGTGTTCTCAGAGCCAGGAGGGAGAGAAAGCAATGGAGAGGAGAGTTTGAATAAAGAGATAGTGGTCAATAATCACAAACAGCATGAGAATCGTCACATAAGACAAACACTGAAAACTTGAAATTGAATAATTTCTACATTTAGTTGCCAAACACGTATTCTAATTAAGGAGGACAAAAAATATTTATGATATTTTTCACTGTAATGGAATCAGCAGGCACCAGCACTCATAATTTATGAGCAATACCCCTGCATTATCTCATCCTCACACAGTTTTCCGAGTGAAAATACCTCTGACTTAAAGGTGAAAGTATGAATCTACAAGTGTTTTGATGCTCAAGGCAATGCTATATTCTGGGATTCTGTACAATATTTGTGAATTCTAGCCATTTACTAAATTATCAAAATAAGTCACAACTGATAACAGATAAACTATAATTTGAAATTGGTTAATAATATTTATAAGGCCTAACAGAGACAATGCATCTAAACACCTTAAGACTTTGTTGATGACCCATATCCTCTGGAAAAACATTAACAGTTCAAAATAGTTTCCGTGATGAAAGAAAACAAAGGAGCACACAAATCTACTATACTTCAATTTGGTGGTTAAAAATTAGCTAATAAAAATGAAGGGAAAAGTAGGAAATACAATATTGTGTGTGTTTATGTGTATGTGTTTACATATGTATGCACACACTCATATTTGTGGAGAAATAAAATTGGAAGCAGGAAGTCATCCATATACAGCAAAATGAAATCTGGTGAAACCATTAATACCTGCCTGGGCAGACATCACAACAGCCTGGGAACAGCCCTCTTCAACCTCTGCTAGGCTGGCCAAGGGGCAAGTTGTATGCAAGGTATCTAGTCCTGCCCCTCTGTTCTTTCCCATCCTCCTCTCTTCCCCACAACTTGACTGCCTACCCACAATTAATCTGTTTAGCAGTATTCAAAAATCCCACCTGCTGTCTCCTGTCATATGTATAAATGAAAACATCCCTTTGAATAAGTCTCCTTTCTGCCTCTCCCTTCCTTCCCTTCCCCATTCTTCTTCCTCCTCCCTCTCTCTTACTACCTCTCCCTCCCCATCTCTCTCCCTCTCCTCCTTCCTCCAAGACATCAGAGCCCAGGAGTCCACACTACCTAGTGGGAACACTTGCCCAGGAACTCCCTTACCTTGCTTATGCCTGAGTGAGTACTACACTTTGAATTACTTGTGATCACTGGCTTTGGTGTGGTGTGTCTAAACATGGATGTCATTAAAGAAGAGAGAGGGGCAGACCTAGCACCGGCCTGATCAAGCAGCAACAAAAATCAGTAGAATAGTTATATTAAAATACAATAAATATATTTTGAACAATTCTACAGTAGCTTGTTTTTATATAGAGTGGAAACTTTTTGAAGCACTATTTTTGGAACTTAGTAATTATATATATTTTTTCTTACCGTGGGGCTCTTTCAAACACAAAGGGATAACTAGATGGATACAAGTTAATGGTTTAAATTTCATTCAATGTTCCAATAAAAACAATCAATAGAGCCACAACATATTTCTAAATTTTTTTAGAGTTTAGAGTTGGGGTCAATTTCTTGTTAAAATTTTTCAGCAAATGTGGATAGATTCAAATGTATAGCTGGAGTAATCATCTGGCACTATTATATCTATCAAATCCATGCTATTTCAAGAATTAGACCTGTTTGTTTCTTTTTCAATATTAAGAAGTTTCTATGACAAACAACTTGAAAGTCAATGTGAAACTGAGAGATAACAAATGACCATCTATTTCCCAGCAATTGAATCTGAGAAGTCTACGTTCCAGGGGCAGTTTTAAAAGAAGAGTCTTGGATGATTTGGAAGCCATCATCTGGCTTAGAAAAGCAATAAAGTTGACACTTACTAAAACTGTGTTCATAATACTTTATAGACTGTTACCTCTGCCAGAACAGTCAATCATATATAAAATGTTTCCGAAGAAGTGACTCCCACAGCCAGTTGGAAGATAAAAAAAACTGAAGAACAAGGAAAAAAAAATTCATGATCTAGTGAAACATATAAATAAATAAACACATAGAGAAAATCCTCAAGTAAAAGAATGAGCTCAGCACTAAAGATCCAAGTTATTTGCCTGAGCCTAAGTTCACCTATCAAAATAATTTGTATTTATTCTTATGTCATCACATACTAGATAAAATATTAGCTAGGGATGTGAGTAACATAGACCCATTTCTCCTGTGATCTGTACCGAGAAAATTAAAATGTTGAATCACTAGCAGAGCTATGATGCACATGAAGAAGGAAAATTGTAGAGCTGCTTTCCCCCAAAGTGAGCAATTTTTCTATGACTTCTGAAAACTGAAGTCTTGAGCAAGTAGAACTCTTAGAAATAGTGAACTGATATGGTCTTACTATTAATTTTACATGCTATTATTTATTTCCATTTGGGTACTTGGAAGTTTAATTTTTGAAAAAGTAATACATTATTTTGGCTCTGATGTATATATATGAGACACCCAAAAGTTGTGCTCATAAGTGGATATGCAGTAGATATGTGTACATATTTTCATGAAAAGACATTTACTGGAATGATCATAACAGATTTATGCATGTTTTAGCAATATTTATTTTCAATAGCTCAAACTGGAAACCATCAAGAAATTTCCATCAAACTTACCCAGATATCCATCAAAATTATAACATAAATACATTAGAGTGTATTCACTCAATAGAATCATAAATATATGCAAAGGAATGATCAACTACAACAAAACACAACATATAGAAGAATCTCAGAAATGAAACATTGGGTGAAAGAAGCCACATACAAAGATTACACACTGTATGTTTACAATTTACAAAGTTGAAAAAGAAAGAACAAAAACAGGGAAAACTAAAATGTATTGTCAGAAATCAAATTGGTGGTAAAACTTCGGTTGGAATTTCTGATTACCAAGGGAGCAGAGGAGCATTTCAGGATCAATGGTAATTTTCTGTTTCATCTTGGTATGTTGATGTGTTAACTTTTTGAAAAAAAAATCATAAAGAAGTTTATTTACGATATGCTATTTTTCTGCATGCATATTATTTTCAATAAACAGTAAAAAGATAAAAGTTGTTGTCCAATCTCTTTGCCTCCACTCTTACTCTCTCACCAACCCCTGAATAAAGTCCCACCAACCAGATAGTCTCTTTTATATCTTTCCAGATCCTTTCTGGTTTAATAGCTATTAGTTTGTTTCCTGTCTTTAGGTAAATATTTGCAATAAGTAACCCTGTATGTCATGTTATATGTGTGTAAGTACACCAATAAGATAATTCCCAGAAGTAGAATTATGGCATTTCCTGGTAAAAGTATGTGTGTGTGTAATTATACTGCATCCAATGGGGACATACTGATGTAGACTGCCACAAATGACCATGAAAATGTCACTTCCATACAGCTTTCCATACACGCACAGCAGTGTGTGATCAAACGTTTTGATTTTTACCACATTATGAATGAGAATTGTTGCTCATTGTAGTCTTAATACTAAATTTTCTTAAACGGGACAGATGGAGTATATTTTCATATGTTCAAGAATCATTTGTATGTATTTTTTCTCTGAATTGTCTGCTTATGTCATTTGCCTACTTTTTCATTGGTTTATTGGCATTTCATATATTGATTTACAGATCTTTTTATACTTTAGGATATTAGTTTTTAATCTATGATTTTGGCTCCACATATATTTTCCCATTCTTTCATTTGAGTTTGATTATGTCATATTTTAATCCTGGATATTTATGTTTAATATTCTGTGTAGTAAAACTTTTCAAATTTGTTGTGGCTTCCAGGTTTTGAGACATAGTTGGAAAGACCTGCTTCATCTCAAAATTACAAAGGATTTCTACACTGTCTTTCACTTCATTAATAGTTTAATTTTTAACAAGCAAATCTCTGATCCATACAAAGCTAATTTTGATGATTCTATTTTTTGATCTGGATGTGAATATACACTTGTGTATATTCACATCCATAAAATTGTTCCAAATGCATGTTTTTTAAAAAAATTGTGCACATTTCTCTATCTTTATATACATTTCATTAAAACTTTTACTTTGAAAATAAGCGCGTGCTAAGGGTATGCTAAGCCCTGTCTGAAAACCTGACAGAATATGAACCTCACGCATGATATCCAAACGGGATAAATTTTTCCTCAGCCCTAGTTTCTAATACACATGGAAACACATATTCATACATTGAAACAAATAAATCAACAAAGAAACAAACAAAATTTATGTAAATAGGCACAGAGAATAGATTGAGAGATTCTCATAGATTATTCTTGGAGGACTAGAAAAAAAAATTCCCAAGAAAATGGAAAGGAAATAATTAATTACAAAAGACATAGCACAAGGAAACTGAACTTAAATTTGTATTTATCTTTTTTCATCCTTATCTGCTTCCACTCTGCTTTCCCATTCTGCTCCATTCATATTGGATTTATCGTCTTTATTCGACTTCTAATCTTCTTCACCACTAATTACATTTGGACATCTATTACCCCTGCCTGGTGTCCTTTTATTATCTGTCAATGGTGAATGCCCATTCATCCTTCGGATTCAAATGTTACTCTTTTAAGACCTTCGCAACATTAATGTTCCTTGTTTTATGTTTTAATTGTACTTTCAAGCACTGATCAGAGTCTTAAGTATAATAAAGAAGAAGGATGAACACTCCTGCAATCATGTAGCATGTTACATTTATGTTCACTGCTTTGGAAGCTCTCGAATTTAAGTAGCTTACTTCCATGAAACCAATATAGTGATATTGACCTAAAGTTGATGCCAGCTTATGAATGTCTTTTCTTTGGCCCTAGAAAACCCTGGAGGTGAATAAATGTGGCTAGCTCTGCTTTAGGGCTAAGGGAAGAAAAGAGACAATATAAAGAGGTGGCAGAGTGAAGCAGCCTTAGAGAAAACCTCAAGAAGTTTGTCTTTTGGGCTAACTCAGGGAACATCCGAACATCAACAAAAATTGCCTGTGAGCAATAGGGGGACTGAAAGATTGTAGTGAAAGAAGCCAGTGAAGCACACAGTCGCATCCATAGAGTCCCAAAATGAATCTTTGAAGGGTAAACCAATAAGTGGAGGATTTTAGGTAGAGTATCAAAGATTCATTCATCTAATCAAAATTATTTTTCTCAATTGCCTGCTTGTGCTGTAAGTGGTATGAAAAAAGCAGAAAACAAAAAAAAAATCACTTATCCCATAGGCTTCAATGGTTTTAAACAATAATTACTCAAATACTTGTGTTAAGTGATAAGATGAAGAAAAAGAGAGGACTGGAACAGTTTATGACAGAAAGAACTAACCGAGACTATTGAGCTATTTTCAGTGTGGTAATTTGCGTGAATTTGAGACAGAGTGGAAAGAACAAGAAGGAGATGGATTTCTTTTTAATTCCTGGAGAGTCAGGTCATCATATGCAATAGATAATACATATAGTACTATCCCAAAGTCAAAAAAGTGTGTAAGAGTATCAACCATTTGAAAGCTATAATAAAATGGTGAGCTTTATAGGAAAAGAGCTGGAATTATGTTGGGTTTGCCCAAAATGAAGGCAAGAGAGATGGACCATAAATGGCAATGAGAGACTACATTCCTCAAGAAGCATAATAAAATGACTAAGGACTGTTTCTCACTCACAAGACTGAGTGAACATTTTTAGGTATAGAGAGCTTTATCCCTACCAGTAAATGTTACTCCCTACTATTTATAGAGGGCTTTGTGATTTAAGTAACATGGCTTATTTATCTGAGGGGGAGTTACTTGTTTAACTGAGATATCACCCTAGTTTCAGATTTATCCCATCTCATTAGGGTTTCAGGTTACGAATTTGAAGACTGTGCTCTTTACTAGATATGTTCCTTTCTAGTACTGATAGAAATTATTTACTCTAGTATGCAGACAATTTTCTGCCTTTCTGCCTTGCTAGTTTTAGTGATATAAGATTATAAAACATTACGTTTGTATACTATATATAAGGGCGGAAAGCCTCAGTAAACCTCAAATTTTATCAGATATTTCTACATAATTATAAAACTCAGAGTAAAAGAGAAGAAAAAAGGTAAGAATATTCTCCTGCCAGAAAAATGGATGTCATTCTCCACCAAGTTATCAGCTTGTAGCAGATAAATAAATTCTTGTTTCATAGATGTGCAACAGAGGGTTTGAAGACATCCCTTCAAACTTTCTAACTTTTAAGCACAGAAAAACAAAACAAAACAAAACAAAACCCAAATAATGCTTTTCAATACATCTACCATTTTCTGCCTCCTGATGAAGTGATAAAAACTGTATGAGTCTCCTAGCTACCACCCATATTTTGTTCCCTGGAAATATAGCTTATGCTCTGGGTCTCTCTTCTCAAGAGATTCTTCCTCTTTTCCATGACTCACAGCAACTCGTTGTTGGGAGACAATTTTCCACAGCTCTTGCACTTTTCTGCATGTCTGTCAAGTGAGGAACTAACTGCCCTTTCTTTTGAGTGCTTGTCAAGAATGTTTATTCATTGGACTGTGAAGATAGAAATCATATATCCTTCTGAGGCAAAAGGACAGGATACTTAGACACCATTATAAAATACTTGAGTTCCCCAAGCTCGGGGTTCCACTCTTAGAATGTACACTATGTGTGTAGGTGTCATTTGGTCTTTTCACATCACCTTGTAGGGACTGGAGCTTGGGGAATTAGCTCAAACACATTGATACTCTGTCTACTGCTATTGCTGTGAGTAATAAACTGCCTTTTACCTCTGGCCTAGGAGTCTCAGGCTGTCTACCAGCATCTGTGGAAATGGGTCAGTCTAAAGCTTTAACTTGTAAATGAGGTACACTCTCAGAACATTTAAAGCTCTTGACTGGTATTCCTGTGGGAGAAGCTAGAGTTAAAACTATCTTTAAATAGTAGGTAAAAAATTCATGTAATTTATTAGCTATTACTTTGGGACCTTGAGTTAATTAATCATGAATATCTAGGATCAAATAAAAATTAATTAAATATATAAATTATTAATCTCAATTTGTTAATATGTACTTCCATATTTGTACTGTAGTTCAAATTTAATATTGTTGATTTTGCTTATCGCAAGTATTGACCTATCATCTTTTCTGGTCAGATACCACATTTTTGTTGAGAGACAATTCCACATAGATCTCTGATATTTCTGCAGCTCTTACCAGCAGAGGCACTGACAACTTTTGTTTTGGACTATCTTTTCAAATTCATTTATATAGTGAAACACTTTGGAAGGTAAAGATAGTGTCTCCTTCTAAAAGCAGAAGACAGATTTGTTTCCTCTGCAGTATAATGAAAATAATGCCATGCTCTGAGGCATTTTGCTTGCACCCATTATAAAAAACTGGGTTTCCTTAGGGATTTCTTATCTGTGACACCATCCCACTGTGTGTGCAACACCTAACTGGGCCACTCTATGTCCACCCCAGGGTCTCGGAGCGTAGGAGAAAGCAACACAAATATGAAGCTCATGTTGCTTGCTGGGACTTGGGTAATAAAGTCCTTTGTCTCTGACTCAGGAGTCCCATGTCTTCTGTCAACTCCATGAATGTGTGGCAGGATTACTTAGCTTGCATGTAGGTAAAATCTTAGACTCTTCACAGTTCTTGAAAGTTCTGTGATTGCATTCATAATCAAGTCCTCAACTAAATAATTTTCTTTCTAAGCTAGAATACTAATTGAAAGAAAGTCATTAATTTCTGAGATAACTCAAATAGCTCATAATTAGCATCATATTCTCCAATTAAGAACAAGTCAATGGATAAAATCTAAATGTGCTTCAAAAAGAGAAAAAAGATTCTTTTAAAAATCCAGTTAAGTGTCTTTAAAGATTAAGGATTCGGCTTATCTATTTGCCTTGCCAGATGAATTGACTTACTTTCTCCGGTCAGAATGAGCTGGATACAATACAGGGATATAGGATGTTCAATTTCAGTTACCACATTCTATTCTTCATATTTCTTTTTCCCAGGAAGAGGAAATTACTTAATTATCCCTTCAGTTACTGAAGAGCTTTTGTTGTCAAACTAGCTGTGGCTGATAGCAATTTCTCAACTTAATATTCCCTAAATGTAATCCTAAACCACTTCAAAATAAGATAAACATTTTCTCCAGAAGATTTATAGCTATGAAAAATCTAGAGAATAAAAAGTATAACACGATAAAGGGATACATTTTTTCAGTAACCTCAGAACAAAATTAAAAGGCAATGGCCTTCTAAATATGTGTTAGAAAGAATACGTACCTCAAATAATCAATTATATGAACTTTTTTTGATTCTGGAAAAATTCAAGCCTAGATTATGCTTCTATCTAGGGTAATGCTTTATAGCATTTGTTTTTATTGCCGTCATGTCTAGTAAACAGTACACATTCAATAAATACTGATTGAATCTTAAGTAGTAATGCAATTATCTCTCATTTAAACTGTTTTGAATCTCTTAAAAATATTCTTGATCACAGTACTTAACGAAATGATCTCCACACCCCAAAAGAAAAAAGTCACCAGTAAACAATGAGATAATGGAAAGGGTTTGACCTGATGCCATATATGTTGAAAATTTGTTGCCAATGAAAGAACCAGAGGACTTTGGAAAAACGTGTTCAGGCTTCTAACATAACTCCCTGTGAACCACACTGATGAGTTGCAAAAAAAAAAAGTAAAAATCCTGAAAACTCTCACTAAAATCTTTTGCCATAATGTGGAGGGAAACAAACTGAGCAGGTATGTTTTCCTTGTGATCTGAAGTAAGAAGGGATATGAGGATAGCGGAAAGAGCTCTGAAGAGAGACAGGTGAAAAGAGGGAAGAACTCAACTCTCTCAGCACATATATAATACATTTCCTCCATCCCCTAAAACATGCATATACACGTATATATGTATATATATATATATATATATGCATATTTAGAGAGGTAAGAAATGATAGACATAGATAGATGATAGATTGATAGCTAGATGGATAGGTGGATAGATAGATAGATAGGTAGAATCTGCATGTACAGAGGAAAGTCTAGAATGATATTCACTTAATATTTCCCAGTGGTGAGATTTTGTTTGCATTTCTTCATTGTATGTGTTTATGTTACTTGAATTCTTTATATTGAGTATGAAATGCTTTCTCAAAAAATAAATCTTAGGGGCCGGCCTGGTGGCTGAGCCGTTAAGTTCGCACATTCCGCTTCAGCGGCCCAGGGTTCGCCAGTTTGGATCCCGGGTGCAGACATGGCACCGCTTGGCAAGCCATGCTGTGGTAGGTATCCCACATATAAAGTAGAGGAAGTAGGGCATGGATGTTAGCTCAGGGCCAGTCTTCATCAACAGAAAGAAGAGGATTGGCAGCAGATGTTAGCTCAGGGCTAATCTTCCTCAAAAAAAATAAAATCTAGAAAATAGAAAATAAAAATAAATCATAATATTTTAAAAGAAAATGATTTACTATGTTTAATTTTGTTTATTTTATTGCCGTAATGTTTAATATTGCCTAAAGCAAGACCTGGTTACTTAGTTGAAAGATATTATCTTAAATATTTTTAAACAGATCTGAAAAGTGTTCCAATTTTACACAATTAAATGGTACATATTACATCAGAAATACTAGACCACTTAGTCCCTTTCCATTTTACCTTCATATTATTGATATAAAAGAATTGTGATTCAAAAGATACTGCATGTTTTCAAAAATTCAAACCTATGCCTTTTGTCAGTGTTACGTGAGCTACATATATTGAAAGTGAAAGTGCTATTTGCCTAAGGATTCTAATATTGTTCATAGTTACATATAATGAACAAGTTTCAGAGTAATTAAGCGTCAAAAAAGGTTTTCTTTGTTAAATCCCTGAAAAAGTATATATGTTTCATTTAATATTTTGTCTGTAATTATTAAGTAATAAAATTCAAAACACAAAAAAGCACTGTCCTTCAAGACCCAGTATAATCTTACTATTACAATGAGGGGGTAAATGTAAAGGCAGTTATACCTTCACCTAAAAATCATGTCTCAATTCATTAAATTACTCCCTGTAGGTCTCTGGCTCTCATCATACAATAAAGAGTAATGAGAAGACTATTTTTTATCATTTGTTATTTAAGTCACAGCTTGAGATGCTTAAAGTCATTAAGAACAGTCAAGTACATGCAACAACGTGGATGGACCTCAAGGGCATTATGCTAAGTGAAATAAATCAGACAGAGAAAGACAAATACCATATGATCTCTCTCATATGCAGAATCTAAAAAGAATAATAATAACTAAAAACCAAGCTCATAGATACAGAGAACAGATTGGTAGTTACCAGAGGCTGGGGGTTGGGGGTGGGAGAAATGAGTGAACTGTTATTTTTGTTTTTCAGTTTAAATAAATTGAATTAAAAAAAAAAAAAAGAATTGTTAACCTGTACCACCATGGGATGACCATAAAATTTTATGTCTAATGGTCAATTTGAAATGGTTTCCTGTTCTGTACTGTAATGTTGTCTTGCCCCATTGTCTCAAAAAAAAAAAAGAATACTCAAGTACACTGTGTTAATAAAATCACCACTAATCACCACTATACTTTTGATCATTGCTATAGTACTCGAGTCTCATTTGTGCAAATAAAAGAATAAGATTAAGACACTACATAGCCACATTCAAAAAAGTGAAGTTGTCTTTTTTTTTTCATTTGGAATGACTGGTTTTGGAAATTACAAAACTATCTTTAATTGAACATAAATGAAAAGTTGGGAAACCTCTCAGATAATTAGGTGAATTTTCCATGCCCAAAAGGTATCCCTTGATGATCTTTCTACTTCTAGGGTGGATATATGTTTGTGTCAGTTATTTTCTAACATAGCAAACCAGACCAAAACTCATTGGCTTTAAACAACGAATGCCCTTGGCTCGTTATTTGGGGCTGGGCTCCTGATCTCAGCATCCTTACTCACGCAAGGGTAGTTCCATTGTCTGTTGGATGGTGCCATATGGATGTCTTTGGTGACAGTGGCATCTGACCACACTTGAAATTAGGGTTTCAAGGAAAATTCAAGAGTTTCAAGGAAAATTCAAATTTCAAGAGAAAATCATGCAAGGATTCTTGACTTTGGTACTGGCACCCTATCTCTTCTGGTGTATTCTATTAGCAAAAGCAAGTCAAAACACTGATCCTATTTAAAAGCTTGAAGAAATAGACTTTATCTCTTTAAGGAAGGAGCTGAAAAGTCCCCCCTCCCTTTTTTGGCAGCTGTATTGAGTTAAAAATGATACACAGGGGGGCCGGCCCCTGGCCGAGTGGTTAAGTTCCGCACGCTCCGCTGCGGAGGCCCAGGGTTTCACTGGTTCGGATCCTGGGCGTGAATATGGCACTGCCCATCAGGCCACATTGAGGTGGCGTCCCATATGCCACATCTAGAAGTACCTGCAACTAAGATATACAACTATGTACCAGGGGCGATTTGGAGAGATAAAGCAGGAAGAAAAAAAAAAAAATGATTGGCCACGGTTGTTAGCTCAGGTGCCAATCTTTAAAAAAAAAAGATATACAAAAACTGCCTATGTTTAATGTGTATAATCTGATGAATTTGGACATATGCATACATACACTATACCATCACCACAATCAAGATTATAAGCATATTCAACACCTCTAAATGTTTCTTTGCATCTCTCTGCATTTTTTTATTGTCGTTGTAAGAACACAACATGAGATCTACACTTAAATTTTCTAGCCCACAACACTGTATCATTAACTATAGGTATGTAACATGTGTATGCTGTACAGCAGCTATCTAGAATTCATTCATCTTGTATAACTGTAACTATATACCTACTGAACAAAAACACCCCACTTTCCCCCCTCCACATCCTCTGGCAACCACCATTCTATTTTCTACTTTTCTAACTTTGGCTACGTTAGATACCTCATATGGAATGCATACCTCGAGTGGAATTAGGCAGTGTTTGTCATTCTGTGACCAATTTATTTCACTTAGCATAATGTTGTCCAGGTCTGCCTGTATTATTACAAAGGATCGAGTTTCCTTCCTTTTAAGAATGAATAATATTCCATTATATATATATATCACAATTTCATCATCCATTTGTCTGTCGATAGACGTTTGGGTTGTTTCCATGTCTTGGCTGTTGTGAATAATGCTGCAGTGAACGTGGAACCTCTTCAAGACCCTGATTTCAATTCTTTTGGGTATATACTCAGCAGTGGGTTGCTGGATCAATAGTAGTTACATTTTTAATAGGACATGAATACAGAAAAGACAAAAATTGTGAACTGTTTTTTTGCAGTCTACTCAATGACGGCACATGGGATGGAAAATTATTACAGTGAGATTTGGCTTTAAAATTGCTTTGTGTTAAAATAATTATAATTGCCTACATCCATAAACTTTATGAGGATTTTAAAGTAAAAAATATTAATCTACATGGGAGAAATTGTTACTGGTACCATGGCAGTTCCATTAAGTATTTTACAACCAATTTTAATATTTTTGTTCTCATATTTCTGTGTGTGTGTTTTGGTGGTAGTGGAGGAGAGAATAAAATGTCAAAGGGAAAATCATGCCCTAGGCATGAAACATACAACTGAAAACTTATATTTCATTGGTGTTGCAGGGGAGAGCTTGCACCATGGCACCCAGCTGGCCTTGCATAAACGTACATAGGCCATGCAGGCAAAGGTTTGATCTGCAGCTTCTGAGCTTTGGCGGAACACCTGTCATGCTCCTGGAACACAACAGAATGGAAGGCTTGTGGGAAGCTCCTCTGAGGTCAATTTCTACACCTTCTTTTATTCTGTGGGAGGCTGTCATGCCTGTTTTTCTTATCACCTCCCAGGTTCTAACGAGGTGTGAGGCTTTCTGCTCTGTGCCCCTTAAGGTATAATTGTGGTCTATAAACACCAGAATTTGCTCCTCAGAAACAGAATATCCTAAACTTGCATGGCATTGTCATCTAGCCCCTTTGTTTCAGTTTCACCCTTTTTGGTGTGTGGGACAAAGAGCACAGTAAGTTGTCTCCTTTTGCTACTCTTTCTTTTGTTGGCTATGTAAATAATAAACAGTTGGAATCTAAAAGGGGCTTGCTGTGTCTTACTGGCTAACTCTGTGTGTCTGCTGCTGTGTGCTTGACAGGGATGTATTTAGAAATATGGTTGCAGCTGTACTCACTTTGGCTTACTACTTCCTCTTAGTTTTGCTGTTCTTTCTCCATCGCAAAAACCTGAGAACCGTAGGTAGCGTTTCTACCTAACAATATTAGATAGTACCCTATATTGAGCTTCCAAGAAAGTGATTGGCGTTGACAAGGATGAATCCCACAGGCATCATTTGAAAGCACCTGAATAAAAGTATCCTACCCAGCTCTTCAAAAAGATTCTTCCCCATCAAATATGAATTAATATCATAGTAAGAAACTTAAAACTCAATGTTATTCTCCTGTCTGTGGTGTGATCTCTGTATTCTTCCCAGAGCCAAAGAGAAATCTTTCTTTTCTTTTGTGTAAGAGCAGTCATCTCAGAGTCTGAGACTGCTGCGTGAGTGTTAGCTCTGAAAACTTAGTTACCTTTCTCTAAGTCTTTGGGTATAAACAGTGCCTAGTTTGAAATCTAAGAGCCTCTAAGGTGTGGACACAGATCATTCCACACTCTGTGCCTCGCTATGAATATAACTAGCAGCCTCTGTCAATAGCATGGTGATAAACAAACTTCTGTTTTCCAAGCATTTTGAGATTGGATGTTACTGTGAAAGAGTTTCATTTTCAAAATGAGATATGGATGGGAATAAACTCATTTCCATGAAACACTGTTGGTTTACACAACCCCCATGGAATTTGTTCCATGATTCTTGATAGTAGAGTCTAAATCAAGACTAAATCAAGTATAAATATGTACTCTTAGTAACTTTTTAAAAACACGTCCATTATCTAAACACCATTTGTTTTGTTTTCCTTTGTTTTGGGGGTTTTCAGTATCTTTTACATCTATAAAATGATTATGGATTTACAGTGTGCTTTGACCAAAGGTAGACCATACTGAGAAATTTTGTTTTATTGAAAAATTCCAAATCATTTTTTGAAGTGGTTTTTAATATTCTACCTTGCTATATCTAGCATACAGATTTTTGAAAATATCCAAACTTTTCATTGTATTGAACAACAAAACAAATATTTGACAGAACATTAGTGTTTTTTACTAGGAACTGAATGTATAATATAAATTGCATCATTCCTCAGATTATTTTCAAGAATAAAATATGTGCACTTTCTAAGAAATGGGAAGAAGATCACATTTCTTGTATATTTATATTTAACATATTTCTGCCTAAAGATCACAAGCTGATGTATTAAAATATTTTAAGTGGCAAGTTAGAATATGATTAACCACAGTGAGCAGAAAAATGTAACTGAATATTCGTATACAGAAATTGTCTTCAAATCTGTCAGTTTTGTTTTTCCTTTCAGAGAAACCAGTGATTTTTGACAGGTGTGAATTGCAGCAATGATACAATTTCTCTCAGAATATTCAAATTGATTTTGAAACAAAAGTGATTCATCTTTACTTTTAAACTAATGCACTTTTGTATTCTAGGATAGCACTGAGATTTTCTTCCAGGAAAATGACTTTGTGAAAAGAAAATGTATCATTTGGAAACTTAAATGCATGGTCAAATTCTAATGAGTAAATGAAATGCTGTGCATGTAAAGACTTTCTTTCAAGAATAATGAGCACTTACTCATTACAACTGAAATATCTAAGCATTTCTAAACAGTTTTGCGACAGTAGATGGCTTTTAATCATAAAAGGAAGCATGAAGCTTTTATAACATAATTATAAATAGCTTTTGTATATATTTAATTTCTGCTTTTTTATTATTTTAAGGATATTTTCTGCTTTCTATAGTCCTATTTGATATTCCACATTTCCTCTTTAGCATTTATTCTAAAGAAATATGAAGGGATTCAAATTCCTAATTGCCTATTGAGTTGACCTAATGTGACTTGACTTCTCTAAAAAATAGTAAAAAAGACAATAAAGAATTTACAGTTTGGATATTTTTATGATTCATGTTTACTTTATATTTTTTATTTTGTTATGAACACTCAGCAAACACCTAGGACATAATGTGATGTGTTATGGTCACTTCATCTTTTATTTTCATATTGATTATTGTAGTAATGTTATATTATGGTGTTAGTGTTCTGACAATTGCCATATCTAAAAATCTAGTATTTATTCCCATTACCATCAAACTATGAACGTTTGAGGCGGGGAGGAATTATTCTGTTTGATTCTATAAGGCTAGAAAGTAGCATGAGGAATGAATGTTACTTACTTAAGGTACAGAGTTAATGGAAAAAAACTTTGAAAGACCAACAAAACAGAACACCAAACTAAAATTCGATGTCTGTCAGAATTATCTTTCAAAATTGAAGGATAAATAAAACAATTTCTTGGAGAAAAAGGGAGGGAATTCAACACCAGTAGACTCATATTTTAAGAAATACTAAAAAACAGAAAAGTCCATCGAGAAGGAAAGTGATATAGTTCAGAAACTCAGATCTACTTAAAGAAAGGAAGATCATCAAAGAAGGAATAAATGAAGAGAAAATGTTTTATTTAACTTATTTATAATTAATCCAATAACTGCTCAAAGTAATAATAGTAACAATATATTCAGTGATTATATATTTGATAAGTGAAATGAATGACAGCAAGTTATAAGGGACTGTATGGGGAACTGGGAATACTCTGTTATAAGGTACCTGCACTACTCATGAAGAAGTCTCAAGGGAAATTTTAAAATATTTTAAATTAGATGAGTATGAAAATTCAACTTATCAAAACGCTGTGTGATGCAGCAAAAGCAATGCTTAGTGGGACATTTTATAGCATTGAATGAATATATCAGAAAAGCAGAAATATCTAAAATAATCTCAACTTCAACCTTGGGAACCCAGTGAAAGAACTGAGTCTAAAGCAAGCAGAAGAAAAGAAATAATAAAAATTATAGAAAATGAAAACATGGAAAAAAGAAGAGAAAATCAACAAAACCAAACCGGGCTCTTTAAAAACGTAAATAAAAGTCACAAAACTCTAACCAAGTTAACCAATAAAAGAAAAAAAGAAAAGACCCAAATTACCTATGTTACCCCTGAGAGAGGTGTCATCACCACTGATCTCATGTATGTCAAAATGAAGATAAAGGGTAATCGTAAACAGCTCTGTGCCCAAAAATGTCATAACTTAGATGAAAGGGGTGAATTCCTTGAAAGACACAACCTACCAAAACTCACAAAAGGAGAAATAGGTCTTCTGAATAATCCTATATATATTAAAGAGATTGAATCAATCATTAATACCCTTCTTAAAATGAAAGCATCAAGCCGAGATGGTTTCACTGGTGAATTCTACCAAACGTTCAAGGAAGAAATAACCATTCCCTACAATCTCTTCCAGAAAATAGAAGCAGAGGGAAATCTTGACTCATTCTATGATGCCAAAAGTACTCTAGTACTAAAGTCAGATAAAGATATTACAAGAAAAGAAACCTGAAACTAATATCTCTTAACAATTTAGATGCAAATATCCTCAACTCTATATTAACAAATTAAATCAGACATAAAAATAAACACCAACCCCAGGTGGGATTTATTCTAGATATGCAAGAACATTTCAACATTTGAAAATCAATTAAAGTTATCTACCATATCAATGGGTTAAAGAAAAAAAAAAGATCACATTAATAGACACAAAGAAAGCATTGGGGCATCGGCCTTGTGGCATAGCGGTTAAGTTTGGCATGCTTCTCTTTGGCTACCTAGGTTTGCGGGTTCACACCATGGGTCCAGACCTACACCACTCATCAGCCATGCTACGGTGGCAACCCACATGCAAAATAGAGGAAGATTGGCACAGATGCTCAGGTCTAATCTTCCTCTAGCAAAAAAGGGAAGATTGGCAACAGATGTAAGCTTAGGGTGAATTTTCCTCCACAAAAAAAAAACCCCAAAATTGAAAAACTTCCACACTCATTCATAATTAAAACTCAGCTAGGGGGCTGGCCCAGTGGCATAGTGATTAAGTTTGCATGCTCCACTTCAGCAGTCTGGGATTTGCCAGTTTGCATCCCAGGCGTGGACACACTGCTCATAAAGCCATGCTGTGGCGGCATCCCACATACAAAATAGAGGAAGATTGCCATAGATGTTAGCTCAGTAACAATCTTCCTCAAGTAAAAAGGGGAGAATTGGCAACAGATGTTAGCTCAGGGCTAATCTTCCTCACCAAAAAAAATCCCAAAAAACAAAAAACAAAACTCAGCTAGGAATAGATAACAACTTTCTTAACTTGACAAAGAATGTCTATAAAAAACCTACAGCTAACATCATAATTAATGGCGAAGAACTGGATGCTTTCTCTTAAGATCAGGAAGAAGACAAAGATGTTGCCTCTCACTACTCCCATTCAACATTGTACTGGAAGTGCGAACTAGTGCAATAAGATAAAAAGTTATACATCTTCAAAAAGAAGAAATGAAACTGTCTTTGATTCTCTATATAGAAAATCCAAAGGAATCAACAAAAACAAAAAACACTAAAAACAAACAACTAAAAACAAAACTCCTAGAATAAATACATGATTATAGAAAGGTTGCAGCATACAAGGTTAATATACAAAAGTTAATTGCTTTCCTGCGTACCAGTAATGAACAATTGTAATTTGAAATTAAAAGCACACCATGTTTAATAATGCTAAATATCTGAAACATTTAAGTCTAAATGTAATAAAATTTGGGCAGGTTTTATGTGTGGAAAAATATAAAACTCTGATAAAAGGTCAAAGAACTGAATGAATGGAAAGATATATTCATGGATTGGAAGGTAATATTGTTAATGTGTCAATTCTTCCCAACTTGATCCCAACACAATAAAAATAAAAATTTCAGTAAACTATTTTATGGATATCAGTAAACTAATTCTAAAGTTTATATGGAAAGACAAAAGACCTAAAATAGCCAGAACAGTTATGAAGAGAGACAAAGTTGGAGAACTTGAAGAGTTATATAAAGCTACACTAATCAAGACAGTAAGGCTTGGTGAAAGAGTAAACATATAAGTCAATGCAGCAGACTGGAGAGCTGAGAAATCGACTGACACAAATACGATCAGCTGATCTTTGACAAAGAAACAAAGGTGAATCAATGGAGAAATGGCAGTGTCTTTAATAAATGGTCCTGGAACAATTGCATGTCCATATGCAGACGAATGAATCTAGACATAGACATTACACCTTTCCCAAAAATATCAACTCAAATGAGTCATGGACCTGAATTTA
The DNA here is from genome assembly GCF_021613505.1 of Equus quagga. Classification (NCBI taxonomy): domain Eukaryota; kingdom Metazoa; phylum Chordata; class Mammalia; order Perissodactyla; family Equidae; genus Equus; species Equus quagga. Next base: position 28,885,860 of record NC_060282.1, read on the forward strand.
AAACACAAAAATACAAAACTTCTAGAAGACCACCTAGAAGAAAATCTTTGAACCTGAAGTTTGTTGATGAATGTCTAGATACCACATCAAGTACGTGATTTATGAAAGAAGAAATAGTTAGACTTTATTAAAATTAAAAACGTCTCTGTAAAATATACTCTTAAGGAAGTCAAAAGCAAGCTGCAAACTGGGGAAAAAAATTTGCAAAACACATATCTGATAAAGGACTTGTATCAAAAATATACAAAAACTCATAAAACTCAACAATAAGAAAACAAACCAAATAAAATATATGAAAAGATCTGAACAAACATTTCATTAAGGATGATATACAGATGAAAAATAAGTATATGAAAATATGCTTAACGTAACTTGTCAACAGGAAATTGCAAATTAAAATGAGATATTACTACACACCTATTAGAAGAGCTAAAAATCCAAAAATCTGGCATTACCAAATGCTGATGGGGTTGTGGAGCACCAGGGACAGTGAATAAAATCTTTCATTGCTTATAGAATGCAAAATGGTAGACTCACTTTTAAAAACATTTTGGGTGCCTTTTACAAAGCCAAACTTAGTACTACCGTGCAATCCAGTAATTGTGCTCATAATTACCCGATAATTTTTAAAACCTATGTTCAAACAAAAATCAGCATAGAAATGTTTTTAGCACCTTTATTCACAACCTACAAAAACTGGAAGCAACCAAGAGATCCTTTGATAATTGAATTAATTAAAAAAAACTGTGTTGCATCCACACAATGGAATATTATTCCACAATAAAAAGTTATCTAACAAGGTATGAAAAGACATGGAGGAAACTTAAATGCATATTGATAAGTGAAAGGAGCCAGCACTAAAAAGATGTATATGTATGATTGCAACTATATGACATTCTGGAAAATACAAAAATACAAAGACAGTAAAATGATCAGTAGTGAGCAGAGGCTCAGTGGTGGGTGAAGGGATGAGCAGGTGAAGAACAGGGGATTTTTAGCACAGTAAAATTATTCTGTATGATACTGTAATTGTGGATGGAAGGCATATATCTTTCAAACCCCATAGAACTGTACAACACAAAGAGAAACCTTAATTTATGCCAATTTAAAAAAAATCATTTAGGAAAAGAAGGGATCCCAGGAAGAAATGCAGACTGTTACAAGAAAATCTAACTGAATTACAAAGTATTAAACAACCTTACTGAAAGGGATAGTAGTGAAAGGAGCTGACCTAAGTGTCTTTGGAAATGAATAGAGTCTGTGAGACTAAATGCAAAAGGAATTGCTGATTAGCACTGTACTCTGGTTGATAAAGTCGTTTCCCATGGGGGAATGGGTTAACAATCTGATCCTGTTATACTGCATACTGGAATGGAATGATTAAATAAGTGGATGGCCGATGGTATAATCCAGGTTTCTCACAGCTTGGGTGGAAGTATATAGATAAGCAAGGAAAGGAAGCTGAAATGATCCATATGGGAATAGATTAAAGTTGGAGACAGAATAAACTCATATGTAGGTTAAAATAACTATAAATAGTTACATACGGAAAGATTGACAGATAAGTGTATTAATACATTAGTATAAATACATATACTTTTTGCTCTGTCAGCTGAGAAAGCCTAAAACAAATGACACCCCACTGGCCATTAGTACCCCTAGTGCCCTTATCTTGGTTTCTAATATCATTCTCCAATAAAAGGAAGCAGAGATCTTTGGAGAGATGGCTGCTTTTAGGACCAGGACAGGTCATATACAAGACGATATTTGAGCATAGTGCCAGAAAGGAAGAAAGTGCTCAAAATAAAGCTTTTAAAGAAATACATTCATGAGGCTATTTCAAAGCAGCACAGCAGTCAATTGAAAGAGTTCCTGATGGCCAAAGGTGGAAAATTTGAGCAACAAAATTAAAAAAAAATTTTTGAGTGATATTGGATTATAACCCAAAGTATAAAATGAATATCAGTGAATCCAATCTAATGTAAATGAATGATTGGATAAATTAATAAATGGAGCAAAGAGACAAATTTCCCCAGCAGAATAATTCCACATAATGTATATAGATATTGAGCTCGTAAGAAGGGGAGCATAACTCCCACACTTTGTGTGTGGACTGTGCATAGTGACTCCCTTCCACAGTGTACAGTAATGAAAGGGAGAAAAATACAAACTTTACGGTGGGGAAACCTCATGAACACTACCTCAGATAGGCGATCAAGGCCAACTTTAACATTCATAAATCATGTTATAGTACATACACTTGATATGACGTTATGAAAATGACACTTCACTCTGTGGTCTTCCTCTCAATAACTCATAACCCCAGTTTTAGCATGAGAAAAACATGCCAGTAGTAGGACATTCTACAAAACCCCTGACTAGCGTTCCTCAAAATTGTCAAGGGATATATGGGAATTATCTGTGCTATCCTCTCAATTTTTCTGTAAATCAAAAAACTTCCGACGAAATACAGCCAAATAAAAAGAATAAAAGCAGGTATGATAGTGTCTCTGTGGGGATCAGGTGAGATCAGGAACAAAAGGAGCTTGGAATATTACAAAGATGCATATGCAGGTGTATTATCCCTTGCTGTAAGAAAGTGATTTTTTACTTGCTTCTGGCTTAACATGTATGTTAAAATTGTGATTCCTAAATTCTGGTTTCTGAATTAGTGGACTTATAACTAAATTAGATTTAATTGATTAAAGAAGAGAATATATATTCTAGAATTCTCTCATAAAATCCATCTTGGTTCAAAATGATTTTGAGCATTACGGTTGTATAACATAATGATTTGAAACTTACTTGGGGAGAGAAAGTGTATCTTTAAAAATTAGCTAATTAGCCAAAACACTGCTTTTATAATTGCTCATGTCCACAAATAAAATGTTAGTTTAACAAAGCTGAAATAAAACTGGCATGTACCCTTGCTAATTTTCCTTCCCAACAGTGCCTTAATCAATACTACAATGTTCAGAATTCACAGCTACAATTCGAATTCGTTTTTAGGATGAGGAAGAATTAATTTTGACATATTTAAAGAGTTTGGATTTATGTGTAATAAAATCTAAAACAGAAAGTGAGGGGTTGTATCCTTCCTAAATCAGGTACATTGTTTGAATTTTACACCACTTTCAGTGAAAATCAGCTGCTCGGCAATAAATCAAGCAATTATTTTTAGCTGGCTCTCTAGATTTCTCTAAAATAATAACCTGACAAAAGTTTATGTAGAAAGAGGTAATATTCTTTTCTTAAAATTTCTGACCCAGAAAATATGAATAAAGCACACAGCAAATTATTGAAGTGTTTAGTGTTTATAACTCTTGGCACCCACTGCATGGGGTATACTTGATTAAACTGTAATTGTTATATTTTACATCTCTACCAAAATTGAGAATTTATGTTTGGCTCCTCTTTAAATTAGCTAATTCTCCTTATTTTGCAAGGGCAATGATAGTTCAAATGTAAATCTCATTGAGTAAAATAGCCTTCATTGATATCTAGGGATGGAAAAGTATGTTTCAATAGTTTGATTACTTTGCATAGCAGCTTAGAATATTGTTTGATCTCAGATATTGTTAAGACCAGTATACTTACTAAGAGAGAGAAAGGGAAAAAAGGAAAGCAATCATTGCTTGACCACCTGCTGTGTGTCAGTAAAGAGGCTTGGAACTTTCCCACATAGAACCTTACTGAATAATACGTAGGAGGGAAGTATGATTATTGTCATTTTAAACATGAGAGAACTGAGGCTAAGAACATGTAAGTAGCTCACTGTAGGAAATTATGCAGTCACTAGCATAGACTGGAGGCATCCAAATTCTGGAATATCTGAATCCAAAATTTACAATTTGAATGCAAAATCTACTGCCCACTATATACCAAGTCTTTATAAATTGACTGTTTCTACCATGTGACCAATCCCATAGTTCCCAAAAAAGCAAATAGAACTGTGTAGGCCAATCTCTTACAAAGAATAAAGATAGAAAAGAAGATCATGTGAAGACAGAGGTAGGCATATGTTGGAGTTAAGCTTCCACAAGGCAAGGTGTGCCTGGGGCCCCCAGAAGCTGGAAGATGGAGAAGCCAAGGCTCATCAAGATTGGCAATTTATTATTCTGGATTCGCTCAGCAGGAAACTGCATGGACAAAGATTTTAAAATCCATTCATGGTGTTCACAGTTTCCCTGAAGTACTAGGTTAAGAACTATTTTGAAAATTATGAAAGGTATAGAGAAAGGAGCCTTTTGTGTGACATTTAGCTATTTGTAGATCTACACATGAGATTTTCAAACTGAGTAGTACACAGTAATCTCTCCTGCACCTGATGTGAAAATCAGTAAGAATACCATTGAAGAGATTGAATAATTCTGATATGTTCTGGTAATAAATAGGAGGAAGACAGTTGGTTATAAAAAGACTTTTAAAGCAGAAACTTTGAGGATGGTCATTTTAAACAAAGTTTCTTTTTGTGTGGATGTGATGTAATGGTCATATTTTATAAATCTACCGTGGTCAGTCATTTAGAATAATTCCTCATACTTAAAAAAGTATAAAAAAAAGTAAATAAACAAAAAAAGTAGAAAGCAAGGAAAACATTCTGGCAGGGATTGTACTAGCATCTTAAATAAAAGATATGCATATTTCTCAAAGAAAAGCAAACTTGAGGAAACAGTAATGGACGTGGTAATAAATTACCAGAATGATAATTGTAACATACAAAACACGAATCAGAGGTAGTTGCAGGCAACTTCATAGACACTGAGTCATCAAGGGGAACTGCATCACTTTTTTCCTACAGATTATTCAGGTAGAGTCTTTAGGGAGTATTTGAAAGTAAACATGAATTCAATATTCTTTTTATGGAGAAAACAAATCTGGCGAGATTTCTCCAAACATCAACCATTAGTCAGCACTGGATCTGAAAGAGATAGCCAAGGGTGTTTTCTTCTGGCTCTGATATTTCTACATGGAAACACGATTGCGCTCTTTACTAGGCGGAAGTCCAATTATATGAGCACTTTTTCTGTCTGCAATAATCTTGTCCATCCTCTTTTTCCATGTATTAGCTGTTTTGATCCTCACGATCATCCCAAAGTTGGGCTTTCCAAATCAGCAGGCGTACTGTTTACCCACAGCTTCACTGATACTTTCCTCCTCTCACACTCTGGCGATGTCAAGGGATTAGAAAGGTACAGATTCACAGAACTTGGTAATAAAGTTGAACTTACACGGACCCTTCTACTTGGTAATAAAATTAAACTTAAAATTAACCTTAATTTGGCTATGTGGGGTGAACTAATGGGTCATGCCTTTAGAAATGTAAACTGTTAAATTCAATAATATGAATATTGTATTTTGGACATTGATATCCTTTTCCTTGCGTAAATTTTAACCTATTCCTGAGACTCCTGGATCAATAAAAAGAAAAAAGAAAAACGTTGTGAAGTTGACAGCATACATAGCTGCATAACTGAATTCCTTGCCATCCTCTTACTGCTACTTTCCAATCCTAGAAACCCTTACAGTAGAGTCCTTGCTTTCCTTCGTCTCACATTAAACTTTGGAACATGTTAATTTACCTTACACAAATTACCTGATTCAACACTAAACTCTTTCACCATATCTTTTGAATAGCAAATATGTCAATTGACCATTCCAATTTTCTATGAGACCACTATGCAGAGGGTGATAAGGAATATGTTATGTCCAGGTCCTGTTATGTTTCGTTCACCATTCAGTATCAGTAAAATGTGCACCTTGATAAGAAAAGATTTATCAAAGCTAACAAAATTGATAAAGAACTTCGTGTCCAAAACATTAACTGTATTTTCCCAAGTGCTTTGGTTATATATAAACAGAGCCTACCATGGCATAGGTGTCAAACCTAGTAACATCTAATTATGGGCCCCTGGTCCTCCGAGTAAGGTTCAATGTAATCTATTTGCCAGCAACATGCCAGCCCTTTCTCTCAGTGAAATTTACCCACAGGCATTTTCAAGTAACTCATTTTTCTTTTTTTAGAATTTTATTCCTTTTATTGCAAATAATATTCTATTGTCTAATGTATCATGTTCCATTGTGTGGCTACACTATACTTTGTTTATCCATTCATCCGTCAATGGACATTTGAGTTGTTTCCAACTTTTGGCCATTTCAACTGATTTTTTTTTTATTGAGGTCACATTGGTTTATAAGATTACATAAATTTCAGTTGTACATCATTATATTTCATCTTCTGTATGGACTGCAGTGTGTTCACCACCACAGGTCTGGTTGCCATCCATCACCATATATATGTCCTCCTTTACCCCTTTTGCCCTCTCCACACTCCCTTCCCCTCTGGGAAGCACCAATCTGGTCTCCATATCTATGTGTCTGTTTATCTTTCACATATGAGTGAAGTTGTATGGTAATTCTCTTTCTCTCTCTGACTTATTTCACTTAGCATAATACCCTCAAGGTCCATCAATGTTCTTACAAGATTGCATCTTTTTTTATGGCTGAGTAGTATTCTATTGTATGTATATGTATATACCACGTCCTCTTTATCTATTCAACTGTTGATGGGAATTCAGGTTGCTTCCAAGTCTTAGCTATTGTGAATAATGCTGCAGTGAACAAAGGGGTGCACATATCTTTTCAAATTACTGTTTTCTTGTGCCTTAGATAAATACCCAGAGGCAGAATAGCCGAATCATATCATATTTATATTTTTAATTTTTTGAGGAATCTACATATTGTTTTCCATAGTGGCTGCACCAATATTCATTCCCACCAGCAGTATATGAGGGTTCCTTTTTCTCCATATCTTTTCTAATACTTATTCTTTCTTGTCTTTTTAATAATAACCATTCTGATGGGTATGAGGTGATATCTCATTGCAGTTTTGACTTGCATTTCCCTAATAGTTAATGATGTTGAATATCTTTTCATTTACCTGTGGCCATTTGTATATTTTCTCTAGAAAAATATATGTTCATATCCTCTGCTCATTTTTTTTATTGGGTTGTTGTTTTTTTATTGTTGAGTTGTATGTGTCCTTTATATATTTTGCATCTTAACCCCTTATCGCGTATATGATTTGCAAATATTTTCTCCCAATTGTTAGTTTGTCTTTTTGTTTTGTTGATGGTTTCCTTTGCTGTTCAGAAGCTTTCTAGGTTGATATAGTCCCTTTTGTTCATTTTTTCTTTTGTTTCCCTTGCCTGAGGAAACATGATATTCAAAAAGATACAGCTAAGAGTGATGTCAAAGAGTGTACTGCTTATGTTTTCTTCTAGACGTTTCATGGTTTCAGCTCTTACATTCAAGTCTTTAATCCATTTTGAATTAATTTTGGTAAATGGTGTAAGGTAATGGTCTAGTTTCATTCTTTTGCTTGTGGCTGTCCAGTTTTTGCAGCACCATTTATTGAAAAGATTTGCCTTTCTCCATTATATATTCTTGGCTCCTTTGTCAAAAATTAGCTGTTCATAGATGTGTGCATTTATTTCTGAGTTCTTGATTCTGTGTGTCTGTTTTTGAGCCAGTACTAAGCAGTTTTAATTGCTATATCTTTGTAGTATATTTTGAAGTCAGGGAGTGTGATACCTCCAGTTTTGTTATTTTTCCTCAGGATTGCTTTGGCTATTTGGAGCCTTTTATTGTTGCACGTAAATTTTAGGATTCTTCATTCTATTTCTGTGAAAGATGTCATTGGGATTCTGATTGACCTTGCCTTGAATCTGTGGATTGCTTTAGGTAATATGGACATTTAAACTGTGTTAATTCTTCCAATCCATGAACATGAAATATCTTTCATATTTCTTTATATCTTCCTCAATTTTTTCCAACATCTTATAGTTTTCGGTGTATAGGTCTTTCACCTCCTTGGTTAAATTTATTCCTAGGTATTTTATTCTTTTTGTTGTGATTATAAATGAGATTGTATCCTTGATTTCTCTTTCTTCTAATTTGATGTTAGTGTATATAGTAAAGTTTCAGGGTCCAAAGTCAACATACGAAAATCAACATATAAGCAATTCCTTTTTTATTGATGTTGGGTTCAGTTTCTTTATTAGGTGCCAAGTGGTCTTTCAACTCACTGGTAGGTGGCCTGAATATCGACATGCATCCTCATATCATGAACCCAGCTATCTATGGATCTGACTGAAGTATCTGCGCTAGCATTTCAATCCCCTTCTGGTCACCATTGAGATTTTTGGGTGGGCATCCACATGGCTCACTTTAACTCTTCCTGTAATTCCCCACAGAAATTTCCATAGTGTAGTGCCCTTGTAAGAATTTTTTGTTTGTGTATTTGTTTGTTTTTGTTAGTCATTATCTATAGCCTTATATCTGGCCACATAGCAAGACTATTGGATGCACACCAAGATTCAGTGAATATCGAAATACTCCCCTGAAAGCAGGGGCCTAACTTCATTCACAGATAAGTAAACATCTCTCAATTCTGCCCATGGCTCGATTTGCCTTTATTGAGATTTTACCATTTGCCAGGAATATTGCTGCTGATTTCCAAACAGCAATATAACCCTCAATTCAGAAGTTTGCTTTATCTCTTTTGAGATGTCATAGGGCTCAGACCATCAGACCACAGAGTGATGGGGACAGAGAGTTCTCAAAGAGATCACTGGCCTGATAAGTGCAGAAACAACTTGCTCATGAATACAGTTGATTATCTTTGAACTTCTCCCATTAGTATTAGTTTGACTGTGCCATTTCTATTTTATGAATAAGTTTTGCTGTGTCACCACCTCAAAAATCTCTCTGTTATTAACCAAGACAAGAGGTCTTGAGAATTATCTGATGCCTGTCAATGGGGGCAGTGCTTTAGAAATTATCAAATGTCTTTCAAATGAACTGTATGAGAAGCTGCCTCAGGAAGACTTCAAGTCCAAAACCAAATAGCTTTCCCTAAGAAGTTCTACTAAGTTTCTGCCAAATGCTGCAGTCTGTATTTACTTTTCTTGCAAATATGAAAAATGTCAACTGAATAGTTGAATAATAAGGTCCAAGTGAGATGCTTGTGCTACCAAACTATTTTTTTTTTCTTTTTAATCAATTGTTTCTGCTCAGAATCTCCTCAAATTCAGATTTCTTTTTGGTGACATTGTGAATAGCGTCTAAAATAATTCTGATATAAGGAGCATGATCTTGCCAAAACTCAAATAGTTGTCCTATTCTCTGAACTTCTTGCAAGGATCTGTTAGAGGAAATTTATTTTTCATGATTTGATTACTGTCTCTATTTGCTCCACTCCATATAATTCCCAGGAACACAAATTGGGCTGTGCTTGGATGATAGCTGGATTTATGAATCAGGCTCAATTCGTCATATGTATCACTGTGGTCCTTTATTCTTTCTGAGCTTTTTCCTCTGATGACACAATTATCACAATATCATCTATATAGTTCTCTTGATAGTTATAACACCTTAAGATTTGCATCATTCAATATAAAAGCCACCTGCGACAAGTGGCTATTTAAATTTAAATTAATAAACATTAACCACCCAAAAAGTCAGATACTCAGTCCTATTAACCACAGTTCAGACACTCAACAGCCATTCGTGGTTAGTGGTTACCATGTTGGACAGTGTTCATATAGAACATTTCCGTCATCCTAAAATGTTCTATTAGACAGTACTGCAGTGGATTATGAAAATATGTCAGAAAATTCAAATATCCCTGTGGCACTCAGGAAATAATACTAGGTCCCATTCTGTGAGGATGCACATTATAACTAGGTGGACTCTGATATTAAAATGGAAAAGATGTTGTTAGCCAGGTTTATAATGTTGTACTAGTCCCCTTGGCCTTTTGTACTTCTTACATACTATTTTTTTTTATCACTTCATGAATAGCTAACACAAACAAAAGAATCACCTTACTTAACAGTATACAGCCTAGTTTAAACCTCTAGGAGCCATCTGTCTTATGCACTGGCCAGATAGTACTGTTCAACCAGACATTATTAGGAATCAGTATTCCCACTATAATTTCCTTGATTAGATCAGTGAACTCTTAATGACTTCCTGGACTTCTGAATTGACAAATGCTTACTACTGAGGGAGGCTGGGACAATTCTAGTGACTCCCATTCAGCATGACCAATTCACACTGTATGAATGTTGGACTCGGGCAATATCCATAGGAAAAAGGTAAAAGCTACATGCCCCATTCACAAATAATATCTATCCCAATTATGCATTCAGGTCTAGGTGACACAACCACTAAATAAAATCTCTAGTCAAACATCCCAATTCACATATTCACTCCTACATTGTTCCTCTCATTCACAGAGTATCCAACCCTCACAATTTCAAATCCAGGCCTTTCAGATCACCATCTCTATGCCCCTCAAGGATTTATGTTCTTTGAGCACCTGTGTCTCGCAATCCTAGGAAGCTTTGCATACCACTCCCAGGTCGTTCACCCAAATCAAGCCAATAGGGCTAAGATTCCTGGGGATTGCATGAGCAGATTGCAGAATTTCAAACTTTTTTGGGGATGTTATAGCTTTATCTGAAGGGATGATTTCAGCCCCCTGTTCAAATATTTTTTGCCTAAATCACAGTCATCATACTTGAAGCTAATTTCCTACAGAAAGGGATAGAGAGTGAATTTGCCATTTTGCTTTAACAAGTGGGACTGGGTAGGAGATACACTCCTACCCTTCAAACATCGATCATGTGTTATATAACTTCTTGGTAGAAACACCATTGATTTCCTTCCTTTTTGAAACCATTTCTAAAAAGTTATCTAAAGAGTTCTACCTTATTTCCCACTTGCCATCTTTTCATTTCTCTTCATTGCGCACCCTTTCTTTTATAAGGTATTGTTCTTTCGGCTATCATGCAGCCCTATACATTCTAAATGAGCTGAGAGGTGAGTAATTGTTTCCAAATATATTCTAGGGGCCCAGGCTGGTGGTGTAGTGGTTAAGTTCTTGCATTCAGCTTCTGCAGCCCTGGGTTCACTAGTTCAGATCCCGGGTGCAGACCTGCACACTGCTCATCAAGCCATGCTATGGCAGGCATCCCACATATAAAGTAGAGGAAGATGGGCACGGATGTTAGCTCAGGGCCAGTCTTCCTCAAATAAATAAATAAACAAACAAACAAACAAATGAATTCTGGTAGTCCCCAAAGCAATATTATACTATAAGATGACCAAGATTATATTATCCACGCCTCTTCTTCCAGCACATCTATCATCATTAGTGTCAATGTCATTAAATCATCATCATCATAACGTCAGACTAATGCCTCCTGTATTCATAGCCTTTCAACTGCTTGGAGAAGAGTATCCCGTTTTGGGGTGGAGGTAGGGTTAAGGCAAGTTTTCCTCTCGGGTTAGGTTTGCCAAACTCTCCAATTAACTCACTGGAGCTGACTAGCTGTCACATCATTTGAAGGATCTGATCACAAGTCTTCAAGGACACCTGGAGATCAGTTAGCCTCAGTAGCAGTACTGATGGATGTATAGGGATACAAAGGGTAGCTGTTAAGTCTTTGTTGGAGATAGTTCTGAAAGACCATCCCTGCTATGGAGGTCCGGAGGCCTCAGTTACAACTGCATTGGAGATCAACTTTTCCTGTCCAATTCTGTCTTCTTCACCTTTTTTTTGTTATGTACCTACCAAGGGTAACCCCCCCCCCCCATAATGTTCTAAATGCAGCTTTTCATCAGTCTTCCCAAAGACCCCAATCTAAGTCTCTGAACGAGTTGGTAGTCCATACTGAATTTGAGCATCACTGAGGATGCTTTAGTTGGACTGTTTCTTGAAAAATTCCCTATGTCACTAATTCTTGGTTCTTCCTTGTGATCTAGTCAGATTTCTCAGTGAAGTTCCTTTCAATATACTGGCTGGATGGTAAAGCACTAGCTTCCAGGGTTCTTAGAGACACATGGAGGGAGGCTAGACACTCTTACATTTATTGAATTACTTGTGTTGGTACTGTAACCATACCCTCAACTCTGGTTGTGGTCACCCAGTGCATAGACTCTGCTTTTGTCTATGCAAAGAGTAAACCTCTAGCTTTCCGAAAGGTTGGGAAGAACAATCAAGCAATGAAATGGGTTTGGAAGTGAATCTTAAGTTCAAACTGCTTCTTAAACAGATTGCAAACAATCCTTATTTAACATCATTCTATCATCCCTAGTATTGGCATTTTCTTAGTTTTTTGGGGACTCTGGCTTAGAGATTAGATTGTTTTGCATCTTTTCCATATTCATCTTAGGAGTTGGTATTTTCTGGGTCTGCAAAGCCTGCTACTATCACTCATATGTTTGCCAAACTTTCTAAAGTATTTTCATCATAAACTTGAATTTCTGTTTGTCTTTCTGTTTGTTATATAATTGATCATTGAAATCGAAAATTTGCAAATCGACATTCAAGGAGAAAAATCCTTTAAAAAAACAATAGAGCTTTGATATAAGGAAATCTGTAGGATTCAGAACTAACTTATATATCACGTTAACTGGTTGCCATAAAAATCTAGGAAAATAAGTCCAAGGCTGAGAATCTCTCTCAGTAATTTGTTTTGAGGCTTCAGGTGTATGTAATTCTTAATGTCTTTATTTGAAAGAAGAGATTTGTATTTATATCTCAAGAGTTCTTATGTTTTTGATAAAAATAAAAATCATACACATATATGATGCTTTAAAAATGCAAATTAGTATATCAAATGAAATGTATTTGTACATACTAAATGTTAAAAAATGTTGTTTTCATTGCATGTCTATTCTTTTAAGACGTAAAGTACTTGAAATACATATATTCTTGTTCTCATATAAGTTAATTTGGAAAGCATTGTGGAAAATATATGATAGATATCATCAAATCATTAAACATTTAAGCCTGATAAATGCTTTGAATGTCTCTACCTTCTCTGCAACAAAATGATGAGGTAAGAATGCTCTGAATGTATCAAGAATCTGTTCCTTTACTTGGAAAAAATATGTGTGTAAATTATCCAAGTTGTCTGAACTAAAGAGAATTTATATAATTCTATTTACAAAAAGAACTTGGCCCTTTCTAAAGTCTTATACTCCATTTGATGTTAAAAGTGAGAGATGATAAGAGTCTTATCAAGGTGTCTAATAAAGTTACATCTTTCACCAATTATCCTTTTATAACATGACTCAGGTTCACATTGAACATTTCTAGATAATACTTAGTTGTATTTTCTCTTCTTCTATCATCCCCAAAAATGTTGAAAATGAAAACCATTTTAAAATTCATAGATCAGTATTTATCTCAATCTTTTAAAAGGTGTTTAACTTACTGTATTAACTTTTTTGATTAGATAACACTTTAAGATCAATGAGAGTTATCTCTTAATTTTTGATAAGAAATTTCCATAATTAACATCTCTAAATATGGAGTGCTAAAGACAAACTAAAATATCCATACCCAATTTTCACTCAAACTCTCCTTATATGGATAGAGTAAAAAATAATGTATGGCACTCTTATCCATTAATTTTTAACATCAAATCAATTTATCTGTTTGCCAAAATAAAAATCTTCTTTTCTCTTACCAGCCCATCCATATTCCTTCAAAAGCATGTATTAGATGGTTCATGAGTAAGGAATTAAAAGATAGTCTTTAAAAATCTCATCAGTGTTGATACTGTATTTTGAAATGTAGTTTATTTTGATCAGTTTTCCTCTGCATTCTCAGGATAGCATTTTCCTCCTTCAATAACACTTGCTTTTCTTCAGTAATGCCAACTAGAGATCTCTATAGCCCTATTCTATCTTTTAAAAACACACCAGGCTATTTCCTCCACTTAAAAAGCATTCAGCGGCTCCCAAGGCACTTAACATTAAGGCCATATTCCTCACCAACTTCTCAAACCTCACAGCATGCTGTTCTACCCCTCAGACACTAATTTCTAATCATATCAAACCTCCTTCAGTTTCCGGAACCCACTTTACTAATTCCAACCTGCCTTCTAGCCATAATACTCAATCTGCCTGGAGCCATTTTCCTTCACTGCACCCTAAGATCAGCTCCTGCTCATCCTTTAGGACTCAGCATAGAAGTCACTTTTTTCAGTGGGGCCTTAAAAGACAACATATTATAAAATAGATAGATCCCTTATGTTGCTCTGTTATGTAGCATACTCCCTGTAGCTTTCATAACATTTACCACAGTTTTGAATTCATTTCCAGCGTGCATTTATGGCACTCCTCAGTTAGATTATATATTTGGGAGACCATATCAAGGTAATTTAGTTGAACAGTTAGCCCCTAGCTTGGTGTCTAACTTATGATGGACACTTTATAGTTATACATCAAATGTCCAAGTGAACATGTATATAAATGACATGTATGACGTTAATTCATTGTATGTTGGAATTAAATCCAAGGGTAATCACTTATTAAATTATGAAAAGAACTTACTGAAGTAATGTAATAAATAGTTTGACTCTTTTTTTTGTTTTGTTTTGCTTGGGAAGATTTGCCCTGAGCTAACATCCATTCCAATCTTCCTCTATTTTTGAGTATGAGGGCCACCAGCACAGCATGGGAGCTAACACAGTGGTATAGGTCCATGCCCAGGAACCAGACCTGGGCCGCCAAAGCAGAACACACCAAACCCAACCACGAGGCCACCAGGGCTGGCCCTTAACTCTATTTTTTGATATTTGACTACCGACAGCATTTAAGCCTCACTCTCCTTCCTCCTCCTCTGTCTCACAATCTGGGCAAGCTGATATAAAAGCCCTGGTGTTCTGGCCTTTGGCACCACTGGGAAATTCAAGCTGTGGTGGGACTGCTCATCCTGTTTCCATCCCTGAACCACCATACAAACTCCAAGGCAGTCTTCTTTCCTTTCTCTCTCAAGTCATCTTTGGACCTGCTCTGCTCCCTGCAGAAAGCCTTATTATGTGAGTAACAAATCTTTCCACGCTTTCTTGGTGTTTATGTGATACCATCAGTCTTGACATCTGAACCAAATTTTTGATGGTGGTTCATCCTGCTTTTTCAAAGTGGGTCACAACAGGTAATAACACAGTAGTGAAGAAGTTCCCACTGTTTTTGGTTTACAGTGCCCTTGTGGCTCAGTGATATTTTTCATAGCATTGCTAGTGTCCCCTACAAAAAAATTCTAACAGCTCTATTTATTAAGTAGTTAATAAACATCTTAATAAGTATAAGTATTTATATCCTAACAACTTAGTAGCTATTTGAAAAAAAAAAACACATAAATGAAAGTAGTTTGTAAAGCAGTATTCAACAGCTGCCACCGTGTTTCCCTTGAAATATCTACAATATCTGAAAGTGCCTCTGTGAGTTCACTGGGGCACTCCCTGGGCACCTGGAAATGTGACAATAGCAGAGACATATGATGCTGTCAGTCCACTTGATTTCAGCCTAGCTGAGGTTTTCACTTCCATGTATGTTACTGGCATCATATCTCAAGCTTTGTGGCTTGGCATTGCTTTGCTTTTGTACCTCAGGGCTTCTCCTGAGCCACGGCATGCCTGTTAGACCATATATAGTCACAACTTAGAAGTTCATGAAAGTTAATGTTCATGGAGGTAAACCTTCCCTAGAGAAAATGAAGATTGGATGAAGGCCTTGGACTTCCCAGCCTTTGGTGATAAAAGTCTGAGGCGCATTCCACAAGATTCCTGGGATGATACCCAGTGAAATTGAGTCTTAGTTGTCCATAGCAAAAGCCAGTTTAATGAAATAGCTTTAAAAAAAAAGTTCTTCCCTTCCTGTCTCATTGACTCACTCCCTCAATTGTGCTTCCTGAGATAGTTTCAAATAAGCTACCACCAGCATACAAGTTCTTATCTCAGGAAAGGGTCTAAATCTTCTAAATCTTCTAGACATGAAACCAAAGAACATAGTTTTAATGGGTGTCATATAGCTCCTTCCAAACTCCTATACGTGCATAAGAAGCCATATGGAATTGAATTTAAGACTCTAGATTAACACTATTTGGGTTCTTCCTTTTATATACGGGATGGATCTTGTACAGGTGTGGTAATGTGATATAAGAAGAAATATATATTTGGTCTTCATTGTCACTTCCTGGAACAGAGCTCCTAAAACCCTTGTGGTTTCTTGAGTGATGAGGGTTAGAGGAGTGTGTTTTGTTATTCATTTAAAGCCCATTTTAACCATATCTGAGTTCACGTTAATGAGGTGGCCTTTGATGGGCCCCTGTATAGCTTCAGGATGGGGCTGGTTGCCAGAGGAACCAGCCATGTGATCAGAAGGCTGGAACTTTTGGCCCCACTCCCAACCACCGGGTAGGGAAGAGAGGCTGGGGATTGAGTTAATCACCAATAGCCACTGATTTAATTAATCATGCCTACTTAATGGAACCTCATTAAAATTTGGAGAAGTTCCAGGTTGATGAACACATCAAGGTCCTGGGAAAATGATGCGCCTGAAAAGAGTATGGAAGCTCTGCACCCCTCCCCCACATCTTGCCCTATGCATCTCTTCCATTTGGTTGTTTCTGAGTTGTGTCCTTTGTAACAATCAAGTAACAATACGTAAAGTGTTTCCCTGAATTCTGCGAACCCTCATAGCAAATGATCAAACCTGGGGAGGGGCTCATAGGAACCCCTGATTTGTAGCCAAATTGGACAGAAGTGTAGGTAACCTAAGAACCCACCCCTTGCTATTGGCCTCTGAAGTGATGGGCTGTCTTGTGAGACTGAGGCCTTAAGCTGTGGAGTCCACACTAACCCTGGATAGTTAGTGTCAGAATTGAATTAAATTGTGGGGCGCCCAGATGATATCTGCAGAGAACTGGAGAATTGCTTGGTGTGGAAAACAGACATTTGGCATCAGAAGTCTGAGTAGAGAAAGGGCTTTTTTCTTTAACAGGTATCAATCTCTTTAAGTCTTACTTTTCTTATCTGGAATTTTGTAGTCATTAAATTTAGTTTATCAGGTAGTTGGGAGGAGTCAATAAGACAATACCTGGAAAGCAACTAGTGCAGTAGCTGACTTACATTACTTACTCAATGTACAGTAGCTGTTATTAAATGATCATGACTTGGAAGTGGTCTTTTAGTTTCCATTTGTGCAACTTACCAATTACATGAACTATACCATGCTGGCTTAGTCATATTTTCTACCTGCATTCTAGTTTGGTAGGGCCGCTTATAAAGTGGTAGTTTTTTTGTTTCAATAAACAATTTCATTGATTCAGGCTGAGAAAGAATTCTTTATATAATATATCATGTATCATCAAAGCCAAAATTATAAAAAATAAGGCAGCCCATGAATCTGATCTAGTAACAGTCTAGCTATCCCCATCTTTCCTTCAAATATGGAGATTCTAAGTGGAAAAGATTTACAAACAATTAAAATTATGGTGCTTTTATCTGCAAAAAATGTTCTCAAGTCAAGAGAAACAAAGTAAAAAAGTAAAGTGAAAGATGTTTCATGTAAGGTCTATGGCACCACAAACTAAGAGTGCAATATTTTTCTTTCTAAATAATAGTATACATTGACATAAATTTATGCAGAAATTAGATAAGAGATTTGAAACAACTGTTCTGACATTTTAGACTTCATTTTAATTGTCCAGAATTTTCAAGCAGTTGGGGCAAAGGTTAGTATTATTTTTCGCTTGATTTATCTAAATAATTATTGCAATTTTCCACTTCATTTTCTGCATGTCAATATAACCTTGAGCTATTTCTTTAAGTAGTTATTTGACATAGTGTGATTTTTCTCTGCCTTTTAAAATAGAATGCACCACATTTGGCTTTTTACAGTAGTGGATGAAGTGAAGCTTTAGGAATTAGGCACTTAATATAAGTAAGTTTGATAAATGTAATTAGCCAAGCAAGGTAAGTGACAAATTTCCATTTTATTTTATTTCACTTCGATGAAGTTGGCTTTAGAAATTTGAATATCATACTTCAGGCTTTCTTTCAAACATTTTTCCCCTTGGTTACTTCTACTTTTTCTCCTGGAGACCACTGTTTAACTGAAGATATACTGGTAGCTATAATAGATATACTAGTAGATGTAATGGTGTTTTTAATTGATTCATTCACTTATTCCATTTTAATTTGAAGATATACATGACTTCACATTTGAATGATGCCTCAGAGTTTCAAGATAGTTTCATGTGCAGTAACTGATTTAAATTCTATCATCTTCCTTTGAGGTATTTTGGTGGAGCAGACACTAATGGTGATGATTTTCCAGCTCAGAGTTGTTTTTTCACTTCTAGACATAATGCTAATCGTGGTAGAGTGATTAATTTTCCCAGTCTCCACTCTTTCACTGTTTTGTTGTTAATGCTTTCAAGTTGATTCTGATTCCTGGAGACCCTGTGTACAGCAGGGCAGAACTCTGTCTGGTCTTCTTGTGCCATCCTTTCACCTTCTGGTGCTATATCAGACAATGCTCTGCTGCTATTCAGAGGATTTTCATGGCCAGTATTTTCAGAAGTAGGTGGCCAGGTCTTTCTTCCTAGTCTGTCTTAGTCTAGAAACTCTGCTGAAACCTGTCCACCATAGGTGACCCTGCTGGTATTTGAAATACCAGTGGCATAGTTTTCAGCATCACAGCAACAAGTAGCCACCACAGTATGACAACCTGGTGGTGTGATCAGATAGGTGGTGTGGTTCCCTGACTGGGAAACAAACCCAGGCTGCAGCTGGCAGTGAAAGCACTGAGTCTTAACCACTAGCCCACCAGGACTGGCTCTCTCACTATTACAGAATCACATATACAGGCTTTTTACAATTTGACATTGGAGTGCCTCTAACTACAGTACACAGAGTATATTTACCTGTCCCATTCATGTTATACTTGTGCATATGATTTGATTTGGCCAGTAGACTGCTACACGATCTGAGGCAAAAAGAGCCTTTAGACGTTCATGGTGATTTGGTTTGGTTTCTGGTACTTCCACCATCTTGTACTTCTGCCATCTTCATGACAAGAGCATACCCTTGCTGCCAGTCCCTGAATGAGATATGTGGAGCAGAACTGTAACAGACTCACAGCCTAGACCAATTTTGGCCCACCAACTGAGCAGAAAACAAGAAAAATAAATATTTGTTGCTGTAAACCACAAAGTTTGGGTATTATTTGCTATGCACCTTTACTGCAAAAGAAATCTGACTAATACAAATGTATAATATTGGGACCTCAGTGACAAGGTATTTGTCATGAGACTCTACTCTCTTCCCTTGACCGATTATTCTAGGTAGGGAAATGTCAATTCGAGTGAGGCTCAGCACCACAGAAGAATACAAGAATGCTATTTCTTGCATTGAAAGGTCTTGTATTATAAAAGTCAGCCACTAGCCTATTCATCATACAGCACTGTACACATTCCATCCACACAAAATCAAGAACCCCACATAATGAGGGATACCTGCAATATGAAGAAGAAAGTCCAAAAGAATTAACTAATTAATTAATTGTAAAAACTGAGGACTTCTGCTTTCGATAAAATGGAGTAAAGTACTTTTTGTCTTTTTCCCACTAAATACAACTAAAACCCCTAGACATTATATGTAAAAGCAAACATATGAAGACTCTGAATGTTGGAGAGACGAAGGCAGAATGACTAGAGACATCAAAACCCAAGGAATGACATTGTTGTTAGTTCCTGGCTTTTCTTTTTGCCCCACTTTCCAAGATTTGAGACTGAAGAAGTTGGCAGCTGGAAACACCAACACACACAGACAAAATGAGCTCCCCGAAAAGCCTGCATTTCTAGTCAAAGATTCAGGAAAGCGACAGTCTAGTAAAACAGAAAACTTTAGACAAAGCAGCTTTATTTAGCTAAACAGCACAGAAAAAACTGTGGTCCTGCCCCCAATCATGATGCAAAGTCCAAGTGGGAGCTTAGATTTCCAGCATCACCATGCTGTAATGAAGCTTCCCAACTCCCCCACTAAGGTGGTATGAGAGAAAGCCAGGCCTAGTACAGAGCCAGGCCTCTCACCCACCCAGGCAGTAACAATGCCACGTTTGTGCTGTCCGTGGGAATTACATGAGAAGCGTGGATTTCCAAACCAACCTGTTAGTAATGAAGCACTTCTTCCTGCTGATAATGTCAGAAAGGCTAAAGAAAGAGTCAGAAATTGTACCTCTACCCAATTATGAGGCCACTTCCCACAAAGATGTCAGTGGGATGTAGTAATGGCAGAGTTCTAACCCTTTCAGGCAAAAGGGTATCATTGAAGGCCTAATGGGAGCCAGAACTCCCACCTCTGATTAGCCATAAGAAAGAGCATCCTCTTCTGTGTGTCAACAGAGGCTGAGTGGGGACTCTAGACTTCCAGTTCTCATGGAAATAATGAGGCAGCACACTCCCCTTCTCTTGCAGGAGCACTTTCAGAGGAAACTAGCTAAAAGAGAAGCTTTAAAGAAGTACCAGAATCTCATAATATAATGCCCCCCAATGTCGAGGCTTTGATCAAAAATTGCTTGTCATACAAAGAACCATAAAGATCTCAAACCAAATCAAAGAAAACAATCAATATAGGCCAACAGTTGGTGACTTCGAACAAAGATATTAGAATTATCTGACAAGGACTTCAAGGCAGCCTTCATAAAAATGCTGTGATAAGGAATTTACAAAAAGTTCTTGAAACAAGTGAAAAATATTCTCAGGAAAGAAATAGAGTGCCTCAACAAAATGCAATAGCTGATGAAAAGAATAAAAACTCAGTGGATTGGCCCAACACCAGAATGGAGGAGAAAGAGCAAAAATCAGTGAATTTGAAAATAGAACAACAGAAATTGCCTAATCTGAACAAAAGAGAGCTGAAAATAAAATGAATAGAGCCACAAGGACCAGTGGAACTATAACAAAAGTTCTAAGATCTGTGTCATTGGAGTCCCAGAAGGAGAGGAGAAAGAGTGTGGGCTATATAAATTATTCAAAAGACTAATGACTGAAAACTTTCTAAATCTGGCAAAACACTTAAGCCTACAGATTAAGAATCTGGGCAAACTCAAGAATGAACTCAAAGAAATCCATACCAAGACACATAGTCAAATTCTGGAAACTAGAGACAAAGAAAAAAATTTGGTGTAACAGGGAAGAGGAAAAAGGCCAAGAATCAATTAGTTCATTTCACCCCAGGAAAGCAGGAAGGCAGCTAGGTGGCAGGAACAGGGAGCAACCACCCCAGAAAGGAGCAATGGATTGAAATTTTTGCGAGTGGAGGAGGTGAGTCAGGAAACAGACAATTCAGAAAAGATGGTATGATTGAGAGGTCAGAAAAACAAAATATCACAATAGAGTTACAAAATACAAGAAATAAAGAGGGACAATTAGAAACTCTATTGGGGAGGGAGATAATGCCATATAAAAAGTCATCACATGTTCAAAATATGCAGATACTAGTCCAAATTGATTAGGGAGAGAGCGGGTTTTCAGAAGAATAGTGGACCTGATTCCAAACATCAGACACAACGTGTAATAAACTGTGAAATACCAACAACATGAAGGAGGCATGCCTTTATGCATCTAAAAACTGAAAAAGGAAATTCAAAATGAAAATATAGATGATGAACCATATCCGAATATTAAAGAGACTACACACATCATTGTCTGTGCCATATTTGGAGTGCAATTTTAAAAAGTCTTCCAATCTGATGTGAGGGAGCTTCTTTGTTGAGGGTTCTCAGGACTACCATTGGAATGACAGAGAAACAGTTGTTACCATTGTGTAGTGCCGGCCCAACGTTGTACAATATATAGTAATTTTGTACAGCATAACTAGAGATAAGTAATGAAATGCAGTTTATTGATTTTCAGCTTTCAAAATCAATAGTTTGAGCTGTGATTATAAGTATTTTTGAACTTAGGATCACTTCACACTCTCAAACATTATTGAGGACCCCAAAAACTCTCGTAAATGTGGGTTATATCAAGTGATACTGCATGAGTTTAAAATTAAAAATGATACATTTACAAATATTCACTAAATAATTGCAAAATAATAATCCATTATGTATTGACAGAGAGTATATTTCAGGAAAAATATATTTTTCAAAATAATATTTCTAGTGAGAAAAATGACATTATTTTACATTTTCACATATCCCTTTAACGTTTGGATTAATAGATGGCAACTGGAGTGTTCTATCTACTTCCATATTATATCTGTTGTAATGCCGCTTTGGTTGAAGTATATGAATAAAATTAGGACTCACGCGGATATATAGTTTAAAAGGAGGAATATTTTGATAGCCTCTTTATATAATTGTGGATATTCTTCTTTGATACTATACTAAAGATCAACAATAATTGATAATTTCTTAAATGATGGTCACATCATAGAATTTGAAACCATATCTATGAACTTTTGTACTATGTTGCATGAAAATCTATTGGTGTATCATACCTTTGAATCTGTTACCCACGTGTGATTTTGTAATATCACACATAGATTATTTAGAAAATATTGATTCACTGGATTATGAAGCTCTTCCACACGTTAACACAGTTCATTACACAATATCCAAAAAAGAATCACATTCTTTGATATCACCACTAATTTCATCAGAAAACTTTTTAAGTATTGGATGCTCTCAAATTCATAATGGCAGATACAAGTTTTCCTGAATTCTGATTTTCGCTAGAAAGCTCAAATTTTATCATTGACAAAATATAATTTTTGTTCAGTTTGAAGTTATAAAGTCACTTTATTAATTTTTCAGAAAACCTTGGCCAAATACCAATATCCAAATAACCACAGGTGGCCTGTCAGTCATTCTTTCAAAGAAAAATTGTGTTCCATGAAAAAAAACAGCTGGTTCCTCTCACAACTGAAACAAACACACAAGTGATTTTCTTTGAGACAATTCAGTGTGAAGCAGAAGTGCTGTATGTGCATTTCTTACCTTGTCACATAGAATATTTCAAAGATGTGTACTTAGGTTGAGATGTAGTTACTATTTTTGATGCTTCATCAAAGAAAGTCAAACTGATTTTTTAAATTTAATTTAATTTGATTTTTTTACGGCTAGTATGTGGAAGTCAAGAATACAATGGCTGCTAGTACAGCTTCATGCCACTGCTCTGCTTCGAGCTAAGACTATTACTCACTACACTTCTACCCATTAAAGTTTTTCCATCAGTACAAATATTAATATGATGACAAAAGACAAATAACATCTTAGTATGGTCGTGAAAATAGTTTTGACCTCATGCTCCACTTCAAACTACCTTAGGTGCCCCAGAGGTCCACGTAACATATTTTAGGAATTATTGCTTTAGACAAAGCACATAGGACTTATCTGTGGTTACAGAATATAAATATTGTCAATATCTCGCTGAAAAATTAAAAGTCTGACGGATTTGGTGTATGAGTTTTCTTTTGTTGCTGAAACCAATTGCCACAAATTTAGCAACTTAACACAAATTTGTTTTTCTCACAGTCAATCAGAAGTGTGGGTACACCATGGCTCAGTGAGAGGCTCTGGGTAAAGTCTCATAAGGCTGAAATCAGGTGTCAATGAGGCTATGCTCCCTTCCAAAGGTTCTGGGGAGAGCTCTTTCAGGTTGTTGGCCAATGTCAGTTGCATGTTTTAGGACTGAGGTATCCATTTCCTTGCTGGTTGTTGGTAGGGCTGCCCTTACTTCCTAGTTCTTGAACACTGGCCCCTACTTCTCAGAACTAGCCAAGGCACATCAAATTCTCCTCACAGTGGTATCTTGGACTTCCCCTTCTCTTGCATCTCTGACTCTGGTCAATTCCCTGCATTAAGGGCTTATGTGATTAAATTGAGCCCACCCAGATAACCAGGATAATCTCCCTAATCTTCCCTTAACCACAATCAGATCTTCAAAGTCCCTTTTGCCACGTAACATAACGTATTCACAGGAACCAGGAATAGAGCACAGACATCTTTGCAGGACATTATTCAGCCTACCACATTGGAGACTAAGAAACAGTAAAAGAGAGGTAAAGGAATATTGAAATCCTCAATTCCAAAGCAAGGAAGGGAGAAATACTCTGTGCTTGATGGAGTAATAATGTGGAGTCCTAAGGATATTATTTGAAGTTCCAGGGGAAGTTGAGGTGAGTTCACTGAGCTAAATTCACACTTCTCATAGCACTAAATATCCTTATACAGTACCTAATTTTGATAAGTGATGAAATAGCAATATAAACATCCTATTTATACATGCAAAGGTAACCATAAGAAAAACTAAGATGGAAAATATAATAATTCACTCTTCAAAACAAGGCTGGATATGTGCAAAAGTCAGGCAAGGAAATATTGTTTTTCTTTACATACTATAAACATTTCTAAAATGATGTACAATAATTAATTCCATTTATTAAGTTATTCTATTCTAATTTCATTATTATATGGTTAAAGATATATACAGTTGCACAATTGTTAGAAGGAATTTTTTCTCTAATACATATGCTGTGCAAAATATTTTCTTTTCTTCACTGCATAAGCATTGGCTGTTTTTCAAAAAATTTTGAAGCCAGCTCTGATGGCCTAGTGGTTGAAGTTTGGTGTGCTCCACTTTGGCAGCCTGGATTCGGTTCCTGCGTGCAGAACCAAACCACTTGTCTGTTAGTCACCATGCTGTGGTGGCAGCTCGTATAGAAGTACTAGAAGGACTTACAACTAGAATATACAATTATGTTCTAGGGCTTTGGGGAGAAAAAAGGGTAAAAAGAGAGGAAGATTGGCAACAAATCTTAGTGCAAGGCAAGCTCTCCTAGAAAAAAATGATAAATTTTGTAAAGGAGATGGCAACTTCTGGTCTGAAAGCTGATTGAAGGAGTCCTGATTAGTTTGTCTTTCATATTGAATCCCCACGACCCACTATGAAAAAAAAACTCCAAAAACCAAACCCTGTTGCTGTAGCAAGTGAGATTTATATAATTGTCACCAAGCTCTCTCTCTGGATTTTTTTGATCTCTAATTTCTTGCTAAATTTTAAATCAAATTACCCAATTTATTTATATTTAATTAAATTATAGTCAAAATAGGTAGATACGTCTTTGTCCTCATTGTGTGTTGATAAAATGCATCTGAATGGTTATGATCATGTCTATTTTTTTAATTTTTTGTTTTGTTAATTGCAGTAAAATTGGAGTATAACATTACACAGCTTTCAGATGTACATCATGATATATTTCAAATTCTGTGTAGATTACATCATGTTCACCACCCAAAAACTAATTATAATCCAACCCCTCACATGAGACTAATCACCCCTTTTGCCCTCCCCGCCTTGCCCTATGGTAACCACCAATCCAATCTCTATTGCTATGTGTTTGATATCATTGTTTTTATCTTTACTTAAGAGTGAGATCATACGGTATTTGACTTTCTCCCTATGACTTATTTCACTCAGCATAATACCCTCAAGGACCATCCATCTTGTCACAAATGGCCAGATTTTATCATTTCTTATGGCTGAGTAGTAGTCCATCGTGTATAAGTACCACATCTTCTTTATCCATGAGTCCCTTGATGGGCACTAGGTTGCTTCCAAGTCCTGGCTATTGTGTATAATGCTGCAATGAACATAAGGGTGCATGTATCTTATTCATTTCCATTTTCAAGTTCTTTGGATAAATACCCAGCAGTGGGATAGCTGGATCATATGGTACTGATGTGGATTAAGGCTGCCCCAGCCAGAGAAGCCCAAGGTGACCTGGCCTACATGCCAAACTATATGACCCAGTGGACTTTTTTTATGGTATAAATTAGGACTGCCCCAGGGAGAGAAGCCCAGGGCATCCTCACCTACATGCCGATCTATATGGCCAGATTCGTATCTAAAGTTATATGACTGCACAATAACCAGACCCCATCTGCACTGAAATCATTTAATGACTTTTTACATCATCTTTTCTTTTCTCCAGTAAAAATAAGTCACGTACCCATGCCTTATAAAATTAGCCCTAACCCTCAACTCGGGGCAGCAGCAGGAGCTCTGACCGCCCGTGGGTCCTGTCCCCACGCACCAGCTCTGCCTGCCCATGGGTCCTGTCCCCATGCCAACGGGGGCAGCAGCAGCTGCTCTGCCTGCCCATGAGCCCTGTCCCCATGCCAGTGGGGGCAGCAGAAGTGGCGGCAGCAGAAGCTCTGACTGCCCATGGGTCCTGTCCCCATGCTATTCCACACTATTCTCTAAATAAAAGAGCACTACTGCCAGATCTTGAGAGTCGAAGAAATCTTTCTTTCGACTCCTCGGCTCACCGACCCCGCATCATTTCTGGCACAAAAACAGACACAGAGATCAATGGAACAGAATCAAGAGCCCAGAAATAAACCTACACATTTACGGACAGCTAATATTCGACAAGGGAGCCAAGAGCATACGATGGAGAAAGGAGAGTCTCTTCAGTTAATGGTGTTGGGAAAACTGGACAGCCACATGCAAAAGAATGAAAGTAGACCACTGTCTTACACCATGCACAAAAATAAACTCAAAATGGATTAAAGACTTGAATTTAAGACCCGAAACCCTGAAACTTCTAGAAGAAAACATAGGCAGTATGCCGTTTGACATCATCTTAGCAGCATATTTTCAAGTACCATGTGTGACCAGGCAAGGGAAACAAAAGAAAAAATGAACAAATGGTACTACATCAAACTAAAATGCTTCTGCACAGCAAAGGAAACCATCAACAAAACGAAAAGACAACCTACCAATTGGGAGAAGATATGTCTATTTTTAAAGAAGCCAGCAAGATGAGAAATCAATGAGAATTTTCTTTCTCTTGTTGTTCCTTTTGCTAGATGATATTAAAAATTAATAGAAGGTGTCAATATATTTTCCATTTGTATTATTCCATTCTCAGTTTGCCATCCACTATTTTAGGATATTCACTTTTCCTCACAAATTGCAAGATATCTGAGAAAGTTTGACACAGAATCTTTAATAAAGAAATATTCTTCATGAATTTTTCTGTCCTCAAACTTCTATTTCCTAAGTTTTATAATCAGAATAAGAGATGATAACTTTAATGTTCACACAAACTATTTCCACTTATGCAATCCATCACTCAGGATTCTTAATTCCTTCTTGTTTTGATTCCTTAATTAGCATGAAATAATTCTTTTACTTATTATTATGATGATAATTAAAATTACTCAATAAATTACCACAAACCTAATATAATAACTATTAACTAAATAATAATGTTTTATATTGTGAATTTAATTATAATTTTTAACTACTTACTCTTTACATTGTTTAAAGAGTATGAGCTTATAAATATAATTACAAATAACTGCAGAGCTTCTCATACTTATTTTTAAAACATTTACTTCAGGGGCCAAGTTCTTTTTCAGTTTCAATTTCCTTTTGATTTTTATTTTCCTTTCCCCTTTTGAATTTTTACTCCTTAGGCTTTTCTCCCACTAATATTTCTAAAAATATATCTTTCTTAGAGTTATTTTATCACCTTTCCCTTTCCTGTGTCATCTTCTGAACTGCTCAAACAAGCACAGCTTAAAAATAAATATGAAAATATATAGTAATTTAATATAATTTCACATTTGCTGTATTTTACTTCCAAATACTGATCTTCCTTTTTTTCTCATAAAGTAAGGTAAGCTTTACTGTTGAATCTGTCTATGAAGCTTTTTTTTGCATAATTTAACTTAGAAAAATTTACTTAGAAGTATTAGAATGTTAAAAATAAAAAAGTCCCATATATATGTGTGTGTATATGAAGATGACTTTTGACTTTCACCTAATCTCTCCATCCTCAGTTCCTACCTTCTTCAAAATTCTACTTTCAGTAATCTGTGTTTTCCTTTTATGAAAATAAAGCAAACAGACCTGAATTTGAAGAAAATATTGTCATAAAGAAAGACAATGTAAAAGTAAATAGAAATAAAAGAATTAAATATTGTCATACACTGTAGGATAAAAATTACAACAAGAATTAACACAAAGTAGAGGCCTTAAAGATCATTATATTGCTCACACTCTATTATAGAAAAAAATAAAGAATTATTATGTGACAATATAAGAGACATTGCAAAAGCCTCCTTGAGAGAAAAAAGGTGGAAGAGAAACAGCATCTAGAGGGGAGAAAAGGTGAATTTTGTTGGCATAAATAATTAATATAAAATTTTAAATAATATGCAAATATTTCTAAATATTAGGGAAGGGTAAGTGAAGTTATCCATTAATAGAATGATGATATAGAAAGAACTTCCAAATTTACAAGTGGAAATGATAGAAGGATGAGAAATTTGATCAATCTTGAAAATATACAGAAAAAATGTAACAGTAAGCTAAATTAATTATTCAAAAAGAAGATTGAAAAAATAAAGTCAGATGTCAATTCATAAAGTGTAAATTAAATTTTCTTTAAAAAAATATTTACAGGTTGAGTTAAAAGACATAGATTAGCTTTACTAAATTTACAAATGATAATAATAATAACAAAAAGAACAATAACCATCCCGATGAAGAAAATCATAACAAAAGGGTGAGCTAAGAAGTAATAGCCAAATACAAAGGAAAAGAAAGTAGAAGTGACAATATTAATTTCAGACCAGGTGAAATTTAATGTTAATAGCAAACATTATATGATTAAAATTATGAAAACATGCAAGGGACACTTTCTGAACAACATAAATCATCGCACTGTGTGCGCTAAGCAATATAGCAACTGGAAATATAAAGCAAAGGCTACTAGAAGTGCAAGGGGCTCCTAATAAAAAAAGGTGTGATAAAACAAGAAAATATGAGAGAACGTTAAAAATTATATACCAGGTACTATTTAATATAATAGCATACAAAGCTGTACCTTACAATAATAGATATTATACGTGTGTGTGCATGTGTGTATGAGTATCTTTAAAATATTTTCAAAATTCAACCATACATCAATTCTTATCATAATCCAATTCAATTATAAATAAATTTAAAATATAACAATTGTAGTTTCATGAAATGTCTTCAGAAATGAAATGTATACATTTCATAAAATATATTCATATTACAAATTTATTTTATTTTATTGGTATTGAATCAAGTTTTCTTTAAAGCATTGGAAAAATCTTTTTTACCCTGGATCTGGGGAGGAATAAAATAATCTCTGGGGCAGCAGGTGCTAAGCTATTAATTCACTGAGTATTGTTTCAAAAAATATGTTTCAAATATTCTAAATCCTTTGAAGGGCAACTGGAAGTTTAAATAGTCTAATTTATCAATACACCAATAATGATTATCTTAATTGGATTGCTTACCTACAAAGAATTGAAATTCTTACCACTAAGACAGATAAAACAGCAAACCTAGGACATTATTTAGAGTGTAGATAGAAGCATAAATCGTTGAAAGATTCATTTATTTTGAAAAGAAAGAGAGTGGGAAAAAATAAGACTTTGGGTATATAGTGCCCAATTGATAGAAAAAGCCAGTACTGCCAAGATCCCCATGTGAGGCCTAACAGTTTACGGCATGATTAGAAAAAGCAAAGCTGGAACTGAGAGGATAAAGGTGAGTTTAGAAAAGTGAAAGTTACTCCAGGAGGTTGTGCTGCAAACAATTGCTCAGAAAAAGAAAGGAAAGTACCAAATAAAGGGTAAGGTGACTGTACACTCAAAAAATAGCGAAAATAGATAAATTGGGAGGAAGTTAAAAGAATTTGGGACAAAGATGCCTTTCACTCTCATAGATAAACTTGAGGAATGCGGCACCCTTTTATTCGTTATTACAAAGACAATGATTTGTAGTAATTTTATTGAAATTTGAGATTCTCCGAATTATCTTTAGAAGTATTGTTCCACAAATGATTCCAAATAAAAAGGTAGCCTACATAAATGTGTATCTAAGGATATTTTTCTTATTTTATATAAAAGACAGGCCAATATAACTGCTTCCTTGATATTTATTAAGTTAACCACAAAAAAATGCACCTATTCAGCACTGTTGAATTAACAAGGAACTCCACATCCTCCAGTAAAGCTGATTGTGCTAAGTAAGAATAGCAATATAAAGGATGAGATAATGTTAGAAACAATTTTACTGTAAATTATAAGTCAATGAAACCCCACAGGGAAAACCAGACAACTGCAGCAAGTACGGACATTGGATAGTGTGAAGCTGGAAGTAGATGCACATTTGATTGACTACTGCGACTTCAGTTGACTATCAGACCAGAAGCTCTCACTTCCCTCCCCAAATTTATCAATATTTTTTCTTTTTCCATATTTGACTTAGAGTTATATCAAATGCAACGTAATCATGTTTTAGTCATTAATTTTTAATCTCCTATGTGTTAAACTCTCCAATGAATTTTCTCATTTCTACTTATATAGGGTAAAGTTGATAAAGGAGGAAAAGGACATAAATAAAGGCGTCATTTTTCAGTTGATCAGTGTCTATTTTGAGTCAATAAGTTTCTGCACTACTAATCAATTAGTAATCAAATTTTGGATGAAGAAATGGGTAAATGCAGCATCATCATATGTCCATTTTGTTTGTTTGTTTAGATCAAGTGTCACCAAGATATTTGATCATCAGATAGATAACAGGAAGTAATTTTAGGATTTGCCATATAGCTAAGAGTTCAGACATGCTTCTTGAGATCCAAGGAATTTCAAAGGGCTCAGTTACCTTCCACACAAATTCTACATGTAGAATTCTTCTCCATGGTGATTATCCACCGCATTATTGCTTCTTGTTATTTCAACTTTTCATTCATTCTAATAGATTTACACAACTGTACCTTTGAAAGATGTGAAAGAAACAGAATTCTTCTCTTATTGATTTTAAATTCAGCTATGTTAAATGTTTTGAATAATGGAATGTTAAAGATATGACACAGGCAGAGACTACAAATGTTTTGCATGGTTGGGTTTAGCTTCTTGTGCTTCTTCCTTGTGCTATGGAAAGAGCATGCTAGTTTCTAGTCCCAGTATGTATGATTTGTGAATCAATGCCTGAAATAAAGCCCTCAACAAGCCTGTAGGTCTATAGGAAAGAAAGTAATATGTGTTTTCCAGACAAGGAGGAAACTAAATGTTCTGTTTTTCAGAAGATGATGTCCTTGTTTTTGCAGATGTTGCCACCCTATGGTAAAACTGACATGGTTGCAGCAGGGCCCCTGCAAACTGCTCCAGGTGTAAATGGCATGTTGCATTGAACCTGTCATGCAAAGGCCTTGAACTTATTATGTAATGGGCTGCACATGTGCCCTGATCAGTCCTCAGCACTCTGGGGTGTAAAACCTCTACCTGTACTAAGATCCCAGGGCACCGCTTTGGGAGCTATCCCTGATGATCTCCATCACTTGTGCAAGCAATAAACATTTTTTTTCACCCACTTCAGCCTTGGCTGTGCTTTTTGGCTAGGCACTCACCAGGAGATGGACTCACTGACTTTGGTTACAGTAAGTGTATATATGTACAAGTATATGTAGATATCATATATGTATAAACTATATATGTGCACAATATAATTAGAATGACTTTAATGCAGAATGCAATCAGAAATGATTTAATTATCCATATAATTTGTGGTCCTGTCACAATTATGAAAATAATGCAAAATAGCATGAAGATATAAATAAATAATTTAAATCCAAACTATTAGAGTAGATGAATGGAACTCACAGAATTTATTCACCAAGTCAAGTGATAAAGTTGAAAGAAATTACAAAAAAATTGGTAATAGATTAACTTGAATTCAAGAGCATTGTTAGTCATAACCCACCTTGTTCAAATCTCATATTCTGACCAAAATTCTCTGATTAATAAATCTTAGCCTGCTAGAATGATAACCCAGATTTACATTAAACAGTGACACTAATTATCTTGGGAGAGTAACAGCAAAACACTTGAGGTATTAAAGTGGTTTGCTTAATGTCATAGATAAATGTTGTGAACAGTTATGTTTATCACTTTGGTTAAATTTAAAGTTAATCCCTGTAATAGTGGCATTTTGGTGTTTGTAATATTTAGGAAAATAGGTAATTCGTGGACTCTAACAGCTAAGTTTTGTGACTCCAATTTACCATGTGTAATTTAATAATTAATTTTTTACTTTTGAGTTTAATTGAAAAAATGTAGGAAACTTTTACTACATAGAACCTACTGTTGAAATGTTTAGCAGAACTTGAGATTTGTTGCATGCATTTCTTGTGGTAGACTGATATGTCTCCCCAAAATAGGACCACATCCATGTCCCTGGAACCTGTGAATCTTAACCTATTTGGGAAAAGGATCTTTGTAAACAATTAAATCAAGGCTATTGAGTGAGGAGATTACTTTAGATTATCTGAGTGGGTCCAAAATGCTATCACAAGTGTCCATATAAGAGAGAGGCAGGGGCAGGTTAGATACACACATAGGAGAAGGCCGTGTGAAGATGGAAGTAGGGTAGAGTGGTGCAGCCACCACACAGGGAAGGCTGATAGCTCACCAGAAGCAGGAAAAGGCAAGAAATGAATCCTCCCCCAGAGCCTGCAGTCGGAGTACAGCCCTGCTGACACCTTGATTCCAGATTTCTGGCCTCCAGAACTGTGAGAGAATAAATTTTTATTGTTTTAAGCCACCAAATTTGTGATAATGTGTTAGGTAGTCCTAAGAAACTAATGCAGATTTACCGGCTTTCTACTGGGCCTTAGTAAACACCTAACACTTCATCATCAACAACCAAGCTACCACACCCCCTAAGCTGCCCATCATGAGCTGGGTGTTATCTGACTCACTAAGTCATAAATTTAGGCGTGCACAGCAGTACTCCATTATCAAATGGAAGTAGTATTATGAGATTGGCCTTGAGCAGGCTCTTTGTCACAATTAAATTACATGAGGAATTGGCCCACATGCCCATGGCTCTTACTCCTGCTACATTACCGTCTCTCCTAGCCCAAACCTGTGGCCTCATGGGGATTCTCTAAGACTAGCTGACTGAGGAAGAGAAAACTTGGGATTGATTTACAGATAGTTCTGCACTATATGCGGGCATCACCTGAAAGTAAACAGCTGTGGCGCTACAACCCCTCTCTAAGACATGCTCAAAGGAGAGCGGCAAAGAGAGATCTTCCCAGAGAGCAGAATGTCAAGTAGTGCATCTGGCTGTTCATTTTGCTGGGAAGGAGAAACAACTGGAGGTTTGAATCTGTGGTGGTTATTTTCACATGTCAACTGAACTGGGTGACACGGTGCCCAGATATTTACTATGTTTGTGAGGATATTTTGGGATGAGATTAACATTTGAAGCAGTAGACTGAGTAAAGCAGACTGCCCTCCCTAATGTGAGTGGCCCTCATCCAATCAGCGGAAGGGCCAAATAGAACAAAAAGGCTGACTCTCTCCAGAATAAAATGAAACTCCTGCCTTACTACTTTGAGCTGGGATATCAGTCTTATTTGGCCTTCAAATTCGAACCGAAACATTAGCTCTTCTTGGGTCTTGAGCTTGCTGGATTTTGGAACTCACACCATCAGTCATCCTGGTTCTCAGGCCTTTGGAGTTGGACTGAAACTACACATAGGCTCTTCAGGCTCTCCAGCTTGCCGGTTGCTAATTTTGGGATTTCTCACCCTCCATAATCATGTGAGCCAAATCCTTATAATAAAGTTCTCTCTCTATATGAATATATTTTAGTGAGGGTTCTCCAGAGAGATAGAACCAATAGGATATGAAGAGAGAGATATATAAGAGGAGATTTATTACAGGAATTGGCTCATGCAATTACGGTGGCTGAAAAGTCCCATGATTTGCCAGCTGCAAACTGGAGAATCAGGAAAACTGGTGGTGTAAATTCAGTCTGAGTCCAAGAGTGAATGGTCTAAGTCCCATTTTGAGTCCAAAGGCCCTAGAATGGGACGGGTGACCTAGTACTGTAATTCCTGGTCCAAGTCTGAATGTCCAAGAATCAGGAATGCCAATGTTCAAGGGCATTGGACGATGCCCACATAAGGGCATTCTTCTCTACTCAGTCTACTGATTCAAATGCTAATCTCTTCCAGAAACACTCCCATAGACACAAGTAGAAATAATGTTTTACCAGCTATTTGGGCATCCCTTAGCCCAATCAAGTTGACTCAAAAAATTAACCATCTATACCTCTATCTATCTATCTATCCATCTATGTATCTATCTATCTATCATCATCTATCTATCACCTGTTGGTTTTGTTTCTCTAGAGAAGCCTGACTAATCCAGAGGCTATACTGATTTATAAACTGTAGCTAATGATTGCCTGAATGGTCAGGGACTCGGAAGGAATATAATTGGAAAATTGGTGACAAAGAAATTTAGGAAGGAGGTAAGTGGATAGACCTTTCTGAATGTGCAAAAAAAGTGAAGATCTTCTTGTTGCACATAGTGCTTAACAGAGGATGACCTCAGTAGAGGAGATTTTTGGTAGTCAAGTTGATAGGATGACACATGTAGTGGATACCAGCCAGCTTCTTTTCCAAGACACTCCTGTTGTTGCTCAACTGGCTCATGAGTAAAGTGGTCATGATGGCAGGAGGGAGGTTTTGCATGAGCTCAGCAATCTGAATTTCCACTCATGAAGGCTCATCCAGCTGTAGCCACTGATGGGTGCCCAATCCTCCAGCCGTAGAGACCAGCAAAGATTCCCTAATATGGCATCATTCTCCAAGGCGATAAACCAGCTACCTGGTGGCAGGTTGATCACATTGGGCTGCTTCCATCATAGAAAAGTCAGTCCTTTGTTTTTACTGAAAAAGACAGTCTAGGTATGAATTTGCTTTTCCTTCATGAAATCGTTTTGCCCAGAATGCCATCTGTGGACTTGTAGAATGCCTTATTCATAGTCATGGTTCCATACAACATTGGTTCTGATCAAGAAACTCACTTAACAGCAAATGAGGTGTGGCAATGGACCCATACTCATAGAATTCACTGGCATTCCCATGTTCCCCACCCTCCTGGAGAAGCTGGCTTGACAAAATAGCCTTTTGAAGACTCATTTACAATACTACTTAGGTTAGGTGGCAATACCTTGCAGGGCAGGGGCAATGGCCTACAGGAGGCTGTAAATGATGCTGGAAGTGAGCATCCAATATACGGGGCTATTTCTCCCATAGCCAGGATTTATAGTTTTAGGAATCAAGGAGTAGAAATTGGAAGGGCACCACCTACTATTACCCCAGTGAACCACCAGCAAAATTTTTGCTTCTTGTCCCCATGACCTTATGCTCTACTTGTCTAGAGATCTTAGTTCCAAAGGGAGGAATGCTTTCACAAGGACACGCAACAATGATTCCATTGTACTGGAAGTTAAGCCACTCTGGTCTCCTCATGCATTCCTCATTAACAGCAAAAAATGGAGTTTTGAGAGAGATCCACACACACAGTGAAGGCCATGTGAAGAGAAGCAAGTGTTGGAGATATGCTACCACAAACCAAG
This sequence comes from Equus quagga, assembly GCF_021613505.1. Taxonomy (NCBI): domain Eukaryota; kingdom Metazoa; phylum Chordata; class Mammalia; order Perissodactyla; family Equidae; genus Equus; species Equus quagga. The sequence continues at coordinate 28,921,219 of NC_060282.1, forward strand.
AAATATCTGCAGCAAGTGGAAGCTACGAGAGGCTAGGAATCGATTCTCCGAGAGAGTGTTGGTTTTTAAACCACCTTGTCTGCAGTAATTTTTTACAGGAGCCACAGGAAACTAATATATTTGTTGAAGATACTTGATTGGTTTAACTATTTGGTAAGTTTGCTTGTTATATCAGATGTTTAAAGGGATACTCAAATAAGTTAAACCTAAAAATGTGGTTTAAATAATTAAAGGAATTCTATTAACTAAGTTGTAAGAGCATCCTTAATGGCAATTATTAAAACTAATTGAATTAAAAAATGTCTGACTCTTGAATATAAAATCTTAAGGAAAAAACAAGAGTTGTCTTTGCTAAATCATTGATTAATAGAACATTTATTTGTTAAAGTAACATCAAATTGTCTTCTTTGTGCCTCTCTTAGCTGCCTCAAAAAAATCTAACATTCACACAGAACAGTCTATTTTCCTCCTTTGCCCCAGAAGAGAGCAGATGATTCAAGATAAACCAAGTGCAGAGCTATCCACCTAGGAATAGTAGCAATTGCAACAAATGTTTAAGGATTTGACACAAGCCAAATTAAACCAGAGAAATCAGTCTTCTACTACCAGGAATTTTCCAAATTGAAAGGAAGTATGTGCTCTTTTCAGTTGAATTAAGAATTATGAGGATGAGTGCATTCAGATGACCACAGCTATGTACAATTCATGTGAAAGAACTAGAGGTAGATGGGCAACTCACAAACAAAAAGAGAAATGGAGAGTCAGAGAAAGCAAATCCAGATTCTAATTGAATCACACAATCCAAGTGACTATGACCTCTTCTAAGTCTCTTTTTATTTAATTTATTAAATTCTCTTTATTAGTTAAATTGATTTGATTTGTTTGTGCTACTTGAGACCAAATTTCTTCACTAACCTACATCTGGGAGGAACGTTGGATTCTTGGTTAGCAGGAATTCCATGACATCTTTCCCAAAATGATCATGCTGTTTTCCAGACTGCAAAACAGATTCTACAAGTCCTACTTGCTCTGCTAAAGAAGCAAAGCTGAAAGAAAGTTGTTTCTTGGAACCTTGAGAGAAAAGATATTCCACAAGAATAAACCTAGATACATATATGAAATACGTTTCCTCATTAATTCCAAGAGTTCTAACAGGCTGATACCACAATCTGTATAAAATGAGGAACACATCTCCTTTGTAAGATAAAAAGAAAAATTGCTAGTAAAAAATTTCTCCCTAATTTAACTCTATAATTATACTTAATTTAACAGTTTTAAGAAAAGCTATATTTATATGATTTCATATAACTGAAACTTTCCTCTAATACTGATAGTGTGCTAAACGTGTCCATTTTAGAAACGTTTAATTTTACCTTTGCATTTGTACCATAATTTAAGTATTCTCTATACCATGATTATATTTGCTAATGTTTTCTTAAAAAGTAAAACTAATGGGTTACCTTATAGGAAGCATATGCAAGAGTTAATAAAAGAATCATTTACTTTAAAAATTTTTCCATCTAGATGCAAAAATCAGTTATTACTGTGAGCTCTGAACAGCTGCATTAGCTACTTTATTTGTGAGAAAAAAATGTCAGTTTTAGGATAATATATTTTGAAACTTTGTTCTCATTGAACACAATATATAGAAGCAATTAGTCACATTTTAATCTTTCATCATCTTAATTGTGAAAATCTTTATTTGATTTGTATGCTGAACTTATGAATGAGAGACTATTCCATTTGTTTCCCCTTTAAAATTTTGGGTTAAGCTGTTAAATTACAAAGAATGGCTTAATTTCCTAGTATATAATTGGATCACTTTAGCAAAGCTCCTCTTTGAAAAAGTATTTAATACAATACTTTTATATATACTTGATCAGAAATAATAGCATATTCTGAAATCTTTTCTACTCCATTAAGATAATGAGAAAGAGATGTTAAGAGGCCAAAGTTTGAATGATCTGTGTGGCCATTAAATAACAAGATGAGCCATTAGTGCTATTTTAGGACTAATTAATATTTCTAAAGTTCCGTAAAAATGAAAAAAAATCTTTTTTTTTCTTTTTGAAAAACAGCTTCGTACCGTCATACTTTGTAGAATCAGAGTTATGTTAGGAAAAGCACATTATTAAAGACAGAGCTCCAAGAGAAAAGTTGGTGCATCGCTAGAGATTTTTGAATAATTAGGGTCAGTGGCTTTCAACTTACTTGAAAACAGTTTGATCCTATCAGGTATTAGTTTTAAGACTTGTTGGGCTGGATCAGAGCAATTTTTACTCTTAGGCAAATTATTCTGAATTAAATTATTTCTGAATACTCTATTCAATGCACCTTGAACTACGAGATTTTTCAGTTTGGTTGGTGACAAGAGGCACTCTTTCCCAGCCTTATGTGACTGCCAGGCACTCTTCCTTCCACTCCCTTCAGGAGAGTCTGTCTCCAGTCTTGGGTAACTTCCTCACACATGCCGTGATTAGTAGGCTGCCAAATACTTGAAGGGGGACCTCTGCATGTTTCCAGCGTTCTTCTCCACACAGCTCTTTCCTCTCTAGTTCTGCATCCTGCAAATTCTAGTCATAGTGATCTTGCCAAACTCTTAGCTTCATTTCCTCAACTTCTGGGCTTCCTGTAGGTTTCTCCTCCATGCCCTATGGTCTGGAAACTTTCTTAAGACATGTAACGGACTGAGTGTTTGTGTCTCCCCCAAATTCATATGTTCAAGCCCTAACACCAGTGTTATTGTGTTTGGAGAGAGGGCCTATCAGGAGGTGATCAAGGATAAGTGAGGTCACAAGAGTGGGGCCCTAAGCTAATAAAGCTGGTACTGTTATAGAAAGAAGAGACATCAGTACTCTCTCTTTCTCTCTCCACCATGTGGGGAAGCAGCGAGAAGCTGGCTTTCTTCAAGCCAGGGAGAGAGTTCTTATCAAAAATCAAATTGGCCAGCATCTTGATCTTGGACTTTTTAGCTTCCAGAACTGTGAGAAATAAACTTCTGTCATTAAACCATCGAGTCTGTGTGTGGTATTTTGCTGTAGCTGCCCCCAGTGTCTTGAAAAACCATTGTTGCATATATTTTTTCTGTATTTGTTTTCAAGAAGGAGGTTAAATCTGGACCCTGCTACTGCATCTTGACCAGAAACATTAGTCTTCCCCAGCATCTGCTTAGTGTTTCATGGTACATCTTTTACTTCTAATCTGCCTAAGTCTTCATATGCTTAAGAGGTTTCTTCTAGGTAACATACTGTTAGGTCTCTTTTTTCCCAGTTACATATCATATGATTATTGATATAATTTGATTTACTTCTACCATTTTAACATTTATTTTTGGTTTCACCGTCTACTTTTGGTTCACTGTTTCTACATTCCTTCTTTCTTTTGTATTGTTTGTATATATTTTAGTATCTCATTTTTATTTCTCTATAGTTTTTATTTCATGGGGGCTATATCTTTTTACATTATCTTCTTAGTGCTTGCTCCAGGGAGATTATATATTGCCAAGATTTTATAGCCTACTGGTGTTAAAATGCTGCCACTTCTAGCAAAATGTAGAAATGCTACAATAACTAAGTTGCTTTGTCCCATTCCTTATGTTATAATTACCCAATGTATTACATTCACTGACTTTAAAAACTCACCAGATAATGCTATCAGTTTTGTTTTCATCGCTTTACTTAAAATTAATTATTTTCCCACTTCAACTAAAATATTGAAATCTTACAACCATATAGATCCTTTCACTCCCACATGAAATCTATAAGCACTAAATCTACAAACACTAAAGACTACTCAATGTTACAGTTTTTGCTTTCAAAAGTCATATTTTTAAAACTTAAGAGGAGAAAGATACTGTTAGATTTACTCAGATTTTTACATATCTCTTGCTCTTCCTTTCTACTTGAATTTCAACCTTTCCCTCTGGTGTCATTTCCCTTCATATTGAAGATATTTCTTTTAAAGCAGGTCTGATGGTCATACGATCTTTCAATTTCCCTTCATCTGAGAATGCATTTATTTTTCTGGATGTAGAATTCCGGACTGACTGGTTTTCTTTCTTTCAGCACTTTAAAGATGCTCCTGCCCTGTCTTCTGGCCTCTACGGTTCCTGATGAAAAGTTCACAGTATTCAAATGATTATTCCTTGTATAAAATAAGTAATTTTTCTCCAGCTGCATTTTAGGTCTTTAATTATCTTTGTTTTCAGTAGTTTGATATTATGTGTTTGGGCATGGTTTTATTTAAATGTAATCCATTTCAGGTTAACATTAACATCTTCAATCTGTAAATGTACGTAGTTCACCAAATTTGGGGAATATTAAACTGTTATTTTCTCATGTGTTTCTTTTGCGCCATCTCCTTCTGGGACTTCGATGACGTGAATGATTGATCTTTTGTTATTGTACCACAGATCTCTGAGTCTCTGTTCTTTTTAAGTCTTTGATTCTCCTTGCTCTTTTTACTTGATATTTGATAATTTGAAATAATCTAACTGCAATTCACTGACCTTTTCTTCCATCATCTCTATTTTGCTCTTGAGCCTATGCTGTGAATTTTTATTTCAGATGTTGTACTTTTTATATCTAAAATTTCCACGTAGTTCTTTTTTATAGTTTCTTTTTGTCCACTGAAAATTTTTATTTTTTCATTTGTTTCCTGTGTAGTTACCAATACGTCATTGAACATAGTTATAATATTTACTTTAATGTCTTAATCTAATAAATCCAACATCAGGGTCATTTGAGATTGGCATCTATTGATTGTCTTCTCCCTTGAGAATTAATGTCACTTCCTTGGGTGTTACTTGGCTCAAATACTAAAGATTTTGAATATTAGGTTGTGTTCACTCTTGATGTGGTTAAAATATCTAGAACAAACCTTTTATAGAAAGGATTGGATTGTAAATATTTTAGGCTTGGCACACAATATGGTCTCTACTGTGACAAGTCAACTCTGCCATTCTAGTTCAAAAGTAGCCACAGATGATATATTAATGAATGTGTGTGGCTATGGTCCAACAAAACTTTATTTACCAGAACAGAGAGCTGGGCTTGGCCCATATGCTTTAGTTTATCAAGAGTTTGCTCTCGATGATTTTAGCGGGTATTAACCCCAGTTTTTACAGGCAGTCACCCCAGTTAAGTTCAGACAAACTCTGTCTTGCTTTCTGTGGTCTGTGGTCTGTAGTCTCAAAGTCAGTTCTGCTGTAATAACCTTTGTTCTGTTGTTTTTGGTCTCTTCCTCACATATAACACTCAGGAGTTGCTCTGAATTTGGGGCAGTTGCTTAAATCTTAGTCCATTTCTCAAAGTATGCTGTACTTCTTTGCATCTTCCCAACGCATGTACAAATGTTTGACAGTTTGGTGGAAATATAATCTGAGGTTCAGTTCTCCCAAACTTCGCCTATGTGCTTTTAGTCTGTCCTTTACAATGCTGCACAGAGGTAAGCCAGGGACTGGTGCAGATTCCTATACACATTTACAGAAAAAGGAAATATCCTCCGGTTCTTGTCTCTCTAGGATTTCCATAGTCCCTGACTGTAGATTTTTTTCCTGATACTTTAGCCCTAAGACATGTTTTAATTTTCCTTTTTAAGCTTTAGCTGCCTGGATCAGCATCACCATAACAAAACTTTCTGACTGAGATCTGTCTAGCCTTGGGTCAAACATTCAAGAGAAAAGAGGGAAAAATTGGGAAACCCTTCCCCCTTACATGTTGTACCTCCAAGTTTAACTCCTTTCTACAATCCATCTCTCATGTTTACTTTTTGGATACTTGGAATAATTGCTTTCTGTGTTTTTTACAGAATTTTGAGATGTAATAAGTAGGAGAGAGAGATTGAAGTATGCTTAATACATCTTCACTTACATGAGCGAACAAATTGAATTTTAAAGATGTAAGCTAGGCCTCCTAATTTGCACTTCCATTGCTGGTGACAAAACACGTGAGCCCAAAATTTCCAGACTCAGATTTTCTGTTATGTAGCAAGTCCTTCTTACTTTCAATTATGTATAATTTGATTAAACCAAGGAAACATGGAACACTGCCACAATGGCAGGAACCAATGTTGGGAAACAATCATTCTAGGGAAGATATGAAATAATACAGGGAACTCTCCTTGCACCAAAATTCTTCATAGGAGGAGGCCAGCCCTGAGAATGAACCATCTGACTTGCGAAGTCACTCAGGCACTGCTACTTTTCAATTGCATGACTGCAGGGGCCAGCCTGGTGGCACAGTGGTTAACTTTGCACGTTTTGCTTCCATGGCCCTGGGTTTGCCAGTTCAGATCCTGGGTGGAGACCTACAGACTCCTTGTCAAGCTGCACTGTGGCAGGCATCCCACATATAAAGTAGAGGAAGATGGGCACAGATGTTAGCTCAGGGCCAGTCTTCCTCAGAAAAAGAGGAGGATTGGAGGAAGATGTTACCTCAGGGCTAATCTTCCTCAAAAAAATAAATAAAATAATAATAATAATAATAATTGCATAACTGCAGATATCACAGAAGCACCCAGGCCGGGATGCAGTTAATTAATAAAAGCTAGTGTTAACAAATAGGTGATTGGATTAGAGTGGAGGGAATATTAAATCCTAAAAGAGGACTGGAAGAAAATCCTCTAAATAAAACATAATTTCTCTTGGAAAGGGAAAAGAGAAATCATACAAAGGCTGTCCCAAGTCACCCTGGTCATTCACAATTAAGAGGTTCTGTTTGGTAGGTATCAAGCACTCCATGCAGTTAAAGTGAAGTAAGAGCTGTGTATATTTTCTCCTATTACCTTATTATCAATCAGCATATTATAGTAAAACTTCCTTAAGAGACTTTAAAAAGAGCTAAAATTGTCTTTATTAGTAGAGGATATAATAATCTAGGGAAGAAATAATAAAGAATCTACTTAAAACAACTAGTACTAACACATGAAGTTAGCAAGTTTGGGAAATAAAGACCAATATAAAATTCATTTGATTTCTTATATTACCAACAAAGGTGGGGATTTGAAATTATAAAATAATACAATTTATAAGGCATCCAAAATAAAACCATACATACGCAAAATACTTTGGAAAAAAGGAACAAAACATGTGTCAGACCTGTACCCCTAAAATTTCAAAACATTTCTGAGAAAAATTACAGAAGACCTACATAGAGACATTTACTGTGTTCATCGACCAAAAGACTCAATATTATTAAGATGAAATCTGACTTTAAATTGATGTGATGATTTAATGCAATCCAAATCAAAATCTCTAAAGATTTTTTTTCCTGGAAATTAAGAAGCATAGTCTAAAATTTATATGTTAAAGCATAGTACCTAGATTATCCAAAACAATTTAGAAAAAGAACAAAGTTGGAGGACTTACACTATGTGAATTTAAGAGAATTATAATCTACAGTAATGAAGATGGGTGATATTGGTGTAAGGATAAACATACAGATCAATGGCATGTGAGATATATACAACATGTATTTTAATTATGCACCTAAAATATTTTCTTGAAATGTGTGTATGTGTCTGTGTGTGTGTTGTGTGTGTGCACTCACCTGGAAGCTCTCCTGGGGAAGAATTCCTTCCACACTCACACTTTCACAATCACTCTTGTTGGTTGGATTCTGTTCCTCATGGGCAGTCAAACAAGGGGTTTCGATTTTTTGCTAGCTGCTGGCTGAAGGTAACTCTCAGTTTCCAGTCATGCATGCCTCTCCATGGGGAAGTTCACAACATGGCAGCTTGTTTCATCAGAGCTAGCAAGTGAGAGGGCACAAGAGAGTGTAAGCAAGAGGGAAGTCACAGCCTTTACAACCTAATTTTGGAAATGACATCCATCACTTTTGTCATATTCTACTCATTGGAAACAAGAAACTAGCTCTAGCTCACATACAAAGGGAGAGAATTTTACAGTGAATGCTGAGAAGTGGGATTGTTGGAAGCCATTTTAATAGCCTTCAAAATAACAAATTTATTTCTGAATTTCCATCTACATCTCATGTTTCAAGGCATGAATACTAATTTCAGAATCTTTGCTCTAATAAAATGGTAGGTAAATTTTTATAACAGTTTAAGGAAGCCATACATGATGTTGAAATATGTGTCTATTTGGCTTTTTAAATGTTAAAGCCAAAAGTTAGTAGAAGTTTTGGGCTAAATATTAAGACTGAAACTGAGATGTGATGCATGTCTGGTTGAAGAGCACACCAAGATGTAAAAGCTTATACTTTTCTTGTCAATAACACTGTCACACATTTTTTAAGTGACAACCTCCTATGAAAATAGTATCAGTAGCATTTTGTATCTAAAGTAGTTGATGATTTAACAAATGCTGAAAATATGTGAAATGTTTTCAATTAACAAGTGAAGTATGAATGTTGGGAAGCTATTTTGCTTATTTGATGTAACATTTTAGATAGGCAAATACAAGGGAGACTTATTTGTAAAAACTTTTGACAAAGGGAGTTTTTCGTGTTTAGATTCATTTTTAACACGCCATTTAACAAACTGGCAAAGATATTTAGTGACATCTGTACTGATGGCACAAAAGCAAACATAGGAAAAGATTAGTTCAAAAATGCAAGTTGTAAGTCCTTGTACGTTTCCTGGAAAACTGGTAGGTGGTAAGAAGGTGCCCATATCTTTCTAAATAGTGGCTGTTAATGTTGTACAGATTCTCAAATTTATGAAACTATGGTTTATAAATATAACCTTGTCAAACATTCCAAAGTATGTTGTGATTTGCAGAATTTGCCAAAATCAATTGGCTGACAGTCACAGCGTAATATCATAGGACACAAGGAATTTTCTCTATTTGTTTAATAATTAAGAAATTCCATTTTTCAAATATTTCTCAAATCTAGCATGAGAATCATATTTTTAACTTTACTATTCATCACACAATTAGACAAAAAATTTGAGTCAGACATTGCAAAATAACAAGTTTATAATTTTTTGAGGATCTATTTGATAGAAAATCAAGACATATTTTTAGACAGCATTTTATAGAATTTTATATGTGTTTATGCAATAAATACATTCAAGAGTATATAAATAATGTGTATGTATTTTTAATACATGAAGCATAAAAATAAACATACAGCTGTGCATTCTCACCAACTCATCATCCTTCCTAGAAGTAACCTCTATTTTGAATTTAATTATTATCCTTTCATTGCTTTTTTTTTAGAGCATTGCCATATATTTATGTGGTCATTAGAAATATTGTTTATGTTTGTTTGGTTTTGAGCTTTATAAAAGTAATATGATATTTGATTTTTATGTCCCTTGACTTTACATTTCTAAGATTCATTTTGTTGATAAAAGTTTTTCTGTCTCATTCATTTAATATATGCTGAGAATGTTTCCAATTTTTGTATTACAAATAATGCTGCTATGAACATCCTTCTGCCTATCACTTGAAGTATATAAACATATTTCTCTACATTATTTTATTAATACTGAAATTACTGTGTCATAGGTTATACACATTTAATTTTATCAGACAAGTTCAAATTATTTCCCAGGACAGTTGTGCCAATTACACTCCCACTAGCCATGCTCGAGGTTTCTGTTTTGCTGCTTGGCCTACACATTGGTGTTGACCTAACTAGTGGTTGTAAAATGTCATCTCACTGTAGTTTAATTTGCATTTTCCTGATTATTAATGAAGTGTAGTTTATCTTCACAGGCTTATTGTCCATTTTCATATCCTCTTCTGTGAAACGCTTGTCTGTGTCTACTGCCCATTTTTATAGTTCATCGTGCATAGATTTTAAAACAATTATGAAATTAAATATTTTTCATCAAACAATAAGGTACACACTCACTTAGAAAACATTGTGATGCCCCTTTAAAACTGAACACTTTGAAATTAAGAATGCTATGCTTTGAATACAATGTTTTTTCAAAATTATTTTTCTTTCAAGCTTGAGAATGAGTTTATTCGGATAGTGTAGTGATTTCAAGGTAGAGAATAAATAGCATTCCCTACTTATATTTTTGTGAAGGAGGATACTTTAAATATGGTAATCAAAACAAAATATAGACTATATGGAAATATTTGAAAAAGTTTAAAGTTATGTTCCCGAAACTGAAGTAGGTCCCCTCCTGGAGAGTTAAATCAGACTCTCTGCCAGAAGTGGTTTTCTCACACAGTAAGGTATATTTGCGGCAAATAGGAGACCACGAGGAGTCATTTCCAAAGTCATGGCATCCTGGAACAAAGGGAAGCAGGGACATTGTTTCTGATGGGGAATGAATATTCAAAAGGGAGTGGAGGGTATTTGCTTGCCCAGGCTCAGCTAGAAAACCTGCTTCCACATACACTGCAGGTTACGGTAATAAGGGCTAAGCTCCTCCTGGAGAGAACTTAGCATTGAAAATACGGCAAAGGTCATAGGCCTAGATCGCATGGTGAGGCTTGGTCTGGTTCGGGGTGGTTGGTGATTCCATCTCCTTAACATAAGAAAAGGAAAAAGAACAATTTGGAAAAAGAGTTACAATATACAAACCCACCCTTGAGTTCCTCAGGGTAACTAGTCGGTGACAGTAACAGTAATATGTATGTCTTACTGTGGTTAATTTACTCTCAAATATGAAAACATAAACTATTGTCTGTTTACAATTGTGCCTTGAAAACAGAATGCCACACTGTTGTGTTAGCAGCTGAAAGCTCACAATTAGAAAAAAATCTATAAACTCCATTTCCAAGTTGGTTCTTGCACTCCTGGTGGTCTATAATCCACGGTGATGGTAGTGGCTTGGCCTTGAGGTGGCATTACTTGGCTGCCTTGACAAAAATTATACCTTGGAGTCAGCATCTGTTTCAGAGGCTTGGTGCAAAGCTTCAAGTTCAATCCTGGATAAAACATTAAATCAAAGTAATTCCGAGACTCCTACTAATGAGAAACATCATTATAAGGCACACTGAATTAGCGTTTATAATCCCATCATAAAATCCTGTGGGTAAATATCTGGAAAACAATCCATATTGCAGCAATGTTTGTGCAGGTATTTGCCTCTTTAAGATGTGATTTGCAGCCCAAAATACATTTTAAATTGGTGATTTGCTCTCTAAAACAACCCAGGTGATAATTGAGTTAGGCCATTAACAAGAGGGGTAATGCGTCATCGGCACCTCATCTGTACCGCGTGTTTGCAGAGCTCTAAGTGTGGTGTCAGAAATGCTGCCCTGCAAACGTAACTGTGCAAGATCGTTGTGATTCAGGAGTCTGACACCACCCCGAGGCATATTAATCTAGTAGAAAACATCTATACTTATAAAATATATCAATTGTCCTCTGGAAACGAACTCATTCTGTGTTTCCTCAATAATGAAGATATTGTTAAGAAGCTGCTTTCTTGTTGCGAGGTATAGCTATTTGATATGAAGTTAGGAATTCTACCCTGGAGACAGTTGTATCAGAGATATAAGGAGAGAAAAAAATTAGCCTGTTGAATCCAAAAAATCTTTTTTGGAAGATAGTCTTGCATCCCTGGATCACAGTGAATTCTGCCCTGAAGGTGGTTTGATAGCATCGTAATAAAGAAATTTCTGGCTTGGAAATATGACTAGAACACAGAATGGTGTCATTTTTGCTTGAGAAGCAGTTTTCTCCAATTTTTTTTCATTGGACTGATAAACAATGTGAGCTTTCTTTGCTTTCTCTGATATTAGATAAATTTCAGTTCTCTTTCTGTGTTCTTGTAGGAAAAATTGTTACCAAGCATGTTACTAATTGTGCTGATAAATGACACTCAGTGATAAATAACGTTTATTGTAATTGCTAATTTTTTATTTTAATTAAATAAACTCATTTTCCCCATTAAATATTCATATTACCACTCCAGCGATACTGGCAGGTCATTTTAAAGGGAAGTTATTATGTTTTTCACGTCATTTTTAGCGCTACCAAAAGAATTAGATTACTTATAAACAATTTTAGTTGTAGCTAAAAACCATTTAGCTGTACTATGCCACAGAATAGGGGATTAAAAATGTTGCTAATCACTTGCATTATCTACCAAATTGAGAAAATAAAGCAAAGCATATCTGAGAGCAAAACAGATGGTGTGTGCTTGCAAAATTAACTTCAAATTGAGAATTTCTAAGGTAAAAAGGAGTGACCGTGGGGACTGCTAATGAGTACAGGGTTTCTTTTTGGGGTGATGAAATGATCAAATGATACATAACCCCTAGATCATAAGGATTTATCCATATTGCTAAATAATCACTTTCCTATCAAAACACCACTGATATTTTTATGACAAAAATATTAGTCTAAGTTGCTAAATGACTTGCCCAAAGACATATAGCTTATATATAACAGAACATGCAATAAATGGAGTAGGCATTATTTCTATGACTAATCTGCAGCCATTAAAATGAGATTTTTTTTTGAGATAAAGCAAGTGGTGTGGTGAAATATAGATTTCGATAGAATTCCCAAAGAAGAATCACACAGCTGAAAGTCATTCTACAGACCCTCTCCCACATATGTATAAATATGATTTCAAATGTGCAATCTCCCATTTTACCTGTGCAGATATTTTTAAAGAAGTATATCTTTATTAAATTGAATGTATTACATTTAGATTTGTAGATTATATCATTAATGGCCTATTTATAATATTTAATATAAGTTTTAGATATGTAACATTAAAACAATATTTATTTGATACATTTCCCCCAGATCATAAAATATATAATATGTCCAATTTTTTAACTGGAGAATTTTTATTGTAGTGTATAGTTATAAAAGGAATTATAAATAGAGATAATGTAAGTGTGTTTTAATTCTGTGTTAAAAAAAGCATGCTTTGGGACAAATAAAAATTGAATCTGATGGAGTCTTATATATATTCTGAATTTACTCCATTGCTGATGGGCCCACTCACTCTTAAATGATCAGCTATGCTCATATATCTCTGTGTACATTGATCACACTATTTTCTCTGCAAGGAACAGTCTTCCACCCTCTATCTATCTGGCAAACTTCTGTTACGACTGACTCAATATTCTTCAGAAAGTCAAGTACTCAAGTCTGGGTATATGCAATGAATCAATGCTGACTAATATCCTAGCAACTACTGCGTGGTGGCATGGTGAATTCATAAAGTCACTGAAAGGAGGAACACCAGGAAAACAATTTAATGTTTCACTGAAGCCCAAACTCAAGGACTGTGGCATCATTAGATGGTTACATGCATGACTGAAGGTGTGAGACCAAGAACATCTATAAAAATAAGGAAGGAAGATAGTCTCTAAGGAGCAAAAATTCTGCAATAAGAGTATCAAAATGTCTAAGAGATTTAACAATATCTTGTCAAAGTGCAACGGACTGGCTTCCTCTGGGCCACAAATACCCAGATTGAAATACTTGTATTTCTTTCAAATGACATGCTACTACATCCAGTCTATCTTTTATTTTGTTCCATTTTCTCACATCTGTTTCCAAATTTTCTGGAGAACCGAGCTCTTCTAATATCTAAGCTTAGGCCATTGATAAATAATAACTTTTTTAGTTGACGATTTATAAGTTGGCTTACTTTAAGGTTTATACCTTTCCTATTTTCCAAGATGCATTGTCATAGTTTTAGATCATTTGCCATATATATGTATATATATATATATATATATTTCTTTTAAGATTAGCATCTGAGCTAACATCTGTTTCCAATCTTTTTTTTTTCTTCTTCTTCTTCTTCTTCTCCCCAAAGCCCCGGAGTACATAGTTGTATATTCTAGTTGTGAGTGCCTCTGGTCGTACCACATAATATTCGTTTACTTGTAAGAAGGAAATACATTCCTGTGGTGCTAGGAAATAGTCTATCATTTTCCAGAAGGAGGTGCCAAGTCATGAAAGATCGTGCACAGCAAATGACCAATTTAGACAGTGATGTTATGGTTTTGAAGTTGCCTAACTATAATGATAACCTTGCAAAACAGTTCTTAGATTATGTAAATCTTTACTATTAATCCTACAAATATTGTTCTTTGGAAATTAATTATCTAGAAAGGTTTGTGTTCAAATCAACTATAATTAAATATGACAGAAATTTCCCATAATATCTAAATGTATAGTAAATGAATGAGAACATCTTAAAATATTAAACATTTTTAAACTATAAAATTATTAATGACTAAAACAAAATTCCCCTTATTAGAATAATAAAGTTTTATAACCATAATTTTTAATCTCCTTTTCTAACCTATATGTCAATTAAATAAAATTAGTCAACATTTCAGGGCTGACCCAGTGGCCTAGTGGCTAAGTTCGTGTGCTCTGCTTCTGCAGCTCAGGGTTTGCCCATTTGGGTCCTGGGTGGGGACCTACACACCACTCATCAAGCCATGCTGTGGTGGCATCCCACATAGAAGAACTAGGATGACTTACAACTAAGGTATGCAAGTATGTACTGGAGCTTTGTAGAAAAGAAAAAAAAAGAGGAATTGTCAGCAGATGTTGGCTCAGAGCCAATCTTCCTCACCACCCCACCCCCCCCAAAAGGCATACTTTAAAAATAATGTGAAAAAAAATTAGTCAACATTTTGATATGTGGACATAGAGATGGAATTAGAGAAAAAAATTGATGTAGAAATTTAGAAAAGTCAGAAGTGTAACCAAATATTTACTCAGTAGTTAGAACAAATGACAATCTATTAATGAAATATATAGTTTATTTAATTTGGTTATCTTGTCATTGTAAAACACATTGTGAAGTTGGAATAGATTATAAATTGGATTATTTTCCTACGAAATCACCCATTCCTTTCTGGATATTAACCACTGAAGCTATAGCAGTTGACATTTAGATTCAAATAGTAATGTAACAAGGATATTTTATTTTTTAGTTTATTATTTGGTGTGCCTAGAAATTTGAGATTATATTTTTGTTTCTTGAAACAGCTTGATTTATCCTTTAAAAATAAGCACAATTTCTCATTTCAAAAGAAAGTGTAGACGTTATAAAAGCCAAGAATCTTGTCACACCCTTTCCCACAAATTTAGATTGGCACACAGATATTATGGATGATAAGTATATGTCATACATAGATTAGCTTTTAATTATTGCTTCTAAGAGAATTATTTTTAAGTAAAAGCAATTTCAATTTTTAAGATCCCCAACCACAAAAACAAGCAGGTGACTTAAACGGAAATTCCTCACCAAGTTGATGATTCATAAATCTCATCACAAACTAAGGCATTTATCTTTAGATGCAGTAGACATATTTTCATGATTAAAGTTAATGACATAGCTTATTGCTATTCAAAATCCCACTGAGAGACAATTTCAGAGCAAGGTGCCAGTAGGAAGCAGCTAACAATATTTAATAGAGTACCACAATGGAAAATTGAAAACTGCTGTGTGGTGGTCTTATGGGAATTCTGGTTTGCATTAACAGAGCCAAGGTCTTCAGCCTTTTACTTCAGGTAAACATGCGTGACTTCAGAGAAAAGAAAATGGAAAAAATAAAAGCCTGAACAAATAAGAAGACATACAATGAAAAAATCAGCAGGATATTGCTTTGTTTTCTATTCAAAAAATATTTGGTCCCAGGGAAAATATCTTAGGAAACCATTTGTGACGATGCATCTCTAATGGATAGGAACCTCCATATAGCTATTGCTGAAAGCAATTGACATCCGTTTTCAAGGCAACATGAAAGACCCGCCGTTGTGTTTCAAAGAAAGTATGGAGGCTACAACTACCTACGTGCTGGTGTATAATAAACGGTTTTGACATGGAAGTTTACTCAGGCTTAAATTTTATTACTCCAGATTCTACAGGAGGTTTAAAATAAAAATCAAACCATAATCAAGAAGTTAAATGTAGAGACAATCCAATCTACAATTTATTTAGTCCCCAAAAGATTGCTCTTGGTCTAAACGGGTGGTAACCATGTCTTACTCTACTCTTAGAAAAATAAATGCCCTCCATTCCATTGTCTTTTCTACTTGTCATGACAAGAGGAAGAAGAATATGGTTCTCATAGTGCTATAAAACTTAAAAGTTAGAATTGAGGGAGACATTGGGACCCACATTACATGTGGCCCCAAAATTCAGCCCTCTCTTTTGCATCTCTCACTCTGGGGGATGCCATCTGCCATTTTGTGAGGACAGTGAAGCAACCTATGGGGAGGTCCACACGGAGAATAGCCAAGGCATCTTGCCAACAGCCATGTGAGTGACACATCAAAGAGGTGGATTCTCTAGTGCCAGGCAAGCATTCAGGTGACAGCAGCACAAGCTGATATCTTGACTGCAACCTATGAAAGAATCTGAGCCAGAACTGCCCAGCTAAACCATTTCCAAATGCCTGCTCTACACAAACTGTGAAATATTAAATGTCTGTTTTTTCAAGCCTCTAAGTTTTGGGCTATTTTTAACACAGCAATAGATAACTAATACAGACAAAAATAGCATCAAGCATGTAATGGCTTACTGTGGAAGGAAGGATGGTGGAAGAAGCGTTCCCCACAGGATTGTCATATGAACTTGCTTTTGAAGGGGGATGACACATTAACTAGGTGATTGGAGAGTGGCATGTTATTTACAGGATATTTCTGAAACGTAAAACCACATCATTTTTCATGATCAGGTATCAGGTGCCTTAGAAGAGTTGTGTTAAAAACAAATTTGAAAGCCAATTTGCTAATGAGTCTTTCAAAATCTTTCCATCTTTTAAACAGTAAGAGAAAACTGTTGTCAGAGATAGCTATGCTTAGGTTAGTAAGTCAAAAATGCCAAATTATACAGCTTTGTATTTCAAGATGTGACTAGGATATAAGTACATTAAAAAGATCATTGTAGTCAGGAAACAAAATGGATATCTCAATGTAAAATGTAAATGGCTATCATTAGATTAGAGAAATGTGAATCATACCAAGAAAACCAAAGCAAAACAAACACAGATCATTTCCATAGCTACACTGTTAAAGGGTAATCCTAGCTCCTTAGGAAGAAGGGGCTGAAATTTGTGTGTCTTTTAGAATTACTTTTATATACATACATCAATTAAACTACACATAATCTTTGTTCTCAGTAGGGACCTGTTCCTTATTACAAGAGCATTTCTTTTCTTCATAAATTTTCAAGTTAGGTCATTCCTGTAGGTATTATTATGTCTAGATACCCAGAGTGACTGGGCAATATCACTTTGTTAAAATAAATAATCTAGTATTCATATAAATAAGCCTATTTAAGGAATATTCTTTACAGAATCAAGTACTGAATATTTTACTAGTCAAATAACCTCATAAAATTGAAAGAGGCAATAGAGTACTGTATATATATTCATGTTAATTTTATTACTTATTTCTTTTATCTTTCTCTGTCTACATAATCATTCCAAGGAACTTATTTTTACAGATTTCCTCTTTCTTATAGGGGAAATATGAAACACAAGATGATGACTCTTTACTAAAAAAAATTTGTTCTCTAGAGTCGTGTTTTGATAGATTTTGGATGTAACATGTATGTGTGTCTGTGCGAGTGTGTCTGTCTGAAGGTGTGTTCACAGTACCCAGGGAGTGTGCTTTACCCTCTTCCTTATTCTAAAAATTATCTACAAGAAGTCTTAATTATTTACTTAAAACAATATTTGAACATCTATTATGTGCCTACCCCTGAAGATAAAATGGTAAATTAAAAACAAGGAAGTCGCTGTTCTTAGAAAACATACAGTCTACTGGGAGAGTCAGAGAAATAAAAATATACAATACATAAAGAAAGTAAGAAAAATGCAGTAACTGCCATGAAGAAAAATAAAGAGAATGCTGAATTAGGTCTACCTTCAACAGCATTCTTATGAAAAGCATCTCCTGGGAGCTGAGATTCGAGCTGAGATCTGGAGGATGAGAAGGACTAGGCACTGAGAATAATGAAGGAGACTGGAGGCTAAGAGAATTTCAGCTATGAAACATGCTTATAGAAAAGATAGTGTGGGAGAGTGTGACATGTGGGGGGAATGAGAAGACCAGTATGGTTTGATCATACTGATCTGGGGTCATGACGATGAGAAATGAGGCCAGAGAGAGCGATGTGAGTGAGATGGTAAGTGGTAAAGATCTTATTTTATGTGTAATGGAAAGTTATTGAATCATTTAGTATAGGGGTGATATAAGTTATGTAATTTGTGTCTTATATTTTACAAAGGAAACTAGCTAAAAAAGTGATAGAAAATACAGACAGGAAAGGAGAGAGAACTGGATATGTCCAAGTGAGGGATATTGGTGCTTGGATGATGGGAATTACAGTGGCAATGGATAGAAGCCAATTAATCAGAGCGATATTATTAAATGATATTGGCAAGTATTAATGATTTGTTAACTAAATGCGAGAAAGAATTAAGGTTAATTCTCTTAGGTTTCCACATAGAGCTTCTGGATGTATGGCTGCCAATGTTTAATTAAATTTGGAAAATATTTAAATTGCTGCTTAGTAAATGTTTGGGAATTGGTAGAAAAATAATAAAGATGATTCTTGAAATTTAAAATATTGTGCTTCCAACTCTAGGGTTTTGCGTACAATTATGTTCTCAGCATGATATCTGTATTAAAACATCTTTCTGCCAATTTTAGCCGTGTCTCTCTTTTGATTTTTGACCAATTTCTCTAAATTAGTAAAATAACTTGGAATCCATATATTCTCTGGTTATTTGAGAGCTCTGGGAAAGTTACTCTTTCGCTTATTGCAATATCAATATAAGTTCAGTACAATTGTCACAAAACTCTCCAGATACTTGTAACCCAAAGTCAAAATTACAAATAGGACTGTCATACCTTAACATCCTAGGTTTTGAAAAGTTTAAGAAAAAAAAGAAGGAAGGAGAGAGAGAGAGGTAAAATCATAGCTTGTGTTATTTTGTTTGTTGTGCTCATAAATAAAATTTCCCATTCTTGGTCAAGTGCAGTATTATAAAGAGCTTATCTATGACCACTCACTATGTGAGACTAGTGTTCTAGAACCTCCATTGGTAAGAGAGCCATCACTTGACAGTTGGAACACTTTATAATAATTGACGTGAAACAAGGTGATCAGAAGCCACTCTATTTCTTGATAGCCATTCTTGTTCCAGTCCATTTTCCTGATTAACGTGCTTCCTTGGCACCCAGGGAGTCCCAGGTGTTACTATGAATTTGTGTGAAATTCTCACCTTTCTGCACACTTGAATATGACCCTGAATGTAGCACAAATCATCAGATGCCCAATATGTTCAGTGAGATGCAAAATATGTAAAGGAACAGTTGGCAAAAACGTATTGTGTTCCTCATGAAATTTGGCTAACCTGTGTAGGCCATTGTGCACTGCATTTTAATTGTCTACTCTTGCAAATATTCTGGCTCACTGTAGTCTCTATCAGAAATTGTTTATATTGGTTATATGCTTCATTAGCAATATTATTTACAGAGGTAATTAGTGAATAGATTGGTAGGATATATATTTTAGAAAGTAGTTGCTAATAGTCTTTTTTTTAATCAAAATATAGGTTACATAATTCCAGTGAAAAATAACAATAATTAACAAAGAATAAAAGTTGTTGGTAAGCCAGCTTTAATAACTGATAGTGTCTACCTATTCTATGAGCCAGGCACATCTTGGTTTCTTGTTTTTCAGTTTGTTTGCTTCTTTTATCACCATATTTTTTGGTCCAGGTTACTTACTACTAGCATGTAATATCACACGTTTTGAACCTTGACCCTCCTTGATCTTCTCTGGTTTCTAGCCACCTTTAGTTGGCTGTTGTTCTTTTCACCAGTGTCTGTTCTGCTGGAAGAGTCTTCCCATGCATCCCTTTTTAACTAGTTAAATTATGCGTTTTCTTAAGACCACAGCTCAATTATTGTCTTCTCAGGAAAATCTTTCTTGACAAGTCCTCAAATAACAGCATGAAAATGTGTCCCCAGTAGTGCCCAGCACAACTGAAAAGTTTGTATTTCTTTATATGAGCCTTTAATTTTTGATTAAGTTCTCTTTCCTCCACTAGACTGTAAGTTTCCTGAGGGTAGCATCCATATCTTTATTCCCTGATATAAATTCAATTGTCAACAAAATACTTCACGAAATAAAGAAGGGAGAAGCAACCCACTCAACACATTTTATGTTTGAGCTGGACACTGTGTATTCATTATTTCCTTAGCACCTCCCAATCTCTTTATATGAGAGTTATCATGATTTCTATTTTAACTAGTAGTTTAGAAAACTAATTTTTGAAGTAGTTGAACCAGAACTTTGTACTGGAACAGTCTAACTCATTTGCCCATGTCTTTAATCACTATTCTATCTAGCCTCTTAAAAAATAAGGAGAACCTGCAAAAGCTCCCATTTTAATCACTCCATTTTCCTCTATTATAGATATTCCAAACAAAATCACTGTATCTTTATTAGGTAGAGACTATACATATTAACACTTAGCCATTTCACTATGTGGTGTCAAAAAGGTGGTGTTTACCAAAAATATCATAAACCCAATGTATTGAGATAGATTTTGTAATCTTCTACTTGAATACAGTACAAGGTAGTAAAAAACGTGGGGATGGGTTTGAGCCTTGATTCCATCACTTACCAGTTACAATAAGTGGTTAATATTTTGAATATTAGTTTCCTATTATACAAAATGAGAATTATAATAATTCAAATGAAACATATAATATTTCTTTAGCTCCAAAATGAGCCAGGCATTGTGCTAACACAGAATTTTGAAATATATGATAGATTGCATCAGCAAATGTGCTTTAACTTTAAAGTACTATGCATTTTATGTATAACCTGAAAACCATCTTTTTGTTCTTATTAATATATACTATTTCCCAAACTTATTCAGATGGGATTTCAGAATTCCACTAAGTTCTCTACTTGAGACTAAAGAGTTTCAAGTTTTTAGGTAACATTTATCCTCCATTCCATAGGGAGATGCAACTTGTAACATTCATGGCCACTCTAAACTCCCTCACTTGGTTTTTCTGCTGGCAGGAAGAATGAGTTAGCTGGTGAATAAATTTAAGTAAGGAAACAGCCTATTTTTCTTGCCTTTTTTCTTACCTCCTGCCTTGTCTGAGACTGTAGTCAGAGCTACATTCTTGACTGCAGTAATTTAAAAGGGATAGGCCATTCCCACTGGAGTGTCCTGTGATCTTCCTCTGTGCCAGTGACTAGGTGAACTCAAGTGTCTCATTCATGGTTGAAGACGAGTAAGCCATAGCCTAATAAATGCTTCCAAGGTTAGCTTCATTGCTACCAAAGGGGAGAGTTTGATCTCCATCTGTCTGACACTTGCATCTATCTTTTAATTAGTTTTGAACTCAGGTAAGGAAGAGACCTGATATTTATTAGTCCCATATTGAGATCTCCCAAAAAAATAAAAATAGAAATACCATATAACCCAGTTATCCCACTACTGGTTATCTATCCCAACAACTTGAAATCAACAATCCAAGCACACAGACTAAGAGAACAGTTCGGTGGTTACTAGGGGAAGGGGGTTAGACAGTGAGCACAGAGGGTGAATGGGGAGCACTTATATGGTGATGGGCAAGAAATAATGTACAACTGACATTTCACAATGATGCAAATTATTATGCACTCAATTTTTTAAAAAAGGGGAAAAATTATAGGAAAAATATAATCTCTGTTTGGGGTGTTGACCCTGCCAGAAATTAACTAACTTACGGGCAGAGACCACTACCCTTTTCCAAAGTACCATAAGATAAGCATGTCCATGCTTTCAGAATTGCCTGAGATGACTGGCTATAATTACTTTGGAAATAATAGATGTATCTAGAGTTTAATATAGGTTCTGGCTACTCAAAGTATGTACATTGAACCAACAACGTTACTGTTACTGGGAGCTTGTTATAAATGCAGAATCTCAGAGCCTCACTCCAAACCTACTGAATGAGAATATGCATTTTTTCAAAATTCCTATATAGTTCTATCCTTAGGAGAAGCTTGATAATGGTCATGTGCAGAGAGATAACATCATAGAAATAAAATGACACTACCTCTGTGCCATAATGTCTAGATGTTTATATACTAAAGGATTTATGCACCTGTAGCAGATCGCTTACTAATCTCCCAGCAGTGAGTAAATTAAAATGTGCTCATCTTTTCTTATTCTATTCCCTGTATGGTATATGAGAAACATCACAGTGTCATGAGGCTGGCTTTCAGAGTTTCCAGAAGACGTGAAACCGTAGACTCAGGTTCAAGCTAGATCTTTTCATTCTAATTCTGTGCCTCCAATATTGGGTCCAAGTACTAATAGCCTCTGAAATTGGGGAGAGCCAATTTCTGTTTATCAGGACATGTGTCATGGCAAATAACATTCCACTGAGCACATGCTTGGAAGCGCTACAAATAATGTGGACAATATATGTTGGCTTACCTAGTATAGTCCCTGATTGTTCCTGTTGTCTTCTTGTGATTAGTAATGGTGTCTCATTCACTTTTAAAGTGTTCTGGTTTGAATTATAAATTATATGGTCACTCTGTCTACAAATAAATCAAACAAGAAAAAAACTTGAATGACTGCCTGAGGACACTCATTAGATAACTTAGCATTCTCAGGCTTAATTTTAAAATATAAACAGAATTTTAGGGCAAATTCTACTCCCAATATGTTTGAAGTAGAGTCTTTTTTAGGAAATTCCATGTTTTTTCTATAGTGGTTGTACCATTTTACATTTTTTACATTCCACCAACAGTGTACGAGGATTCCAACTTCTCCACAACCTCCCCAATGTTTATCTTACTTATTTATTTATTTGTATAATAGCCATCCTAACAGGTGTGAAGTGGTATCTCTTTGTGTTTTGATTTGCATTTCCCTGATAATTAGTGATGCTGAGCACCTTTATATATACCTGTTGGTCATTTGTATATCTTCTTTGGAGAAATGTCTATTCAAGTCTTTTTCCCATTATTTAATTGGGTTATTTGTTTTTGTGCCATTAAGTTGTAGGACTTCCTCATATATTTTAGAAATTAACCCTTTATGAGACCTATGGTTAGAAAATATTTTCTACCATTCTATATGTTGCCTTTTCACTCTGTTGATTGTTTCTTTTGCCGTGCAGAAGCTTTATAGTTTGATGTAGTCCCACTTGCCTATTTTGCTTTTGTTGCCTGTGCTTTCATTGTCAGATCCATGAAATTATTGCCAAGACTAGTGTCATGAAGCTTTTCTTCCGGGAGTTTTACAGTTTCCATTTTGTTTTAAGTCTTTAATCCATTTTGAGTTGATTTTTGTGTATGGTGTGAGATAGGAGTCCAACATGATCCTTTTGCATGTTGCAGCTTTTTCTGTATATAAATTATACCTCAACAAAGCTGTAAAAAAAAAAAAAACAGAAAATGAATAGTCTTGATGAAATAGAGACTTATAGCTAAAATGCTTCTGAACGGTTTTCTTTTTCTTTCTCTATTCTACACCCTTTCTTCCAAATACCACTACATATAATCTAATTTTATTTGCTGAGCTGATGTAAGGCAGAAATTGTCATTATTTCATGATGAAAGATTTTATAATATTTGGCATACTGGAAATACGTTAAAGTACTACTATGTGGCAGACATTGTGCTGTATCGTTTTTAAGACATGGAATGCTACACTTAACATTGCTCCAAGTTCTTCAGCTAGATAGTAGGAGAACTGAACTAGAACGTGAAGCCCCAAGCCCACGGTTGTTTCCACTATTTTTCACACTAGAATTCTGGATATTTTTCTTATACAATGCAAGTATTCCCTAAAAGTAAGGGAAAAACTTCATGATACTGATCTTGCAGACATGGAAGGCAGCCAGAAGACATAAGCCTAATGATTCCTTCGGAAACCTACTTTCATATAGAAATCTGTTGCAAGTTCCTAGAAACGGACTCTGAGGTGGAGAAGAGAATGCAGGAGCCTTATTAGGTAATGATCTTCAGATCTTCACTTGTAGAAGGAAAAGAAAGGAGACAAGATTGAGTAGGAAGCTGGACTGCGGAGCAGTCTCTGAAGACCCCCTGGGGAGCTCTGCAGCTGGGGTGGCCCTTCAGAATTATCTTGAGTTCATGCAAGGTGGCTAGGCACGTGCATATTCCTCATCAACCAGTGAAACTGTGAACCTGCAGTTCTTGACTCTAATTTTTAGGAGCTGTTTATTTACATGGATTTTTTTTTACCGGTGAGGAAAGTAGAAAATGGAATAGGAATAAATAAGGCAGTAATCTTGAAAGTTCTCCTTCTTTGTCTCTGAAATCCATGTCTAAGAACTGAGCAAAATAGTCCCTGTCTTGAGAAAGGGCAAGGCTTTTTATTTTCCAGTTAGCTAAGTATGAGAAGGCATTTAAAAAAATTTCTTCTCAATAGTTCAATCTGTCAATCATTTGAATGATGCATATGAATGCTCTCATTAGTAATAATAGCTCATTGCCCCACAGGGTAGGGGCAAGCTGTGGACTATAAACTCAAGAGGTTGTAATTTATATTTTTTGTTCCTTTCATCCCATTTTGTCCTTTACAACTTATCCCTGGAAGTAAGGATCACTTAGTTCCATATTGAGGTGAGGCTATGCTAAAAGGAGGTTTACTTTTTAGGTGTTCCCACCCAAAGCATGTTAGAATCCTTTCTTGTTCTCTCTGGACAGAGTGAGGTTTGATTCGCACCAGCCTCCTCTACAGGATGGTAGAGATTTGAATTTCAACTAAAGGGAAAGAGCAGAGAAGGAAGGGAAGGAAGAGGGAGAAAGAGGAAACAAGGAAGGAGAGAAGGAAATGAAAAGAGGAAAGAAGGCCCACTAAGGATGAAAGGACTCATTTGCATCCTCTTCCAACGAGGCTTTTGTGTGGACTGATAAGAGTGGATAGTAATGGTTTTGCCAAACTCAATATGTATGACTATTTCTAAATAAGAAGGAGTTCACTCAAGTAATGGAGTATGCCAATAAGCATTTCAGAAATTACTGTTCATAGTATAAATGTTATATTTGAAAGAGACCCCAGCATGAGTTAGTTATACCCCTATAAATGTCATTGTTCTCAAATGGTTTTTAGAGATACAAAATGTTAAAACAGAGCAGTGAATCCCAGAGTGTATTTGACACACTGTGAAAATATTGATTCCTTTCTTGTAAGTAGCTTAGGTCATAAATTCCAATTTTCATGATTTTTACTTTCTAAACCAGATCACAATATTGAAAGAAATAACACAACTTGAATAAATTGCAAAGGTAGAACAGCAATATGATTTATTTGGACTCAAAGAAAAATACTGTGCCTCCAAGCTGATAATCTAACTAGAAGATGCATGTTGGAAGACAGTTAATGTAATAAATCAGTTGCATAAAGCAGTCTCTCTTTTGATAAATAAATAATTGGTAAATCCTTTAGATTTGCAACATACATGGGACTCAGATTGCCATAGGCAGAGGTTTAAGGCTGGTTAGTTTTCTACTTTGTACCAGGTACCAGAATTGGCTGGGAAAATCTAGAGATTTGCAGGGATGTAGAGACTGACTTGGCCACACTGTTGCTTAGCATAGAAGAAATGTGTTATCCTGCATTGATGCCATGGAGAAGCAGCTACCAAAAACTCAGTTCTCTTACTAAGGCTAAAACTACATTTTCTGATTTAGACCATAGGAAAACATAAGTAGATCTGAAACTGAAAATATCTGTTTTAGTTTTCCTGTTATTGCTTGCCATCACTACCTTTCTTCCAGGAGCAGAACTTTCAGGACATGTCTAACTATGCACACTTACAGAGTATAGAAGCCTCCTTTGTCTAGTACCAACACCCTGATAGGAGAGCACTGTCTTTTCTCTCCAAGCCTTCCAGATACATTCTGAAGTCCTTACTCAACTTGTAATTTTTAAAAGCTTTTGTGGGGGGCAATTTATTTGCTCAATATCATTTAAGGTTGAATGAACACATCACTTAGAATCAGAAATTTGGGGTTCAATGGCCATTTAGTAGCTATACCTTAAAATTAGCATTAATCCCCCACCTATATTCCTGTCTTTAAAATGGGAAAATAGGTTTCTCAAAATTCACACCAGGAATCAAAGGATAATAGAAAAATAGGCAGCAGTACTGATCCTCTAGCAACCATCTCCATAACTTTTCAGATCATTTATAATCATTTCCTTCAGATGCATGACTTGTCAAGTAGAAAACTTGGCTTGATTGTAAGCAGACAAAACAAGTCCTAAAATGAACTGACATGACTCACAATGTTCCTTGAGTCTTGGCCTTAACTTCTGTGTGAAATGATGAATTTAATGGCAACTAAATGGAAACAAAGGAAAGTATTTCAGGCACAGTTATCAAGCTGCTAATATCCTCAGTGAAGCGCAGCATGATTTGTTTCTGCTGCCTTCTTCCATCCCATTTGGCTACAGTCCCAATTTATCTAGGTGGTCATGCGTGGTTGAAATCAGTGTCAGTCTCTTGCTTCCAGACTTTTTTTTTTCAGTTGTTTGTCTAGTACAACACCTGCTTTCTTAGTACTTTTCTTTTCAAATATCCAGAGCCTGAAAAGCAAAGTATATAGGCTTATTTCTATCCTGAAGATTATTTTTCTTCCTGTTTTTCCCAACTCTCAAATTTGCTTGCTATTAAATTTGTGTGTATGTATCTCTTGGGTTTTTTGATGTTTGTAATTCTACAAGTGTTTCAAAAACTTTTAAAAATTGTCTTGGCTCTAACCACACCTAATTGAAGTGACATTTTCTATCTTAGAAATAATTGAATAGAAATATTTATACTACATAGAGCACATTTGCTGAAAGGAAACAGAAATACAGAATGTTGCACTTTCAACTTCTCTGGTTTTTCTTCTTCTCTCTACTCCCATTCCACCAAGGAGACTTTTGCAAATCCAATAGCTTAATAATTAGGATTCTTCTCACATCGTTTACAGGGGAAAAGCCCAGTTGAGGAGAAGCAACCAAATTCTAGTTAAAAATTTTATTGTTATTTTCAAATATTTCTGAGAATTAAAAGATCTTGTTCAATTTTTTGGCACTTGTAACAAATATAAAGTTTAAATATAGCCAGAGTCTGATACTGGTTTCAGACATATTCAGATCAAACATAGATATAACTTATATCTGAAAATAAAATATATAGAAAGCCTTCAAAATTATGAAAGAAAAAATTGGAACTGACAAGATGAAATTTTTAAAATTTATATTATAAATCTGTTACAGATCCTCACTCTTGTGTATATATATAATATATAAAATCTCTACATTAACATGGTGCCACAATAGGGAAATACAGAAAATTCGATTCACTTCTTACCCCAAAGGCACATAATTCAGATTTGTCACGCACACAGAAGACAGAATCCAGGTGAGTAGAAAAATCCATGTTAACGCTTTCCTTGTATTGCTGTTGGCAGAGTTTCTCTAGCTGAAGGAGCAGACATTTAAATGTTCAAAAGTGTCAAAGAAACACAAGAAGAAATTTAAAAGTGACTTGATACAACATTAAATTTCTCAACATAACCCCAGCATTTTAACCGCTGTCAGTCATTCCAACAAGTATTATGGCAAACAAGCCAAAGCTCCTTAAAAAAAAAAGCAAAACAAAAAGGTGGGGTTTTTTTTTTTAAAGATTTTACTTTTTCTTTTTCTCCCCAAAGCCCCCTGGTACATAGTTGTGTATTTTCAGTTGTGGGTCCTTCTAGTTGTGGCATGTGGGATGCCGCCTCAGCATGGCCTGATGAGCGGTGCCATGTCCGCACCCAGGATTTGAACTGGCGAAACCCTGGGCCACAGCAGCGGAGAGCTCGAACTTAACCACTCAGCCACTGGGCCAGCCCCAAAAGGTGTTTTTAGGTAGCAAATATTCTCATTCATGGGCCTGCAAAGGACCATATCAAGAGAAGTGGCAGCAGCAAGGAAGTGTCCTATCAGAATGAAAAGCAGAGAAGAGGAGGAATACTTAAAAATAGATTTCCAGATTTAATCACCTTAAAGCTTAGTATTTGTTAGCTTTTTAAAATGCAAATGCACATGGCAAAATTTTGTTTTAAGCTTGACAAACCTAACAGGCTAATTGGGACACCTGTCCCTATTGCTATTTAACATAGAACACATATCTTGAGTATACGTGCAGAAATCTGAAAAGCTTAAGTGTATTTACATTAACAAACATATGAAAGATTCTAGATGCAGGTGTCATGGTTAAAAAAATAATAAGTGTACCTGCAAAATCCTGACAGATAAGTAAATAGAAACAAAAATGCTCTTGTGCTGCTGGAGTATAGGAGAATACTACTAATTACAACACCTAGCGTTTTTTCTCCAGCTGTAAATTTCCATTAACAAGAATGCAAAATTAACTTTGTAAATGGTAGGTGCATGAAGCCATTTCTTCTGAATGCCAGGTGGTGGTTACTGCTATGATTATATTGTTATAATAAACATTTTGTCTCTAGGTGTTTCTATGTTATCTTTTACAGAAAACAGAGTCACAATAATACAATAGGTATCTGTTTTCAATAAAACCTCATTTCCAGGCATGTATACTATCCTAATCATCTAACCACTGTCACATCTCTATATTTGACCAAAGACTGGTTGTTTGGAAGAGCAAACTCTTGGATTCTAGTGTGCTTTCTTCTACTGCTTGTCATAAATTACTCAAGACATTTTTTTGCTCTCCATTATTTCTAAGTATTTAAACCACTTATGATATGATCACTCAATCAATGACAAGATAACCATGTCATTGAAGCATTTTTCTCAGCACATATTTTCAACTTGTCAGGAATTCCGAGGCTCTCTGCTGCTTACAGATACTTTCTCATATCTATTGCTTGATTTTTAAAACACATTCTAAAATAGGCAAGAAAAAAATTTCAAAAAAAGACTTTCCAGTATCTAAGCTTTTACACCATTCAAAAGACACACACCTGTAAATGATTTAGCTGTTTGTTGTAATTCAGCTGAGGGGTCTTCAGGTATTTTTGGGCTAATTTGCTCAGTAGACCTGGTGGAAGGGATAGATATAATTTATATCTTTCCTAATAACTCCTTATAATAGTTCCTTATAACTATTAAGATGTCTTTAAAATAGGAACTGTAGGAGTTGGCACTTTAGGATTCATTCTGCCTTTAGATGATTTTTCTTTCATACAGTCTTTGGGAAAACATATTTTCCCCAGAGGAATTTAAGGGAGTTGATGGCAACTATTAAAATAATAGTCATCCCATGTTAATCAGAGGTTAGCAATGCAATTAAATTTCACTCAAAAAGTATTTAGAGTGGGGTTAATTAGAGTAAAGCACTGAACTAAATTGGTATAATTTGCAAAACTTCATCAGATGGTCAATACCACAGATAAATACTGCCTTACTCTCAAGCTTATGTATCTACAATAGAGGTGTTTATCTGTGTGCTCATTACTAAAAGGAAAAAGCAAAATTCAGAAAACCATATTTCTGTGCATTGCAGTGACTACAAATGTTAAAGTTCAATTTGAAAGAAAATTCAACTCATAAAGGAATTTTTGAAATCATATTGCAATTAAATAACCTATGACTTAAACTATCTTTTTAGATATAATTCAGTATTTAAGTAGGGGCATTAAGGCCCTGGTTAAGTACCCAAACCAATCATGGTGAGGACCAGAAGCTCAATGTTAACCAATTATCTCTATATCCAATAACTGATTCTACTGTGTGTTTTCTAAAGCCTTTATTTATAGTAACAGACATAATTATGTTTTTTTTAAAAGATTTTATTTTTTCCTTTTTCTCCCCAAAGCCCCCCAGTACATAGTTGTATATTCTTCGTTGTGGGTCCTTCTAGTTGTAGCATGTGGGACGCTGCCTCAGCGTGGTTTGATGAGCAGTGCCATGTCCGTGCCCAGGATTCGAACCAACGAAACACTGGGCCGCCTGCAGCGGAGCTCACAGACTTAACCACTCAGCCACGGGGCCAGCCCCGATATAATTATGTTTTAATTATTTTTCTTGCTGTGACATACTAAAACTTCTGTCAAAGATTCATCCCACTTTCTTTGGCTTGTTGCTAATAATTACCTTTACTAAGCCTAATGTCACAAGGACTCTAAGGCCACAGTCAAAAATCAAGCAGGACTATGGGCCCTTAGCTATACTTATCCACATAACTCTAAAAAGTTTTCAAGACAATCTGTCAAACAGATTTAATTAATTTTCTGCTGCTGTGTAACATTGCCCCCAAATTCAAGCACTTTAAAACAATGAAGATTATTATCTCACGTAGTTTTTGAGATCAGGAATCTAGTAGTGGTTTGAACAGCTGATCCTGGTTCAAGGTCTTGTGTAAGGTTTTAGTAAAGCTGTTAGCCAGGACTGCAGTCATGTGAAAGTTTGACAGGACCTGGAGGATCTGCTTCCATGATAGGTCACCCACTTGATCAGTGGCTGAATTCTGTGGTAGAGCTGTGGTACATGGCAGCTGTGCTACACAGCAGCTGGCTTCTCCCCAAGCGAATGATGCAAATCAGAGAGATGGAAACCACAATATCTTCCATAAACTAACCTCAGAATTAACCTGCTCTCAATCTGTCATATTCTACTGGTTACACAGATCAATCCTAGTACAAGCTGGGAGTGGAATACACAGTGGTATGAATACCAGGAGGTGGGGGTGGGGGTCACTGGAAGTTATCTCAGAAGTACACGACCACATAGCTGGTCAGGATAAGCATATATTATTTGATAATTGAGAAAAATTTCCTAAAAGTGCCTTCCAATTAGCCCATCAGGGCTATGGGCTAAAATGTCAGCCGAAAGCCATTTTTAAAAATAAGCATAGCATTTGTTACTCTACAATCCCTCCTTTTGGTCACCTTTCTGTTATTTCCAGAGCCTCTGTTCTATCTCTGGTCCAAAGCAACCAGGGAGACTACAAAGCACTACTCAGTACAATAAAATGTTCTCCATATTTTATTTCTTATATCTCATTCTACTATACCTGGAGCACAGACCCCAGATTTAGAACTCTCCAATTAAGTATTCTCATTCTAATCTTTGAATATTAAATTCTATATTTGCTTTCTTACCCACAATTTTTCATCTAGCACCACTAACTGTAAGCATATGAATACAATACGCCTTTTTATTGTTGTTGTTAAGGAAGATTTTCCTGGAGTTAACATCTGTTGCTAATCTTCCTCTTTTTGTATGTCACATCATGGCCACTGACAGACGAGTGGCGTAGGTCCACATCCAGGAACTGAACCCGGGCCGCCAAAGCAGAGTATGCCGAACTTAACCACTAGACCACTAGGGCTGGCCCAGCACTATACCTTTTTTAATTTTATCTCAAATGTGTATCTGACCAAATAATTACCTTTATGGCAAAAGAAGTATCAACTGGTGTCCATGACGTTTACTTCTCTCATATAACCTATTATAGAGAACTGAATGACTTTATAGACACATTTGGACTTTTGAAGATTCAGTATGGAGCCACATATCGGGAAAAACTTTACAGTTTATGATGTTCTTCTGCAGGCTGTAAAATGTATTTCAAATTAACAATCAATATTTGGAAAATTTCCTCTCATAAGTAGAATACACTAGGAAACAAAGGATGGAAGTCGAATTATACCTAAATATGTACCTGGGGAAAAGTGTATTCTTACTCCCATGATTCTCAGCTCTGCTCACCTGGAAGTTTGGGTTCCAAGAACTGTCTTCAAAAATGATCATTGAATTGCATTGATTGATTGTCATTGCATTGATTTAGAAGCTGAGATTGCCTCTTGGTCAATGCATCTTCTCATACAATTAGGTCAACAGGCAAAAATGAGTGTTAACTTTGGCTAGAATAATTAATTTGAGGGAGATTTAATTTGACTTCATTAACTACAGGGAGTACTAAATGTTATTGCAATCTATACAGACTGCATCACCAAAGTCACAGATCTCTCTTTAATAAAGGTTTGGATCATACCGTTGAGTAGAGACCCCTGACAAGTTGAGATGCTGCCTCAAAGCCAGAGTATTTGAAATGGATAGTGAAGGAGCTAATTTGTAAATATGTTCTACCGCCAGATGTTGTTTTAAACACGAAGGACTATAGCCTTTATCCATGTTTAATTTCTTGTTAGTTTTTGTATTTATTTCTATATTGTAGCAAACTTCTTTCCATAGAAAAGAATAAGGATTTCCTAGAGAGTGTAGACTTAGAATTGGATGCAAAAATTGATGAAATTTTAGGCCATTTTCCTTTGGAAGTGGAATTTGTTTCATTGGTATAAGAAATATTTGCATTCTGTCCAGTGGAATCCATTTTTTTCCAAGCAGAAAAAGAGAAATATATGTATATTTTGGGAAAATATAGTCTGATAATAACAAATATTTGCCACTTGATTATCTAGCATTTAAATACCTCTTAAATTTAGAGGAAATCCCCAGCTCGATGGTGTCTCCGGTGGGAGGCAAAGCCCCATCCTACACTCACACTCTAATAGGTCATAGACATGTGAGCTTGAGTTGACAAATCATATCTTCCTTCCCCAGGCACTGAGTATTAAGATACAATCACAAATTTCAAGAAAAGTTAGAGGCTACTCAAGTTGACAGAGTCAAGGTTTCAATGGTGACATATATAAGAGTTAGCAGGATCGAGTTTCCTATCTAGTCCATTTCAGTGGCCTGTGGTCAGCTAACCAGTTACTTTGTTCCTGCTCATTTTTTCAGTCTAGTTATTCAGATTCATCCTAGAAACAATTTTATGTCATCTCAATAAATTATTCCCATTCCCATGTTACATTTCTGTTTTTGCAACCAATGCAAGAAATTTGAGAGATGCTGCCTAAGTATGGATAAGAAGTATACACTTGCCCCAGATGGAATATAAAGATGAAAAAGTTAATCTATTGAAGCAAACAGAAAGCTGAAATGCTCAGTTTAAATTGTACCATTTACCAAGTGAATGTGGGTTTGGAAACTCTATATCAAATTCATTGCATGATATAATGTAGGAAGATATTAGGATTGTGTATTTCTTTCGAGTCTACCCTAAACTGTCAATACTTCATGGAATAGTTGGTGGAAGTTGGAGCGGCATATAAAATATTGAATATTGCTGGTAGATAAATCCTAGGGCAGTGAAAATTGGAAAAGACTTACTAAGGTTTTTTGTTAGATCAAGAGCCAACTTTTCAGACCCACAGGGGCTCAGAAAATTGTATTTATCTTACTAATGTGACAGGAAATGGAAAATAACAATGCCAAAAGATCAGACTCGAAAAAATGTTTTGCTATTTTGTTGAACGATATACAAAAATTTCCCTCATTTCAGCTACTTTTTCTGAGGTTTCCTGTACTTCCCATGTATTCTTTCTTTTTAAGGTACACCTTTTTTTTTGTTTTGGTGAGGATGATTTGCCCTGAGCTAACAACTGTTGCCAATCTTCCCCCTTTTTTTCCCTAAAGCCCCAGAACATGGTTGTATATCCTAGTCGTATGTCATTCTAGTTCTTCTATGTGGGACACTGCCTCAGCATGGCTTGAGGAGCAGTGTGTAGGTCCACGCTCAGGATCGGAACCAGTAAACCCCAGGCTGCCAAAGCAGAGCACACAAACTTAACCACTGTGCCACCAGGACAGCACCTTCTCACGTATTCTTCATCTATAAATATTTTTGTGCTCCTAACTCGCCTATGGGCTCATTTTTTATTTAAGCTTTGTTCTTATATGAGGTCATCTATTTTCATGGCTATCAGTAAAATCAATATGCTGATGCTTCTCAAATCTCTCTCTAAATCTGAACTTTTGTTTGAACTCCAGACTCATATACACAGTTACGTACTGTTAGGTGATGGAACCACATGAGATTGATGACATTTGACTGTTTTTAGCTTACGGAAAAAAAGACAATTCCATGTTGTTCAAACTAATCAATATCTTCACTTGGATGTTATATAGTAATCTCACATTTAATATTTCCAAAACATAACTCATGACTTCCAACCCCTTTAACTCCTGTCAAAACCACTCCTAATACAGGCTTTTAATCTCAGTAACTGGTAGAACACTTCATGCAGTTGCTCGTGATCAAAAACCAAGGAGAGGTTCTTGATTTGGTTTCCTCTCACGTACCTCTAATTCAATGCATTAATCCACCCTATTTTTTCTACTTCCAATGTAGAAAATGTAGCCTGTTCTTTCCTTCTCAAAGAATAAAATCTTGTTACAGTCATATCACTTCCTACCTCAGCTACTACTGTGTTCTCTTGACCAGTCTCTCTGTCTCTACACTTGATGATTCTTAGAGAGTCAATTCTAGTCACAGAAGAGAGAATTTTTTATTCCATTTTATTTTATTGAGGTTATGATAGTGTACAATCTTGTGAAATTTCAGTAGTACACTACTATCTGTCACTCATATTATAGGTGCACCACTTCACGCTTTGTGCCCACCCCCACCCCCCCTTCCCCTGGTAACCACTAATCTGTTCTATTTGTCCACATGTTTGTTCATCTTCCACATATGAGTGGAGTCATATAGAGGTTGTCTTTCTCTATCTGGCTTATTTTTCTTAACATATTACCCTCAAGGTGCATCCATGTTGTTTTGAATGAGACGATTTTATCCTTTTTTATGGCTGAGTACTATTCCATTGTGTGTGTATGTGTGTGTGTGTGTGTGTGTGTATATATATATATATATATATATATATATATATGCCATATCTTATTTATCCAATCATCAGTCAATGGGTGCTTAGGTTGCTTCCATGTCTTGGCTATTGTGTGTAATGCTGCAATGAACATAGGGGTGCGTGGGTCTCTTTGAAGTGTTAATTTCAAGTTCTTTGGCTAGATGCCCAGTAGTGGGATGGCTGGGTCATATGGTATTTCTATTTCTAATTTTTTGAGACCTCTCCATACTGTTTTCCATAGTGGCTGCACCAGTTTGCATTCCACTAGAGTGTATGAAGATTCCTTTTTCTCCAGAACCTCTCCATCACTTTTTATTTTCTGTTTTAGTTATTTTAGCCATTCTAATCTGTGTAAGGTAATATCTTAGTGTAGTTTTGATTTGCATTTCCTTGATGATCAGTGATGATGAGCATCTTTTCATGTGCCTATTGGTCATCTGTATATCTTCTTTGGAGAAATGTCTGTTCATAGCTCCTGTCCATTTTTTGATCAGGTTGTTTGATTTTTTGTTGTTGAGTTGTGTGAGTTCTTTATATATTATGGAGATCAACCCTTTGTTGTATACATGATTTGCAAATATTTTTTCCCGGTTGGTGGGTTGTGTTTTTGTTTCAATCCTGTTTTCCCTTGCCTTATAGAAGCTCTTTAGTCTGATTAAGTCCCATTTGTTTATTCTTTCTATCATTTCTCTTGTCTGAGAAGACATGGTGTCTGAAAACATCCTTTTAAGACTGATGTCAAAGAGTGTACTGCCTATGTTTTCTTCCAGAAGTCTTATCATTTCAGGACTTACCTTTAAGTCTTTGTTCCATTTTGAGTTTATTTTTGTGAATGGCATAAAAGAATGGTCTATTTTCATTCTTTTACATGTGGCTGTCCAGTTTCACCAACACCACTTGTTGAAGAGACTTTCTTTTCTCCATTGTATACCCTCGGCTCCTTTGTTGAAGATAAGCTGTGCATAGATATGTGGTTTTATTTCTGGGCTTTCAATTCTGTTCCATTTATCTGTGTGCCTGTTTTTGTACAAATGCCATGTTTTGATTACAATAGATTTGTAGTATATTTTGAAATCAGGAATTGTGATGCCTAGAGCTTTGTTCTTTTTTCTCAGAAATGCTTTAGCAATTCAGGGTCTTTTGCTTCCCCATATGAATTTTAGGATTCTTTGTTCTATTTCTGTGAAGAATGTCATGGGATTCTGATTGGGATTGCATTGAATCTGTAGATTGCTTTAGGTAGTATGGACATTTTAGCTATGTTGATTCTTCTAATCCATCTGCATGGAATGTGTTTCCATCTCTTTATCTCATCATCAATCTCTTTCAGGAAAGTCTTGTTGTTTTCATTGTACAGGTCTTTCACTTCCATGGTTAAATTTATTCCAAGATATTTGATTCTTTTTATTGCAATTGTGAATGGGGTTGTGTTCTTGAGTTCCCTTTCTGTTAGTTCATCATAAGAGTATAGAAAGGCTACTGATTTATGTAAGTTGATTTTGTACCCTGTAACTTTCTGTAATTGTTGATTACTTCTATTAGCTTTATGATGGGTTTTTTTAGGATTTCCTATACATTAAAGATCATGGCATCTGCAAACAGTGAGAGTTTCAATTCTTCATTGCCTATTTGGATTTATTTTCTTTCTTTTGCCTGCCTAATTGCTCCGGCCAAAACCTTCAGTACTATGTTGAATAAGAGTGGTGATAGTGGGCATCCTTGTCTTTTTCCTGTTCTCAGAGGGATGGCTTTCAGTTTTTCCCCATTGAGTATTATGTTGGCTGTGGGTTTGTCATATATGGCCTTTATTATGTTGAGGTAGTTTCCTTCTATATCCATTTTGTTGTAAGTTTTTATCGTAAATGGATGTTAGATCTTGTCAAATGCTTTTTCTGAGTCTATTGAGATAATCGTGTGGTTTTTATTCCTCATTTTGTTAATATTGTGTATCCCCTTGATAGACTTGTGCATGTTGAGCCATCTCTGCATCCCTGGTATAAATCCTACTTGATCATGGTGTATGGTCTTTTTAATGTATTGCTGTATTCAGTTTGCCAACATTTTGTTGAGGATTTTTGCGTCTATGATCATCTGTGATATTGGTCTGTAATTTTCCTTCTTTGTGTTGTCCTTGTCTGGTTTTTGGATCAGGGTAATGTTGGCCTCATAGAATGTGTTAGGAAGTGCCCCATCTTCCTCATTTCTGAAATAGGTTGATGGATAGGTATTAAATCTTTGAATATTTGGTAGAATTCTCCAGAGAAACCATCTGGTCCTGGACTTCTATTTTTGGGGAGGTTTTTGATTGCTGTTTCAATCTCTTTACTTGTGATTGGTCTATTCAGATTCTCTATTTCTTCTGGATTCAGTTTTGGGACGTTGTAAGAGTCTAAGAATTTATCCATTTCTTCTAAGTTGTGCAATTTGTTGGCATATACTTTTTCATAGTATTCTCTTATAATATTTTGTATTTCTGTGGTATCCATTGTGACTTCTCCTCTTTCTTTTCTGATTTTACTTATTTGAGTCTTCTCTCTTTTTTTCTTAGTGAGCCTGGCTAAGGGTTTGTCAACTTTTCTTATTTTCTTGAAGAACCAGCTCTTTGTTTCATTGATACTTTCTACTGTCTTTTTTTAATTTCATTTATTTCTGCTCTAATTTTTATTATTTCCTTCCTTATACTGACCTCTGATTTGTTTGTTCTCCTTTATATAACTCTGTTAGGTGTAGTTTGAAATTGCTTTTTTCAAATTTTTCTTGTTTATTGAGGTAAGCCTGTATTGCGATGAATCTCCCTCTTAGGACTTCTTTTGCCGAATCCCAAATGAGTTTTTATGGTTTGTTTTCATTTTCATTTGTCTCCAGATAATATTTGATTTCTCCTTTGATTTCTTCAATGATCCATTGGTTGTTCAGTAGCATGTTGTTTACTCTCCACATCTTTGCCCCTTTCCCAGCCTTGTGCTTGTAGTTGATTTCTAGTTTCATAGCATTATGGTCAGAAAAGATGCTTGATGTTATTTCAATCCTCTTAAATTTGTTGAGACTTGCTTTGTTTCAAAATCTATGGTCTATCCTTGAGAATGTTGCATGTGCACTTGAGAAGAATGTGTATTCTTCTGTTTTTGGATGGCATCTTCTATATATACCTATGAAGCCCACCTGGTCTAGTTTTTCATTTAATTCTACAATTTCCTTGTTGAATTTCTGTCTGAATGATCTATCCATTGGTGTCAGTGGGGTGTTGAGGTCCCTACTATTATTGCATTATTGTTGATATCTTCTTTTAGTTTTGTTGATAGTTGCTTTGTGTACTTTGGTGTTCCTGTGTTGGGTGCCTATATATTTATGTGTTATGTCTTCTTGGTGGAGTGTCCCTTTTATCATTATAAACTGCCCTTCTTTGTGTCTCTTTACCTATTTGTCCTTGAAGTCTATTTTGTCTGATATAAGTTTGGAGACACCTACTTTCTTATATTCACTATTATCTTGGAGTATCATCTTCCATCCCTTCTCTCTGAGTCTGTGTTTGTCTTTGGGGCTGAGGTGTATTTCCTGGAGGCAGCATATTGTGGGGTCTTGTTCTTTAATCCATCCTGCCACTCTGTGTCTTTTCATTGCAGAATTCAATCCATTTACATTTAGAGTGATTATTGAAATGTGGGAGCCTAATGCTGCCATTTTATTGCTCGTTTTCTGGTTTTCCTGCATTTCCTTTGTTTCTCGTCCCATGAATTTCAGACTACCAATTCAGTTAGGTAGTTTTCTATGTTGATTTTCTTCTTATTTGTAATTTGTGTCTCTGTTCTAATTATTTGTTTAGTGGTTACTATGTGGCTTGTATAAAACATCTCATAGATGAGATAGTCCATTTTCTGATAGCCTGTTATTTCCATAGACTAAACCAGTTCCATCCCTTACCTCTTCCCCTTCTAGGTTGTTATTGTCACATATTTTCTTCTTCTTGTGTTATGAGTTTGTGGTTTAAATGAAAAGATTATATTTATTCTTGGTGTTTCCCTTCCCGTTTTCTTTAATGTTATCCTTAAGCATTTTCTAACCTGTTCTGACAGAGAGCTGCAATTTTCTGATGTTGTCTTTCTACTTATCTTCCTGCTCAGGGTTTTGTAACCCCTTGCCTTTTTTTTTAAGGTATGAGGGCCTTCCTGAGCATTTCTTGTAGGGGGAGTCTTGTGGTAATGAACTCCCTTAACTTTTGTTTATCTGGGTAAGTTTTTATTTCTCCATCATATTTGAAGGATATTTTCACTGGATAGGGTATTCTTGGCTGCCAGATTTTGTCTTTCAGAGTTTTGAATATATCATTCTACTCTCTCCAAGCCTGTAAGTTATCTGCTGAGAAATCTGCTGACAGGCTGATAGGAGTTCCTTTGTAGGTTATTTCCTTCTGCCTTGCTACCGTTAATATTTTCTCTTTGTCGTTGACTTTTGAAAGCTTCACTACTATATGCACTGGGGTTGGTCTTTTTACATTGATAAAGTTTGGAGATCTATTAGCTTCTGTCACATGGATTTCCAGCTCTCTCCCTAGGTTTGAGAAGTTCTCAGCTATTATTTCTTTGAACAAGCTTTCTGCTCCATTCTCCTAGAAGAGAGAATGTTTTAATGTAAATTATATTATGCTAATCCCATGCTTAAAACAACTAACATCTCCCTATCAAATTTAGATAATAAATGTTGATTATCCATCAGGGTCTATAAAGCCATCATATTCTGGGTCCAGTTTACTTCTCTGACCTCATGCAGCATCACTTTTCTCTTTCTCATTATGCTCCATCCACACTGGTTTCTTTGTCCTTCAACATACCAAGCTTGTCTTCCTCTAGTATTTTACTGGAGCCTCTTATCTCAGATCTTCCTCTAATGGTCTCATTCTTGTCATTTATTTTCCAGTTCAAATACCACATCCTCAAAGAAGCCCCTGATAATCCTATCTATCCAAAGTGCCTGCCTTTGCAGATTCACTCTCTCACACTATCCTGTTTTCTTTTCTTGGTAGCATTTTATTTGAAATTTTCTGAAGTACTTTTACTTGTTTGTTGCTGATTTTTCCCTATCCCCCCTTACCTTCAGAATAAAGTTACTTTACAATCAGGAAGTTGCCTGTCTTGATTGCTACTGTAAACTCTACACAGTGTAACAAGCACCTGGTAGTCAATCTATAAGTGAAAGAACTGAAGAAAACGTGTTCTGTGAATTGTTAAAATGACAAGTGGAGATTATATTCATTTCTTAAGTAGATCATGACACTTCACTGAGAACCATTTAGGGAATAGTTTTTGAATAATTATAAAATTACTTTATGGTTATTTCATCAGAATTTCAGAATATTTCATAATTTCCTCACATATTTTGTGAGTATGAAGTATTCTTTAAGTTATGGTGGATGCACTTAAAATATACAAGTCTATATGAGCTACTGCTTAACTGCCTTAAAAGAAGTGTTTGGTGTCGAGAATTACATTAAAGCTGCAAAAGACATGCTATCTGTTTGGTCTTGCTTTCTAGGGGTTTAGTGGTTTGGAGTAACTTGAGATGTCATTTCCAAAACAAAAATAAATTGCTGCACATGGCCCACCTACTACTAAGAGAGAGGCATGATGTTTATTGAGAGTTTTGAATTTAGTAGGCAGCAAGTAC
The DNA here is from genome assembly GCF_021613505.1 of Equus quagga. Classification (NCBI taxonomy): domain Eukaryota; kingdom Metazoa; phylum Chordata; class Mammalia; order Perissodactyla; family Equidae; genus Equus; species Equus quagga. The sequence continues at coordinate 28,961,530 of NC_060282.1, forward strand.
TTCATTTGGGCTTACTGATCTAACTTTTTTTATCAAGGGTGGAAATGAGAGTCATTCCTATTACCCCTGGTGATACACTGGTGAAGTTTTGCTTTCCACCCTCAAGTACCCAGGACTTTGGGCTCTGCAGCATACAGGTATTAGTTCCCGTAGAATACTTTTACTGGAGGACTCAATAATGGTTCCAATATATTGGAATTTGAGTTTGCCACCTGGCCACTTTGAGCTTTTAATGCCAGTGAATCAAAAATAAAAGAAGGTGGGGCCAGCCCCGTGGCTGAGTGGTTAAATTCACATGCTCCACTGCCGGTGACCCAGTGTTTTGTCAGTTTGAATCCTGGGCAGGGACATGGCACCACTTATCAAGCCATGCTGAGGTGGCGTCCCACATGCCACAACTAGAAGGACCCACAACTAAGAATATACAGCTATGTACCAGGGGGTTTTGGGGAGAAAAAGGAAAAAAATAAAGTCTTTAAAAATAAAGAAATAAATAGAATAAAAGAAGGAGGTAACTCTACTGGGTGAGATGATTAGGATGAGGGTTACTCTACTATCTTGGGAAATTAGGTTGCTACATCACAATGGGGTCAGGAAGATTATGTTTGGAATGTAGGAGATTCCCTGAAGTGCCTTTTAGTATTCCTATATCCTGTACTTAAAGTCATTTTAAAACTATAACAACCCAAATTCAGTAGGACTGTTAATGGTCCAGAAGCTTCAGGAATGAAGTTTAGATCTGCTCACCAGACAGGAAAACACAACTAGGTAAGGTGTTAACTAAGGGAAGAGGGTCAAGAATGGGCAGGAGAAGAAGATAATAATAATACTAACTATAATCACATGAACAGTTGCAGAAATGAAGACTTTAATAGCTATTTATATTTCTTCCTTATATTGATATGGACATATATGGGTATATATAAAACATTTATTTCTTCCCATCTCTCATTCTCATCCCATCAAACATAAGAAGTGTTAATATAAGCTGATTTCATATCTCAATGTTTGAGTGAAAACATTGAGTTAAAAGAAATCAAGGGGGAACGTGATTCAGCTAGAAGAGGGATATATTTTTCGCCAAGATGGTCAAAGTGATTTTGTATCCTCTTTTGAAGATAAGCTTACTGTCTTTTCGGTTGTTATGACACATGGCTGCATCATTATAGGTGAAGCATCATTTTTCTTACCTTTATTTAGAAGTTCTTTATAGTTTAAAATAGTCATATATATGCCAAGGTCACAAGAAGTTGATTGTGGGGGCTTTAAATTGTGTGATTTAGCTTAACTTAGAACTCTATCTCCCTTCTGAATTCCCTTCCTTGCGTGGTTCTTGGGTAAAGTGGCCTAACCCAGAGAAATTAGCAGATTTGGAAGGCAAAGTGAAGCAAAAGCCACGTTAATGCTCAGCAAGTAGGGTTAGGTGCTGTTGCCGCTTATGTACCTCATGGAGATTGCCTCTGGTGACATGGTTTGTAGGCCTGGGAAAGCAGCTAAATTTCCGCTCATTTGCCTACTGTTCAATATCCTCTTTCAGCTTCTCCAAATCCTGCAGATGGTTTGTATAAAGTTTCATGGTCAAGTGCATCAGCATTTTTGCAGGTCACCTAAATCATCAACATTGTAGGCTTGGAAGCCAGTTTTACCTCACGAGTTCCAGCTAATTCTTGCATGTTCTGATTTGCCGTTTCTCTCCTCTACTTCATGTCATGTCCATTTTCTTTCCAAACTGTGGACACTGTGATATTTTAGAGCTAGCAGATGAATGGGCTACAGATGTTTGTAGACTGCTTCATCAGCACCCATCATCCCATAAGGTTTAATTCCTGTGATAATCATATACAAATTACAAGTATATTGTGTATGTTATATATAACATATTAAATTATATTATAAAGTATGTGACATAACATAATTAATATATAATCTATAATATTAATCTATTAATCTATAATATAAAAACATGTTATACTTATATCGCTCATTGATTTTGTTTCTCCAAATAAAACACAACTGACACAATGATGATGAGTTAATCATCATTTAAAGTAATTGTTAAATTAATTGAATTCAATATTTTTTATTGATTACTTATATTCTGGATTGTTTTCTAGTTTTGGAAGAATTAAAAATGAATAGGACATGATTCTTTTTTTAATAAAATCTGAATAAAGCATGGAAGACAAACATAAAAGTAATAATCATACAATAACATGGACATATATGTGTTTGTATATATAAATTTTTTAAACATTTATAAATTGGCATACGTAAATATTTTTCATCACATTGTATGATTAATTCTATATGATTATAGGCATTATTTTATAAGTGCATATACACACGTTCATAAACACACTTGAGGGCAAACACACCCCACATACATATACAATGGTATGGGAAGACATATGAGCAACCAAATTTACTAATTCCATTGTGGGTGGGGTTGGAGGAGGCTGGAGTATCAGCTAAAGGGAAGTGATAATTGAGCTGGTTTTGAAGACCGGGTAAGAATATGCCAGATTGATTGCCAATAGAGGAAACAAGATCAAGGTCCTGGATGCAGTAATGTTTCTGGCTGTGTCTCCCAATTCTCAGCTAGAGTTAGATCTGTCTTGATCCCTAAAACTATATTAGTGAATATAAAATATTGAAATCCTGCAATGATCCATCATCCCTGATATGGCATAGTGAGACACATCACTGAAAAAGTATGTATTGAACAGCCACTATATACCTAGTATATAAAATTGAACAAATAAGACGAGACTTCTATCCTCGTGGAGCTTTCATTATAGTATGAGAGTCAGGCAATAAAATAATAAGCTAGCAAATATATAATGCATTTGATTTTTGTTCTGTTTTACAGGTTTATTGATACATAATTGATACATGATACAGATTATTAATCTGTACAATTTGAAAAGTTTTGACATATGTATATAGCTATAAAATAAAATCATCACAATCAAGATAGTGACCATATACATCATCCCCCAAACTTTCCTCCTGCCCCCTTTTAATCCCTTTCTCCCATCCTTAAACAATCACTGATGTGCTTTCTGTTACTGTAGAATAGTTCACAGTTTCTAGAGTTTTACACAAATAGAATCATACTGCATCTACTCATTTTTGTCTGGCTTATTTCTATCAGCACAATTATTTTGAGATCCATCCATATTGCTTAGTGTCTCAATAGTTTGTTTTTTATTGATGAGAGTTATTCCATTGCACAGATATACAAAACTTCATTTATTTATTTAAAAGTTCATTGACATTTAGATACTTTTCACCCAGGTTTTGTCTATTACAAATAAAGCTGCTATGAACATTCAAGCTCTCAAGTATCGATAGATGTATGCTTTCATTTCTCTTGGGTAAATACCTTGGAGTAGAATGGCTGGATAATTTGGTAGCTGTATTTTTAACATTTTTAATTAAAATTAAGTTGTTTTTTCCAAAGTAGTTGTATCATTTCACATTCTGACCAGCAGTGTAGAAAAGTTCCAATAGTTCCACATCCTCATCAATACGTGATATGGTGAGTCTTTTTAATTTTAGCCATTCCAGTAAGTGTGTAATGACATCTCAGGGTAGTTTTAATATTTATTTCCTTAATGACTAATAATCTTTTTATATGTTTAATTACCATCAGTATATTTCCTTGAGTGAAGTGTGTTCAAATCTTACGTCCATTTTTTAAATTGATTTATTCTCTTTCTTATTATTAAGTTGTAAGAGTTCTTCATATATTCTGGATACAATCCTCTGTCTTACCTGAATCTAAGACTAATTATAAAATCACAGTAACAGTGAGGTATTTTTCGTAAAGATAGACAAATTGATCAGTGGAACACAATAGAGAGCCCATAAATAGACCCACACAGATATGGTCAACTGATTTTTAACAAACGGGTCAAGATAATTCAATTCATAATGGATTATCTTTTCAATACAAAAGTGCACACTGTAAAACAAAAAAGTAATAAAGTGGACTTCATCAAAATAAAATATTTTTCTCTTCAATAAACACTATTGAGAAAACAAAAATCCAGCCATACATTAAGAGAAAAATTTAAGAACAAAAATCAGATTTTAACAAAATTTTAGAATAAACATGCTACAAGCCCCAGAGCATAGGAAATTCTAGGGTTGGGAGAGGAGGAGGATTGCTATTTAATACATGAGTATTAGAAAAGACCACATAGACAAAATAATATGTAAACAGAGACTTGAAGTGACAGAAGGAGCCATGAAGAATTCTGGGAAATAGGATTCAAAAAAGAGTGAACAGAACGTGCAAATTCCTCAAGGAAAGAGCATAGTGGGTATTTTTGCGACTTCCATCCTTAACATTTGCAAGACCATGGACAAAAATACAAATAGAAGTTCCCGAACCATATGTTTAAGTATTTAAAGCTATAAATCAAGCTTAAAAACCCTAAAATCTCTTCAAATAACCTTCATAATTATGCAGAACTTTGGGATTCCAAATGTCCACACGGGAACATATAACACTGTGGAAAGAGCAAGCACAAAATGTGGGACACGAGTCTGATGGCCATCTCCATTCTTTTCCTACTTTAGCATTTTTGTAGCACAGCACAAAGGGCCATGCTAGCTTGTGGATATCCAGCTTGCACATCCAAGCTCTTTCCACTTCCCCAAGAGCACTCTTCAGGCTTATAGGTGATCACGCCTGTGGCATAGACTATCCTTGAGAGGTTCATCTAGGGAAAAGGCCGATGCAGGCCCTGGAGCTGGGATTAGGGCCTTTTTGTTAGGTAACTGTGGGATTCCAGGTGCACACAGAGTGATCTAGAGTGATTATATGTGTTGAAACATTCTGTCTCTCCACAGACTCCCACTTTGGGGGAAGAGCACCTCCAGAGGAAGGCCAGACTGGAACCATTTAAAATATTAATCTCAAGGAAGGAAGTTATTTCTCTGGACTCTTATGGCAGTAGTAGTTTGAGAACTAGCCAGGGGCCTTTATGGCTAGAGTGGAGTGAACAAGAAAGAATGTGGTAGGTAAAGTCAGAGAGAAGTAAGAGCTAGACCATAATTGTCTGTGGTTCTCAACTGTAGCTGACCATCCAGATCACGGTGGGGAAGGGCGGACTTTTAAAAAACGCTCTTTCCTGGTCACCAACTCCAGAAATTCTGACTCAGTTGATCTAGGCTAAGGTCCAGCCATGGTCAATTTTCAAAAGCAGTGTAGGTGACTAGAATTCAGAGTCAAGTTTGAAAACCACATGTATAAGCACTATGGCTTTCTCTCTGAGGTAGGAAACTACTGGAGAATTTTGAACACCGGAGTGCCATAATAGGATTTGCACTTCAAAAGAAAATTAATACAGCAGCAAGACGAAGAATAGACTCTAGGGAGTATGGAGGAGAGGTAGAGAGATCAGTTAGGAGTTTACTGGAATGATACAGGAAAGAGATAATGGTGCTTTAGACCAAAGTGATGTCACTAGTGAGCATTTAGATGACGATACTGATACAGAAGTCTGGAGGTCAGGAGAGCTCAGTACATATGCACTTTTGTGAAATAATTGTTACACGTACAAGATTTACAGATAGAACAACTTTTGGACAAGTTTATAAAATCTCAACTTTTCAACAGTGAAACTTGTATAAGCATAACAAACAAAAAACACCAGTTTTTTCCTCACTTGTTTATAAATGCTGATAATAGATAAAACTAAACTTAAAGTATTACATAAAAGTGATAACTCATATTTGTACATTACTATTTATAAGAGCTCTAGACAACCTCTACAGTGCATTATAGCACATCAAACACTGTTTAAGTTACCAGCTAAATAATAATATACAAGGCAGAGCTTTAAGTGGTTCCTCATTGTCCAGTAAATTTTATTAAACTCAAGTAAGTTTTATTAAAAACAATTATTAATGACAAAACAATGCAGTAAAACAAGATTGTGAGATAGTAACCAATTTGTACTCTTTCCAAATTTATGGTTAAGATAGCAAAAACATAATTCTTAGATATATTGACTTAAAGTCATTTTTGCAGTATACTTTAAAAATTCCATTAACTTTTAATGATTTTATCACAAGAAAAAGTATAGACTCATTACCCTGAGAAAAGAACTAGGGCAGGTGGGAGAATTTAAGGAGGAGGTATGATAACAAACAATACTGAGGTATATTATTATTTTTAAAATGCAGTGACTAATATTGCAAATCTACATATGTGTTTCTCTCTGTTACTTAACTCATGTTAATGTTATTTATGTACACTTGCATTGAATGCATGTTGGAACAAAATCTAGGAAAGAACCTGAATGCATAATATGCAACAGTTAATTTCATGCTTTTATAAACCTATAAGTAATATGTTCTATTTTAATCTCTTGCTATTCACTACATTGGTAAGGAAAGAATTCCGGCCCTAGAAATATAGAGATGATGAAACACGTGACACTTGACCCTGATCAGAGGAAATTAACAGAAATCTATTAGTCACATATGCAAGCATACTCTGGAGTCATTGCAGGTTTGGTTCCAGACCGCCACAAAAAAGTGAATATCATGACAAAGCAAGTCATATGAAAGTTTTTGTTTCCCAGTGCATATAAAAGTCATGTTTACAATATACTGTAGTCTATTAAGTGTGCAATAGCGTTATGTCTAGACAATGTACACGCCTAATTAAAAATTATTTTATTGCTAAAACATGCTAACCATCATCTGAGCCTTTAGCAAATCATAATTTTTTGGCTGGTGGAGGGTCTTGCCTTGACGTTGACGGCTGCTGATTGATCAGGGTGGTGGTTGCTGAATGTTGGGATGGCTGTGGCAATTTCTTAAAATAACATAACAAAATTTGTCAAATTAATTGATTATTCCTTTCATGAATGATTTCTGTGTAGCATGTGATGCTGTTTGATAGCATTTTATCTCAGATCTTCTTTCAAAATTGGAGTCAATCTTCTCAAACCCTGTCACTGCTTTATCAACTAAGCTTATGTAATATTCTGAATCCTTTGTTGTCATTTCAACAATCTTCACAGCATCTTCACCAGGAGTAGTTTCCTTCTCAAGAAACCACTTTCTTTGCTTATGTATAAGAAGCAACACTTCATCTGTTAAGGTTTTACCATGAGATGCAGCAATTCAGTCACATCTTCAGGCTCTTCTCTAATTCTAGTCCCCTTGCTGTTTTCACCAGATTTGTGCTTACTTCCTCCACTGAAGTCTTGAACCCCTCAAAGTCATCCATGAGAGTTGGATATATTGGTTATATCTTCAAAACTCCTGTTAAGTTGATATTTTGACCTCTTCCTGTGAATCGCAAATGTTCTTAATCTAGAATGGTGAATTCTTTCCAGAAAGTTTTCAATTTACTTTGCCCTGACCCATTTGAGGAATCACTATCTATGGCAGCTATAGCCTTATGAAATATATTTCTTAAATAATAAGACTTGAAAGTTAAAATTACTCCTTGATCCATGGGCTGCAGAATGGATGTTGTGTTAGCAGGCATGAAACCAACATTAATCTTATTGTAAATCTCCATCAGAGCTCGTGGGTGACCATGTGCGTTGTCAATGAGTGGTAATATTTTGAAAGGAATCTTTCTTTTCTGAGCAGTAGGTCTCAACAGCAGGCTTAAAATATTCAGTAGATCATGTTGTAGACAGATGTGCTGTCACACAGGCTTTATTGTTCCATTAAAAGAGCACAGGCAGAGTAGATTTAGCATAATTCTTAAGGGCCCTACGATTTTTAGAATGGTAAATGAGCATTGGCCTCAACTTAAAGTCCCCAGCTGCATTAGCCCCTAACAAGAGAGTCAGCCCGTCCTTTGAAGCTTTGAAGCCAGGCAATGACTTCTCTTCTTTAGCTATAAAAGTCATAGATGGCATCTTCTTTCAACAGAAGTCTGTTTTGTGTTCACTGAAAATCTGCCGTTCAGTGTAGCCACCTTCCTTAATTCTCTTAGCTAGATCTGGATAACTTGCTGCAGCTTCTACATCAGTGCTTGCTGCTTCCCCTCGCACTTTGAAGTTATGGAGATTGCTTCTTTCCTTAAACCTCATGAACCAACATCTGCTAGCTTCAAACTTTTTTCTATAGCTTCCTCATATCTCTCAGCCTTCATAGAACTGAAGAGAGTTAGGGCCTTGCTCTGGATTAGGCTTTGGCTTAAGGGAATGTTGTGGCTGGTTGGTCTTCTATCCAGACCACTAAAACTTTCTCCATATCAGCAATAAGGCTGTTTTATTCTCTTATCTTTCCCGTGTTCACCGGAGTAGCACTTTTAGTTACCTTCAAGAACTTTTTCTTTGCATTCACAACTTGGCTAACTGGCAAAAGAGGCCTAACTTTTAGCCTATCTTGGTTTTAGACGTGCCTTCCTCACTAAGCTTAATCATTTCTAGCTTTTGATTTAAAGTGAGAAATGTACAAATCTTCCTTTCACTTGAACACTTAGAGGCCATTGCGGGGTTATAAATTGGCCTAATTTTGTTATTGTTGTGTTTCAGGGAATAGGGAGGCCTAAGGAGAAGAAGAGAGACTGGGGAACATCCAGTTAGTGGAGCAGTCAGAACACACACAGCATTTATTGATTAAGTTCACAATCTTGTTTGGGCATAATTCACGGCAACCCAAAGCATTACAATGATAACATTAAAGACGACTGATCACAGATCACCATAACGAATATAATAATAATGAAAAAGTTTGAAATATTTTGAGAATTGCCAAAACATGACAGAGACACAAAGTGAGCAGATATTATTGGAAAAATAGTGCCGTTAGACTTGCTCAACAAGTTTATTTGCAGAAAGTTTGCGGCAACCCATCAATTTGTAAAAAACTCAATATTTGCAGAATGCAATAAAGTGAAATACTGTAAAATGTGGTATGCTTGTATTCACAGTCTAGTGGAAGAGGACACGGCATGCCATGCAGGGTCACTTGCAGTGCACTTGGGGATGGAGTGAACAACCAGGGCTGTGGAAGGCAGGCTTTGTAGTATCAAGAGGAGGGAGTGTCCTTGGTTTTCTTGGGAGAATGTGATTGGCTCGCTTGCATGATTCTGTGAGCTGACAGGGAGCTGAGACCCACTACTCAGGAATAAGCCATCACTGCACTTTGCCTCTGAGAAAAAGAAGTTTGCTTCGCCAATCTTATTTGTGATTGCAGAAAGGATGGGAAACTTGTGGTTAGCAAATTTGAGACCCTTCCCATATTATGAGATGTCAACACAGAACATAATATTAATTTTAGGCCTCATATCACAAGCTAAAAGAAGAAACCAATATATTATCTATATTCATATATGTCATGTATACATATGACATTTAGGGAGAAGAGGGGCCCCTCTGGGACTTCTTCGCCTCCTTTACAAAAACATGCTTCTGGTAGCCACACATGGAGCAGACACGTGGCAGAACTGCCCAAAGAGACACATGAACAAGAAATGAATACCTAATGTTATAGATGTCTGATTTTTTTGATGATCATTTACTACTCATCAGAAGATAAGACAATAATCAATAAAAACTATTTTAACATGAATAAATACATGATTATGAGAAGTAATAATAATCTATGCAGCACACACATATGGATTTCTGATCATGTGGATGTAACTTTTATGAGAAGTGAACATTTCTAAGCCTTATTTTCTCTAAAATGAGTAAGCCCCACACTATTACAATTTCTTTGTTGCATCCTCTTTATCCTTAGAGCATGAGTACAATCTGAGGCATTAAATTTCTTTTTTTTTTTTTTAAAGATTGGCATCTGAGCTAACAACCGTTGCCAACCTTTTTTTTTCTGCTTTTTTTTTTCTTCTCCCCGAATCCCTCCAGTATACAGCTGTATATTTTAGTTGTGGGTCCTTCTAGTTGTGGCATGTGGGACGCCACCTCAACATGGCCTGACGAGTGTTGCCATGTCTGCTCCCAGGATCCAAACCGATGAAACCCTGGGTCGCCACAGCGGAGCGGGTGAACTTAACCACTTGGCCACCAGGCCAGCCCCGAGGCATTAAATTTCAATGATTTGCATGTTGCTTTATAAATTTAACTAAATCTAAGTCTATATATCTAGATAAATGTCTTAAAAAGCTTGTGTTTGAAGTTTTAATAGAAAAAAAAATTAGATGAAATTCTTTTTCATTGGTGATTTGATTCCATTTCCATATGACCAGTGTTTCCAGCAATGTTTTATTACATCATACAACTTCTCAGTGATTGCAGTATCGACATGGTCCATGTCCTACTGAAGCTTAAAGTTCAGTAGGGATGATGGCAGAAGATATTAATCAAAGACTTCATGTATATTTACCATGTGTGATAAGTGGTTACTAAGTGTTCTAAGCAGAGGGGAAAGGTGTTATGATAGGGAGGAAATTAGCAACTGAAAGAGAGCCACTGCTGTGGGAACACAGAGAGTAAGGGACCCAACCATACAGGGCCATGGAAGCCAGAAGAGATATGGTTCTTTATAGGCTAAGAGTATTGGGAATTGCATGATTAGATGTACATTTCAGAAAGATTAATTTTAGCTACAGTGTAAGAAACAGTTTAGGAAGGGGCAAGAAAAGATATAGAGGTCAAGTAGGAGTATGTTTCAGTCAACAGACAGAAACTTGGACTTGATTGTAGAGCTGGAGAAAAATGAATAGATTCAAAGAATATTCATGAGGTAAAATCAAATAAATTTGGCTATAGATTTATTTCAAGATCTGAGAAGAAAAGAGTTTCTGACATATGTAAAAATGTGGATGTTATTTCTATTTAGTACAAATTAAGTTTAAGACTGATTGGAGGAGGACAGATTGTGGTTTCTGATATTTGGAATTGGACTAATCCTTTTTTAATGTAACAAGTGGATTAATAACAATGGATTAATGATAGATAAGAAAATATACTACAGTTAAACTTTTGTAGGATATTTAGGAATAATTCAGTTATTGGTGGGAAGAAAAATTAAAATAAATTATATATGTAATCACTTTTACATTAATGTTATAATTTCCTAATTCAATAGCTATAGAATAGAAATATACTATATTAATAGTACAGTAAAATGTTTTTAATAATTTATTTTCATGAGTTTATTCTCACACATCATAAGTGCTGTTAATTATAAACATACAGAAATAGGAAACATTTAACAAATTTATGGTATTTGAATAAGTTATATCTTTATTTCATAAGGGAAATAGATGTGATCATTAAGTGTAGAATACATTACAGCTATGGTACATACTCATTTTCACCCGCTCTAGTTGGAGAGAGATCACAGCCCCCCAGACTCATTTCTTGTTTGTTATGAAAAGCAGAAGGACTATGTTTTGATTAATAATTATCTTTTAAGTGTGTACAACAAGTGAGGTGAGAAACAGTGGGACAGAGAGGCACAGCATGTCTAATTGAGAAAACTGCATGATCAACAATATTGTGTTATACCAAGAAATAGACTAAAATCAATTTAGCAGAAAATTGCCCTAAGTTTGACTACTCAAAAGGAATCACGCATAAGACTAACATCTTAGTCAACAGTGTTTCTCAGAAGAGCAGAAACACAAAACTTCATCTTTTCATCTCTGAAAAGTTCAGAAAGATGATAAAAATAGGAGCAACAGACAATAAGTTGTATAACATAAGGTATAAGAATGATATTATCAATATTCTTATTCAATTAAGGAAATTCATCTGAAAAATACAAGTGCATAGATCTTAAATAGGAAATATCTTTCAAAAACATTTTGATGAGATTAGGTCAGGTCATACCCTCAATTTATGTTGTTTAGTTAGTCAAAGAATGATGTAGAAGAATCTAAGTGTTGAAGAGTATAGAAAAAATGAAAGTGCTTTAAAAATTGGCTAAAAATGTATTTTATAGTTATTGTTGTTTAGGTTCTAGATGCATCTCAACATACATTTTAAGTGATAATAAGTAGATAAATCAGTGCACATGCTGTGCAATACTGGTTACTCGTTTATAGTCAAGACAGTTAATGTAGTGTATGGTTTACGATTGGCTTTCCTATGATAAACACAACACCCAAACTATGACATAATGTAGTATCATCTTATTTTATAGACAAGGGATGTGGGATTAGAAAAGATTATCCTACTTATAACAATAAGTATATATGGTCTAGATGGTTTGACAAAAAAAGGATCAGCCCCACCTTCCAGAGCCTGAAACAATTGAGTGCCCCCATGCCAAGGGTTAGCCCCACTCAGCTGCACTCCTAAGAGAACTGACAACAGCCTTGTTGGCCTCAGGCCTATCACAACTGTACGCCCTTGAGCCTGGCAACCAGCTACACTGGGTACCAACCCAATTAAGAGGACAATTGCAATAAGAGTGTGCTGATAGACTTTGTAGCCAAAAGTGCTGAGGCCCCTCCAAACCGGATTTACAAACAGCTGGCCAGGGAAGGAAAGATCAGACTCCCTGGGTACCTGCAGTGGGAGCAACCCTGCCACAGCAGAAGAACATAAGTAGCCCACAAAGGGGTCACTCCTGGTTCTTAGGTCTGGTGACGAGAGGGAAGCACACTGCTGGGCCTCATAATCATCTCATACATAAGGCCACTTCTCCAAGATCAGGAGACATAGCCAACTCACCTAGTACAAGGAAAATAGCACAGAGAAAGAGGCATAATGAGGAGGCAAAGGAATACTTTCCAAGCAAGGGAATGGTACAAAACCCCAGAAAAAGAACTAAGTGAAACAGAAAGCAGCGACCTCCCAGACAAAGAATTCAAACAAAATATAATGAGGATACTCACAGATATGTGGCGAAGAATGGATGAACTCAGTGAGCACATCAGCAAAGAATTGGAAGATATAAAAAAAAAAATCAGAAATGAAGAATACAATACTTGAAATGAGAAATTCACTAGAGGGACTCAATAGCAGAGTAGAGGAAGCGGAAGAACAGATCAGCGAGCTAGAAGAAAGACTAGAGGAAATCAGCCAAGCAGAACAGAAAAGAGAAAAAAGAATTAGACGGAATGAGAACAATGTAAGGGAACTCTGGGACAATATCAAGCGTGCTAACATTCAGATTATAAGGGTCCCAGAAGAAGAAGAGAGAGACAAATGGGCAGAAAATTTATTTGTCGAAATAATAGAGGAAAATTTTCCTCACCTGAAGAAGGAAACAGACATCCAAGTTCAGGAAGCACAGAGAGCTCCAAACAAGAGAAGCCCAAAGAGGCCCACACCAAGACATATTATAATCAAAATGTCTAAAATTAAAGACAAAGAGAGAATCCTAAAAGCAGCAAGAGAAAGGCCACAAGTGACAGATAAAGGGAAGCCCATCACGCTGTCAGCAGACTTCTCAGTCGAGACCCTACAGGCAAGAAGAGAATGGCACGACATATTTAAAGGGCTAAAAGGAAAAAACCTACAACCAAGAATACTCTATCCATCAAGGCTGTCATTCAGAATGGAAGGAGAGATAAAGAGCTTCCCAGACAAGCAAAAATTAAAGGACTTTATCACCAAGAAATCAGTTCTACAAGAAATGCTGAAGGGACTTATTAAGTGGGAAAGCATTGACCACAAATAGAGATAAAAGAAAAAAATTATCAAAAAAAAACCCCAAAACAACAAAAACAAGAAAAAACAGGCAATAAAATCACTTGTAAGGTAAAAGTATATTAAAGGCAGCAGATCAACTACCTATGAAGATAATATGAAGGTTAAAAGACAAATGTACTAAAATTACCTATTTCAATGATAAGAGGGTAATGGATAGACACACTAAACAAAAGACTATATATGATGTGAAAAACATACAATGTGGGAGGAGGGGAGTGAAAAAGTAGAGCTTTTAGTAAGAGGTCAAGCTAAAGAGTCTATCAACTCAATATAGACTGTGATATAGATAGTATATTAAATAGGATCCTCATGGTAACCACAAACCAGAAACCTATAACAAGCAGGAAAAAAAGTAAGACAAAAGAAATCAAACATATTACTAAAGATAGCCATCAAACCACAAGGGAAGAGAGCAAGAGAAAAAGAAAGGAACTGAGAAGAACTACTAAAACACCCAAAAAAAAGAAAAAGTGACAAAATGGCAATAAATACATATTCATCAATAGCTACTTTAAATGTCAATGGACTAAATGCTCCAATCAAATGCCATAGGGTGGCCAACTGTATAAAAAAACAAGATCCATGTATATGCTGCATACAAGAGACACACTTCAGACCTACAGATGCTCACAAACTGAAAGTGAAAGGATGGAAAAAGATATTCCATGCAAATGGCAAAGAAAAGAAAGTGGGACTAGCAATACTTATATCAGACAAAATAGACTTTAAATCAAAAACTGTAATAAGAGACAAAGACAGGCACTACATAATGATAAAGGGAAAAATCCAACAAGAAAATATAACACTTGTAAATATCTACACACCCAACATAGGAGCACCTAAATATATAAAGCAATTATTAACAGACATAAGAGGAGAAATAGACAGTAACACAATAATAGTAGGGGACTTTAACACTCACTTACTCCAATGGATAGATCATCCAAACAGAAGATCAATAAGGAAACATTCGCCTTAAAGGACACTTTAGACCAGATGGACTTAGTAGATATATACAGAACATTCCATCCAAAAACCACAGAATACACATTCTTTCAAATGCCCATGGAACATTCGCCAGGATTGATCACATATTAGGCCACAAAACAAGTCTCAATAAATTTAAGAAGATCGAAATAATACTATGCATCTTTTCTGACCACAAAGGTATGAAACTGGAAATCAACTAAAGAAAGAAAACCAGAAAAGTCACAAAAATGTGGAGATTGAACAAAATGCTACTGAACAATGATTGGGTCAATGGAGAAATCAAAGAAGAAATAAAAAAAATTCCTGGGGACAAATGAAAATGAAAACACGACATGCCAAAATCTGTGGGATACAGCAAAAGCGGTTCTATGAGGGAAGTTTATAGCAATTCAGGCCTACCTCAACAAAGAAGAAAAATCCCAAATAGACACTCTAAAAGTGCATGTAAAGGTACTGGAAAAAGAACAACAAACAAAGCCCAAAATCAGCACAAGGAAGGAAATAATAAAAATCAGAGCAGAAATAAACGAAATAGAGACTAAAAAAAAAATGGAAAAAATTAATGAAACCAAGAGCTGGTCCTTTGAAAAGATAAACAAAATTGACAAACCCTTAGCTAGACTCACCAATAAAAAAAGAGAGAAGGCTCAAATAAATAAAATCAGAAATGAAAGAGGGGAGATTAAAATGGACATCTCAGAAATACAAAAGATAAGAGAATACTATGAAAAGCTGTATGCTGACAAATTGGATAATCTAGAAGAAATGGATAAATACTTAGAAACATGCAATCTTCCAAAACTGGATCAAGAAGATGTAGAAAATTTGAATAGACTGATCACCAGTAAGGAGATCGAAACAGCAATCAAAAACCTCCCAAAAAATAAAAGTCCAGGACCAGATGGCTTCCCTGGTGAATTCTACCAAGCATTCAAAGAAGACTTAATACCTATCCTTCTCAAACTCTTTCAAAATATTGAAGAGGAGGGGAGGCTTTCTAACTCCTGCTACGAAGCAAACATTATCCTGATACCAAAAACATACAAGGACAACACAAAAAAAAGAAAATTACAGGCCAATATCACTGATGAACATCGATGCAAAAATCCTCAACAAAATACTAGCAAATCGAATACAACAATGCATTAAAAAGATCATACATCATGATCAAGTGGGTTTCATTCTGGGGATGCAGGGATGGTTCAACATCCACAAATCTATCAATGTGATACACCACATTAACAAAATGAAGAATAAAAATCACATGATCATCTCAACAGATGCAGAGAAAGCATTTGACAAGATACAGCATCCATTTATGATAAAAACTCTAAATAAAATGGATATAGAAGGAAATTACCTCAACATAATAAAGACCATATATGACAAACCCACAGCAAACATCATTCTCAATGGAGAAAAACTGAAAGCTATCCCTCTAAGAACAGGAACCAGACAAGGATGCCCACTGTCACCACTCTTATTTAACACAGTAGTGGAAGTCCTAGCCAGAGCTATCAGGCAAGAAAAAGAAATAAAAGGGATCCACATTGGAAAAGAAGAAGTGAAACTGTCACTCTTTGCAGACGACATGATTTTATATCTAGAAAACCCTGAAGAGTCCACTAAAAAACTTTTAGAAATAATAAAGGAATACAGTCAAGTTGTGGGATACAAAATCAATGTACAAAAATCAGTTGTGTTTCTATACACTAACAACGAAGTAGTAGAAAGAGAAATTAAGAATACAATCCCATTTACAATTGCAACAAAAAGAATAAAATACCTGGGAATAAACTTAATGAAAGAGGTGAAAGAGCTGTACACCGAAAACTATAAAACGTTGTTGAAAGAAATCGAAGAAGACACAAAGAAATGGAAAGATATGGATTGGAAGAATTAACATCATTAAAATCTCCATACTTCCCAAAGCAATCTATAGATTCAACACAATCCCGATCAAAGTTCCAACAACATTTTTTACAGAAATAGAACAAAGAATCCTAAAATTTATATGGAACAACAAAAGGCCCCTAATAGCCAAAGGATTCCTGAGAAAAAAGAACAAAGCTGGAGGTATCACACTCCCTGATTTCAAATTATACTACAAAGCCATAGTAACCAAACCAGCATGGTACTGGCACAAAAACAGACACACAGATCAATGGAACAAAATTGAGAGCCCAGAAGTAAACCCACACGTTTATGGATAGCTAATATTCAACAAGGGAGCCAAGAGCATATGATGGAGAAAGGAGAGTCTCTTCAATAAACGGTGTTGGGAAAACTGGACAGCCACATGCAAAAGAATGAAAGTAGACCATTCCCTTACACCATGCACAAAAATCAACTCAAAATGGATTAAAGACTTGAATGTAAGACCCGAAACCATGAGACTTCTAGAAGAAAACATAGGCAGTATGCTCTATGACATTGGTCTGAGCAGCATATTTTCAAGTCTCATGTCTGACCGGGCAAGGGAAACAAAAGAAAAAATGAACCAATGGGACTACGTCAAACTAAAAAGCTTCTGCACAGCAAAGGAAACCATCAACAAAACGAGAAGACAACCTACCAATTGGGAGAAGATATTTGCAAACCATATATCAGATAAGGGGTTAATATACAAAATATACAAAGAACTCATACAGCTCAACAACAAAAAAACTAACAATCCAATTAGAAAATAGGCAAAAGATCTGAACAGAGATTTCTCCAAAGAAGATATACGGATGGCCAACAGGCATATGAAAAGATGCTCAACATCATTAGCTATCAGGGAAATGCAAATCAAAACTACAATAAGGTATCACCTCACTCCGATCAGAATGGCTATAATTAACAAGACAGGAAACAACAAATGTTGGAGAGGGTGTGGAGAGAAGGGAACCCTTGTTCACTGCTGGTGGCAGTGCAAACTGGTGCAGCCACTATGGAAAGCAGTATGGAGTATCCTCAGGAAATTAAGGATAGATCTACCATATGATCCAGCTATTCCACTGCTGGGTATTTATCCAAAGAACTTGAAAACACAAAGGCACAAAGATACTTGCACCCCTATGTTCATTGCGGCATTATACACAATAGCCAAGACTTGGAAGCAACCTAGGTGCCCATCAAGGGACGAATGGATAAAGATGTGGTATTTATACACAATGGACTACTACTCAGCCATAAAAAATGATGAAATCTGGCCATTTGTGACAACATGGATGGACCTTGAGGGTATTATGCTGAGTGAAATCAATCAAAGTAAAATACCATATGATCTCACTCATAAGTAGAAGATAAAAACGACAAAAAAACCCAAAACACATAGCATTGGATTCAAAAAAATTTTAAAAAAATAAATGATTAAATTATATTTACTTTTTTCCTAAATTGTTTATGCCTTATCTTTAGAACTTCTTGAAATGATTACACACACACACACAAATTTTCTAACTAAATTTATTTTATTCTCGTACTAAGTTCTAATTATTGTCTTTTTTCGATGCAACTTTTTATTTATGAATTAATGATTTAGGAATGGTATACATTTGTATTAAATGTCTTCAATACAGATTTTTTCTACACACACTAAAAATATTCTGAAGTGAAGTCACTTAAAATAGGCATTTAACTGTTACATTATGAAATGCAAGTTAAACAATCAAGCAATGAATCAGTGTTGCTTGCCTTTTACTATACACCTCTTCTGTGAGCTCTTTATGAAATCCAGCAGATGGAGGGCTTGGTGACGGTACATTGCTAACTTTCCACGCAGCATTGCCAGTTCAATTTTTCATCTTTCTATTTCCATCTTCCTTCATCTCCGTGAAATTGCCATAGGCTACTGATCTTGAATCAAATTTATCTGAAATTCAAACGTAATGAAAATTGGAATTGATGAATGGAAACCAGGCACAGCCATCAATTTAGATTTTAGCAAATAAATTCTTCAAGTTAGGGAACATCAACACTTATGCTTGTGGTAATAAGAGTAAGAAGATAAATGAATACAGTAGTGAATTTCAAGTAATTAGTGTCCGTATTGTACTAAATGACTATAGTAATTGTTTAAATATCCAATGATTTAAGTTGCTTCTATCGTTCAATGTCTCATTTTACCTATTGAAGATTTCAAATAAATGTCATTTACTCATTTTCAGTCTTTATTATGAACCTGGACTACAAGATACATGTCATAAAATGGGAATTGATTTGTGAGTATCAAAATCAGATTCACATAAATTAGTGTATATTTTTCTCCCTTTAGGGGGATAGAAAGTATACACCTTTCTGAGTAGGAATGGAAACAAAGAAAAAGAAAAACCACAATTTCTCAGTCTTCTCTTGGGTCCTAGTCAAAATTAATTCTGGGAAAATCTCCTAAAGGCTGTTATTAAAGCATGTAATTGCTAATGAAAAGAAGCTGCAAATATCTTCAAGTGAGATGATGGTTTACCTGATTGAACCAACAGGTACCATGGATGCAAGACCAAATGGTTTTATTCCAAACAGAGCTGATATTTTTTGGATCAGAGAAAATTTAGATAGAGACATGATGATTGTTATTGCACTCTATCATTATGACAAACATGCACTGAGAGTCAAAAATATGCAAAGTATTTTGCTGAGACTTTAAACTTAAGTTCTTTATTTGATACTCCAATTGCATCTCTGTCAGCAAAGTTCACTGATATGTTTCTAATGCCAATCTTTATACATCATCACTGTTTCCTTTTAAAAACACACCATTACTGATGCCTTGGGAATACACAAACTTTGATGAACTTACGTGGAAATGTAAAATATGATTTTTTATCTTTGTTCCTAAATCATTGGTGATTTTAAATACGGAAAGCTTAAGATATATCAGTTCACTGGGAAAGAGATATTTCAGCAGCTTCTTATTTTCTTTTCAATACATATTATTCCCTAAGTCACATCACTCTGGATCTAGGTAGCTATGGAAATGTCCAAGCCTATGCCAACCATTATGTTAAAAATGATATTCCTGCTGTTTTAAGAAATGCTCACTTTCAGATGTACATCATTTTATTTCACCTTCTATATAGAATACATCATGTCCCCACCAAAAATCTAGTTGCCATCTGTCACAGTACAAATGTGCCCCTTCATCCATTTCACCTTCCCCCTACCCTACAATGTTTAAATCAATGTTACCTCAATTTTTTAAATAAGAGGAAATGCTCACTTATCCACTGAAGTTGTTTGAGGAAAAGAAAATTCTAGTCTTTCTCTTTGCTCAAAAGGACCATGAAACAAATCCAAAATGTAACAAATTGATATATTAAAAAGTGAAAAATAGTTCATGCGTGTTAGAGAAATGAGTAAAATATTTTAATGTATGCCTTTCAATTGCTCATACTTATTCTCTGTAGCATTTTAAATTATTTTTTCAAATATATGCCAATTAGTAATAAGTTTTCTCTTCATTGTAGGTGCTTACTTTTTAATGATCTATCAATTTTGCAAAACTACTTTAAAACCTAAGCAAATTTTATAATGTTTTGAAAAATAATAAGGTTAAGTTTATAAATACAATCTAACAAATAAATTGCCAAATAAATTAATCAAGGGCTATTTATTTTGATAAGGGGAAAAATTTCAGCAGCTTTTTATCTCTCTATGCAAAATGACATTGTCATAAAGAGAATTCAACATGATAAGAAAACAAAGATATTTGCTAATTTACTCTAAAAAGTAGCTAGCCTATTTTCTTAAAATAAAACAGTAGTATTTTAAATTGACCTTGCTCACCAAGCTTCTTGTAATAATCTTCGACCAAAAACAGCATTACATAGATCTTTGTATTTCATCAGCATACTGTTGAGTCATTTAACACTTTGATTTGTGGGTTATTTCAAAATATGGAAAATTGATAAAATAAAAATGTTTTTCACATTTTAAAACAACTTAGAAATGCATCCACTGCAATTTACTTTACAAATTTGCAATCTGGTAGGTATCAAAATCCTAAACATGTTTTTAGGCTAAGATTCTATTTTGTGTGAATATATATATGTTAATAACTGATTTGTTGACCTATGTCACAGCTCAGACAGATTGAAGAGAATGAGCAGGTCTCCTGCTTTATGCAGATTTCAACAAAGAACAATATGTTACCTTTTATTGTGGACTCAGTTAAACCATAAAAGTTATTCTCTTGGAGCCTCCATCTTCTCCTGGCTTCAGGGAGGATAATCTGTGGGAAAGGGCAGAAAAAGACTTTTCACAAACAATGCTAACAAAGTGTGTCTGTCTCTCAATTTAGTTTTGTTTACAGTCTGAGAAGATTCATTGGAGCAGCGGTAGACAATGATAGAAGCACCAGTCTAGCTACCTCTTGGTAAACTCTGGGAGAAATATCTAACTCCAATTGTTAGGTAGCTTCCTTCATAATACAGGGTATTTATTATCTTCTCAACTCCAAATTGGGCCATGGTGTTCAATTTTGGGGAAGGAAGGGATGTACAATTTAACAGCCTGCTATTTTTGTTGTATTCTTTGGATTGCTCCTTCTGTATTAGCCATAGTAGAGTCTAAGCTGCAATAACCAAAGCAAACAAACAAACAAATGAAATCAATGGTTTAAACAATATAGAATTTTATTTCTCTATCACATCACAGTCAGAGCTACTTGGTTCAGGGCTGGCAAGAAAGCTGTGCTTCATGAGTTGGCTCAAAGATCCAGGCTAATTCTATCTTCTTGCTCTACGTTCTTGAAATATGTGGCTTCCGTCTTGAATTCTAAGATGCTTGCTTCACCATCCACTCTCATGTCCACACTCTAGTCCTGCAGAAGGAGAAAATAGGCAAATGGATAATATGCCCATTCCTTTTAAAACACGCCCAGAAATGACACTTATTTTTTTAATCTGGCTACATTGTATTGGCCAACACTTAGCCACATGATCACATCCAGCCTCAAGAATTTTAGGACAGTGTTACATTTTAGCTGGGTAGTGATATATTCAGCTAAAGTTAATGCACTGCAATATTAAAGAAATAATGAGAGAATGGATTCTATGGGACAGACAGTAGTCTCTCTCCCTCCTTCTATTGGCTGAAAACATACTGCATCCAACAACTAAGAGCAAATTGTGATGACTGAGAGATGATGATAGGTGACTGATGGTAAGTGCTTTCTTCTATTTATTACACTAATTAATCCAAAATCTTGGAATGAAAAATTATGTTACTCCAATCTCTAACTGTGTGAAACCCATGTTCTAGCTATAAGGGACAACCTTGTGTCCCTGGAACAAGCCTTCATTTTTTTAGGCCACTTTATGTTTGGATACGTTATGTCATTTTCCTGCATTCCCAATTCTTTCAAAGTTCTCCTAAGTTTCTACTCAAAGTCTAAGACCTTGCTCACAAGTAACCTGCTCTATGACCTCCCTATTCCATCAGGCCAAGTGGTGCTCTTATGACTGGGTTCCTATAAGATCATATGCATCTTTTAATTATAGCACTTGTATAACCATCCCATGTACATATGCTTTGCAAATGAAAAGAATCCATGATTCGAGTTTAGCTTAACCATATAAAGTCAAAGATTACTAAATTTACTTCTTAAGCAGAAAATAAACCTAGGTGTATCTGGCTCCAAAGTTAAATTCCTTTTCCATTCATTATAACAAACACTTCTCCATTCCTACTGACAGTTGTCAGCAAAACTCACAATCTGAGAGTCATAGTTCAGCTACTAGAATGCATTTACTGTACTAAGCTCTATGATATAGTAAATATACTATTGTATTAATTGGAAAAGTCAATTCTGGAAAATTAGTACATGGCAGATAAATACCTCAGTCTCAATTTCTGTAATTTCTTGGCTCCACAGATATTAAATGTTTACTTAACTAACAAGTAAGTGTATATATTAATTAATACAAGATGTATATTCAGTTTATTAAATACTCATTATGTTCCTGGAGTTGCACTAACCCTAAGGATTCAGTTGTGAAGGAGATGGCCAAAGTTTTAGTAGTTCTGGAGCTTCTGTTCCGTGGGGTATTGATAGTGAGGATGTCAGGAAGGAGGGAGATGGATATTACAAGAAACAAACAAAGGAACAAGGCATCTTTGGATAGTGTTAAATGCTATTGAAAGCAATAAAATAAAAAATAGAATGACAAGCTAGAAAGACTGAGGGAAATATTCAGATTGAATGGTCAGGGAAAACCTCTCTGAACAGGTGACATTTATATAAGTATGAAGCACAGGAGAGAGATCTGGGCTGGAGATAAATACACACCAGCTGTAAATACCCACCTAGAGAAAATGTAGACACGTAGGAATAAAAAAGCTAGGGATAAGCCTAGGGACATTCCAATAACTACTAGTCCAAAAGGGGAAAAAAAATCATTTTGCAAAAAGGTAGAAAAGGAGTGGCCATTGAAAAGGGAAAAAAAACTAAAGAATATGAAGACAAGGAAAGCAAAAAAGACTATTTCTAGAAGGAGTGTGTAGTAAACTGTGTAAAATGCTGCTGAGCGAGAGAATGCAGCAAGGACAGAATTTAAGCTATACCTTTAAATTTGAACAGATGAAAGTTACTGGTCTCATAGATCAAGTTTGTTGGAGTGATGTGTGGTGTCTCTACTGGAGTAAGTGAAAAAACAAATGGGAGATGAAGACATAGACAGTGATATATAGACAACTCTTCCAGATATTGTGCTATAAAGGGACACAGGGAGAGACGATATAAAAAAGGATACTTTCATTCCTGAATGTTTTCCCTCTCCTTCTTTTTCCTTTCTCCCTCCTTCCCTCCCTTTCTTTCTTTCTCCCTTTTAAGTAAATTTTATTTTACTTCAGTTTTAGATTTAGAGAAAAATTGATAAGATCATAGAGAGAGATCTCATATACCTCATCCACAGTTTTCCATGTTATTAACATCTTATGTCAGTTACGTGTATTTGTTACAATTACTGAGACAATATTGATATGCTATTATTAACCACAGTCAATATTTTATTCAGATTTCCTCAATTTTTACTTAATGTCCTATTTCTGTTCCAGGATACTATATTACATTTAGAAGGCGTGTCTCCTTAGGCTCCTCTTGGCTGTGAAGTTCTCAGTCTTTCCTAGTTTTTGATGGGCTTCACAGTTTTGAGGAATGCTGGTCAGTAGACTGTAGACTATCCTTCAGTTGGGACTTGTCTGCTGTTTTTCCCTTGATGAGACTGGGGTTACAGGCTTTTGGAAAGAGGACGACAGAGGTAAAATGTCATTCCCATCATAGCACATCAAGAGTACACACTGTCAAAATGACATCACTGGCTGTTAACCTTGAACCCCTGGCTGAGGTAGTGATTGCTGGGTTTCTCCAGTCTAAAGTTATTCTTTTCCCCCTTTCTATCTCCACTCTTCGAAAGGAATTCTCTATGAGCAGCCATATTGAAGGAGTTGTGAATTATGTTCCACCTCCTTGAGAGTGTAGCTTCTATATACATTTTGGGGGATGCTTCTCCACAAGATATTTGTCTCTTTAATTCTCCTCCCTTTGTTTGCTTATTCAGTCAGTTATTTATTTAATTATGAGCTTACCAATATTTATTTTACACTGTATTACAATCTCATACAACTATATTCATTTTGTTGCTTAAAGTGTTTGAGACTTGGCCATTGGAAGCTCTTCTATTTGGCTGTGGTGGCCCTTTGATATGTTCTCTTCATTGTGGATTTTTTGAGCACTTTCTTACCTTCTGCTGCTACAAGATACTTCATTCTCATCTTCTATATTCCCTGCCCCATTCCTAGAATCAGGCATATTTCCAAAGAGCCCTGGTTCTTTTTACTGAAGAATAGTATTAGAAACCAACATGTGGTTACTAAGGATACTCATTGCTAGTGGTGTATTGTTGCTTCTGGATTCCCTCAGCTGACAGATGAATGTATATAAGAAAATATATATATTAAAATGTGTATATACAATATCTATAAGTTTGTTTTTGCTGAGGCTAATTCACCCTGAGCTAACATCTGTGCCAACCCTCCTCTACTTTTTTGTACATGGGACACCTCCACATCATGGCCGGTGAATGGAGTAGGTCTGTGCCCAGTATCCAAACCAGTGAACACAGGCCACTGAAGCAGAGGACATGGAACTTTAACCACTCGGCCATGGGGCCAGGCCCAGACCTATAAGTATTTTTTAAAAATAACCTCCTGTATCTATATTACTTAAACATGAGTTCATACTGATGTCACTAACTCTAACCCATTACTGCATGGACCATTCTTATTTTCTCCCCTTGCTTATCTGTATGCTCCCCTCTCCAAGAGTGAGAAACCTGGTTCCCACCTTTCACTATTTATTTAATTATTCAGTTCCAGTATCTAGGAAGAGTGGTATCAGAATTAACACATATTCCCACGGAAAACAAGTTTGTCAACTAGAATGTGCTGCTTCTGTACAGTTTCTTTTATGTTTGGCCTTCCAGTTTTCAGAGGTGCTTAGGTCAGCACTTTTCCCACCAACACCGCCTATAGTGAGGTTATTTCATACATTTGTAATACAGCTAAAATTTTTTTTGTCGCATTGTGCATTAGATCCTGGAATCCTTCAACTTCCAATATAATTTCTTTGATTGCAGACACAGGAAAAATAAATATTGCATGGTATCACCTATATGTGAATTATAAAATAGTCAAACTATTTTCCACTCATGGTGGTTGCTAGGGGCTGGGAGAGGGGGAAATGGAGAGGTGATGTTCTAAACGTGCAAAGTTTCAATTATGCAAGGTAAATAAGTTATTGGAGATCCACTGTGCAACATAGTATCTACAGCTAAAAATACTGCATTGTACACATACAATTTGCTAAAAGGGTAGATCTTATGTTAAATGTTCTTACTACAAACAAATAATAATGATAGTAGTGATAGTAAAAATAAAGTGGAAGGTAGGAGATGTTTTGGGAGATGCTGTTTATGTTTGTGGCCTTGATGATAGTGATGGTTTCATTGGTGTATGCTTATCCCCAAACTCATCGTGTTGGATACATGAAATATGTACAGCTTTTTACATATCAATCATGCACCAATGAAGTGTTGTTTTTTTTTTTAAAAAAAAGACTTTTAAGTAAGTCACTGATTTGGAAAAGAAATCAAGACTTCAAATACTGCTTGCTATCTGAATTTTTCTGACCTAATTCTATGCTATTTTATATACACAATTAAAGCATGTTTCCTGAAAAAAACCCACAAAGATTCAGTGGTGCTGTTTGCTTAGAGGCAGAATTGGTCACTTACTGTCTTTATCTTGCCATTAATTTCTTAAATATAATTAATGAAATAATTCCAATATTTAACCAATACAAAATACCACCTAGTTCTACAGTTAAAGATTATTGGAAAGTAGAGTGCATTTTGGATCTTTGCCTAAGAGACTATTCTTTTGCATATAGTGCAGTATAGTACAAGAAAAATGAAATGTGGAATCTGACAGTATTTAAGTCAAAAATTCAGTCCTGCTGTTTAATAGCTGTAGATGTTAATGTAGTTAACCTTTCCGAATTTTGGATCCCTTTCCTGTAAATTATTGATAATACACAGTTGATTTTTTGGAGTTGATTAAAGGAGATAACAGGAACAACTTGAATATGGAAGGATTTCTTATTCCTTTGAAAGTATGTATTTTGCTACCATCTAGGAAATTCATTCTCATTATCTTTCTTGCCTTTAGTTTATTCTGGTACCAGGTGGTACCTTTTTTATGGAGCAGCCTTTAGCAGGTAGAAATTGTGATTCTGACCTGCAATCCACAATTGGCCTTGTGCTAATCCTCATCAATACCAATTCCTTCCTAAGGTGTCTGAGATAAAAAATATCCCTTTGCTGTCTCTTCCCACCAATCTTCCTCAGATCTCCAACACCTGCCTGCTTTGGAGTTCACACTATTTTTAAATTACAAATTAAGTAGCTCTGAGAAGATAAGTAAAGTCTAAGAAGAAAAGAAGTTGCTGTGTTATCTTTGTCAGGTTCCTCCTTCTAGTGCTCGCTCTGCATCCTTCCTTAGGAAATGTCTCTACTCTCCATCCACAGAGGCATTTTCACATCTATAGCCTCTCCAATGTCATGCAAGAAGACGCCCATCTCTCTGACTCTCCTCAGTCTTGTTTAGATCCTTTAGAAAGAGTGAATTCAAAATCTAGTAGTGTTTTAGAATCAAACTCTCTTAGTTTATATATGTGGATAGAAGAAACAAGCAAAAAATCAGTGTGGATACAGAATATTTGAACACTGTCAATCAACTAGTGAATTTTATAAGATATGACTTCTAAAATCTGAAAAGTGCAGTTTATTTTCAAGTATACCTGGCCATTTACTAAGATAGTCCACACATTTGGTAATAAAACAGTTCTCAACAAATCAAATATTTCAAAGTATTAAGAATATTAGAGAATATATTCTCCACTGACAAATAATTGTTAGAAATTATAAAATGGTACATCATGTAAGTGGTAAGTATAAGAAATCTTGAGTGGTTACACTAATTTTAGGAAAAAAAGGTTTCAAGGCAGAAAGTATTATCAGAGACAAGTAGGAAAATTTCATAATCTTATAAAGGTTAATTCACCAGGGAGACATAGTAACATTAAATGTGTATATGCCTAAAACCACCACTATAAATCCTACAGACATTAAAAGAATATTAAGGTAATATCAACATCTTTATGTTACCTTGATCCCTAAAACTTATACACCGATCCTAAGGAGAAAACTATAAACTAATAGCCCAATGCATAAATGCAATAATCCTTAAAATACATTATCGAATCAAATTGAACAATGAATAAAAATGATAGTACAGAATAAGCAAGTAGAGTTTATCCAAGAAAGAAATATTGATTTTACATCCATATATCGATCGTTGGCATTTGACCTGTTAATAGAATCGAAGATCAAAAACTTTATAAGAATTTAGTTTATGTAAAAAAACCTCACTTGAGATGAAAAGCAGGATCTATTAATGATAAAAATTCTCAGCAAACTAGAAATAAATGAGATTTTTGCCACCTAATAAAGGGCTTCTATAAATAATTTACAGCCAAATTCACAATCAATGGAGAATGCTTTCCATCTAAATGAGGATCAAAGCAAAGTTGACTAATCTCACCGTTTTATGCAACACTGTACTGGAGATCTTTATCAGTGACTAATGCAAGAAAATTAAATAAATGTTGTACATATTAGGAAGAAATTAATAAATCTATTTTTATTTGTAAATGACACAATTGTGCATGTAAAAGTCACTAAAAGAATTACAAAATCACTGATAAATCTTCAAAGTGAAATTTGTAAAATCTCAAAATACATGGTCAATGTATAAAGCTCAATTATTATATTTCTCCATATTAGTAATAAAATAAGCATCGATATATAAATTATGCCATTTATTTTATCAGCATAAAAATACTAGGGATAAATTTATCAGAAAGTATGCAAGATACATACATTGGAAATGTTAAAACATTGCTGAGAAAAATTAAAGAAAATTAATTAATTTAAGAGATACACCTTGTTTATGGTTTAGAAAATGCAATGTTTTTAAGATATTAATTCTTTCCAGATTCACCACAAATTTAATGCAATATCTATCAAAATCTTAATAGGCTGTTTGAAGAAATTGGTCTGCTAAAATTTATTTGGTAAGGCAAAGTAATTGGAATAGTCAAAACAAGAACAAATTTGGAAGACTGGCATTATCTGATTTCAAGACATCATAAAGTTACAGTAATCAAGACTGCGATATTGGTGTAAGGTAGAAATAAAGAGGAGTGAAGCAAAGTAGAGAGTCTTGAAATAGACCCACACATGCACGGTCAATTGATTTTTTCCAGAGAAAAGGCCATGTGAGGACACACTGAGAAGTCACCATCTGCAAGCCAAGGAGATAGGCCTGACCAGAAACCAATCCTACTGTCACTTTGATCTTAGCCTCCAGAGCTATGGAGAAATTGACGGCTAGAATAGACTTACTTTGTCGAAGATTCATAAAGCTGGCTGCAGCAACATGAAATCATGAGGATTGGGATTAATTTTGTTCTTTAAGCTAAGTGACTACTAGGTGATTGGTGAAACACAATTTAACTGATTTGAGCATGTGAGTTGTTAAGAATTTCAAAAGCTTGCACAAACTTCATCCTGCCCTTTTGGTGTGTGAATCTTGGCACTAAATCTAGTTAAAACAAACAAAAAATCCTTACCCCAGAGCTTTCTAAAATATTATTATATCAAAGTAATACTTGGACAGTTTACCAATGTAAATGGGGAAGACAACACGCAAGTGAGACAAGTAACTCCAGAGATGCGTTACCCCAGACTTCCCCCCAAGACCTCAGTGTCTGAAGGAATCAATATTCTGGTACATCATAACCTGGGACAGAAATTAGTGAGTCCTGCTTCTTTGAACTGAATTTACTTGTAAGTCAGTAGACGAAGTGCTCTTGGCAGAATGTTGAGAGCCGGGTTAAGTAAACAGTATGGAAAAAGAAAATTATACTTTTGCCCACTTGAATTTTTGTGAAATCCCAACTCAGCCCTTGCCTACCACTAGTGATGCAGCCAAGGCAACTGACCTAAGATATGGACAAAATCCTGACTCTACCCGTAGGCAGACAAAGGACAAGAGCTGAAGTCTCTTTTTCCAAAAACAGAGTAGCTTCCTGTCTGTGCTAGCAACTTAAACTTTTCATTCTGAGATCACTTCTTCATTTGATACTTCTATCTCTATGTGATTATTTATTGCAGTGCATTTGAGAACAATTAAGATAAGAGCAAGAATCCAAATAGCCATTCAAGGACATGGAAATAAAGTCAGAGTAATTCAGTGAAAAACAACGAAAACTGACAGGCGAACAGCACAACCATTTTGTACTCTGGGCAGAGAACTTTCAGCTAAATATGATGTGACTCTCCGAATTCTGGAATTAAAAATGTGTTTCACTTTCTTTGCTATATCTTGTTGCTCTTATTGGCCTGATTATAAGTTGATTAGAATAAATGCTGGTGGACAGCAATGTAGTCACTGCCTACTCAATACATTGCTGATTTTTTAAACCAAAACTTCCCATGCAGAAAATCTTTCCAATATTTAAACCATTCAACTTTTTAAAATTTTTCTATCACATATCAGAACATAAGTTCTTTTCCTGCCTCCTATTGAAATACTTTTCCTGAAGCAGCCCAACAACTTGTGAGTTGAAAGCCTGAGTCTGACGTTCCAACTATGATATGATTGTCCAGCATGAAACAACCACACAGAGAAACACACAGACCGTCATGCCTCACTTAATGACAGGGGATACGTTCTGAGAAACGCATCATTAGGCGATTTTGTTGTTGTGTGACCATCACAGAGTGTACCCACACAGCCCAGATAGGACAGCCTATTATACACCTAGGCGACATGGTACTAATCTTATGGGACCACTGTCGTATATGCAGCTCCTCATTGACTGAAACATTGCTATGCAGCACATGACCGCATATCTATGCTAATACCAGTTTCTTTTGGTGCAAAGAACTGATTTTTTCTCCCAGAGTTGGATTTTTATTATGGTGAAATAATTGCAGCACCACATCAGATCAGTTCTGAGTTCTCGGTAGTAATTAAGTGTTGAAATGTGCATTTTATTGGTATTTTGATAGAACACGTTCATCTTTTATTCACTACATGTGGGCAATCTGTGTTTTTTTTCATGTTATTATGTTTTTTTCATGTTTGCATTATTAGTGAAAAATATAGATATTTTTCAATTACTCAGTACTCTTCTAAACTGTGTTCCTCTACCCTTGATAATTATGCTCAGGGAATCAACCTACTTTGAATATTAACCCGAGCAAAACATAATTAAGAATGCATATCTCAAGAAAAGCAAAAACTAATACAATCCAAAACCAAATATAAATGATGTTTGGATTAACTCATTATTGTTTCTTTTTATCACCTAAAGAATTGACTATACACTAAAAAGATTGGTTGTATGAACATATCCTTAGGCGAATAAACACTAGTTATTATAAAATGGGACCTGATGAGCTGAGGGAAATGCAGAAAAATAATATGTTCTACTCATTGTAAATTCAGTATATTCTGTGAATAAGAAAGAACTGCTGACTTCTGTGGTTTAGTAAACTGCAACACGTGACTAAGAGTGAGCGTGAACTTCGCCTGGAAGTCTCTAAAACTATAAATGGGTTTGGGATAGCTTACCCTATATTGCTTTGAAAGTGAGACAGACTAAAAAGTACTTCACCACTTCCACATAATTTTTAAGTCAAAGGAGAAGAGGATGGAAATTTTACTAATTATTTCCTAAGTACAAGGAACTTTGTACACTAATATTTTGTGCCCACCCATGTGGTGAGGACATTTTTATCAGCTCTTATTACAGATGTAGGAAATGAGGCTCAGAGAATTTAAACAGGTTGTCAAAGATCATACAGTTGGTAAGCGGAGAGCTTCGATTTTGATTCTTTTTTTTAAATCTGAATACTGTGATTTTTTTCTATAATGTTAGGGGAAAATAACAGCAATGAGAATTTTAAAATTTTATGCAGAGCAATACCATTTTAGTTCTTAGTTTACTTTTCCATAGCATATTTTAAATTGCTTCACCATGCATTTCAAATTTTATTTCCAATAGCATTTTATTGAATTTTCTCACTAGTCCTGTGGAGCAACTAGAAGCTGATATTGTTTCCATTATGCTTCAGAAGTGAAATCATCAAAAAAAAAAAAAAAAAAAAAAAAAGGTGCCTTTCATTTAAAACCATCCATGGGATCTATGGTAGAGCCACAAATTTTCCCAGGACCCTGGAATAGCAGCTTAGACCACTATCATGCCTTTGACCGTGCTAAATACATAGGAGGTTACAAATAAACACTTACTCAATTGAATTATCTTCCTAGATCCCTGGAACAAGCTGCTTATTCATTCTGGCACACTTTTGCATTTCTCCTTAAAGAGCAAGAATATGTATAGGATTCATTTTGATTATTTGATCACAATTTTTGGCCTCTGGAGAAAAGTAATCATTAGATTTACAGTTTTAAAGAATGTGGAGTGCATGTTACAAACTCTTAAATTTCAGATAAAATTGCAAGAGTTTGGTAAAGCAATCTTCTATCTGAAATTCAGAGCTCATGGCCTCAGATTATTCTTCCTCCCGTATCTCATTGACTTTCACTTGCCCACGCAGTTTATTATTAGCTAGAAGACATTTTAATGTTTAAGAGTCTCTTTGAGAAACTCTGTTATTGTCAAAGAATAAGTTCACAGAGTGTTCAAAATGCTACCATACTGTGTATACTGCTATAATAAAAAGACTAAGCAGAGCTTTATTGCCAATTTTAAAAATCAGTAGCACAACTAACTACAAGCTCTGAAGTCATGCCATAGAATGTATGGACCATTGAAACGGTTTGCGTTATTTCTCCTTGACAGCTTTTGAGGGAGAATTCTAATGCTTTATCTTGTCTGTATTTTACTTGCAAGATAAGTTCATAGACATTTTACAAGTAATGTATATGGAGAACCTTATCAGAGAAATGCCAGTTTCAGTAAAAATTCTACGTAATCTTGTACCATAGATTCTTGTAAAAAGTTATCAAACAAAAAAATAAATCACAAAAT
Source organism: Equus quagga (assembly GCF_021613505.1). Taxonomy (NCBI): domain Eukaryota; kingdom Metazoa; phylum Chordata; class Mammalia; order Perissodactyla; family Equidae; genus Equus; species Equus quagga. The sequence goes on from NC_060282.1 coordinate 28,993,795, forward strand.
GAATCTAAGTACATGTATAATATGTACCATTTACTATGACAGCAAATACTTTGGGGTTATTTAAAAAGAAAAACATCCGGGGTACAGAATCTAAATAGTACGATTTGTGGTAAATGTCAAGGAACATTATTCTGATAAATGTCATTGTAATAATTAGATGCAAATTGTTCTGAGTATTACACACTCCATAATCAGTATTGATAGAAGGATCAAGGTGTAAATTTTATGACCGTTCAGTGAAGGCATTTATGAGAAGCTTTACTGGGGTGGGGAGAAGTGGGAAGGATAACAATTTATGGTAAAACCATTCTACTCAGCTATAATATTAGCTTGTAGGTTTTTTGAATATAGACTATACACTTAGTCTTCTTTTGAGAGTGCAATTATGATGATTTAAACACATAAAAGCCAAAAACAAAGTTCATTAAAATTATATTTGCCAGTTGTGATAAAACATACACAAAAATATGATTACTAAAGTTATAGTACAGGTGCTGACTATGGGGAGCAATGAACTTTCATAACTTGCCCATCAAGTAAAACTAGTTAATAAAAGAGGTTGGTTGTTCTTTTCTCTCTCTCTCTTTTTTTATGGAACCAGTAGTGTATAAGTGAATATAGGAAACAACAAAAATATAGAGGATGCTATCAAAAACTACATTTTTGGAAGACAAAATTGCTATATATGAAATAATTTAAACATATGTAATGTATTGTTCAACCATTTTTCTAAGTCAGAGCTTTTTGAACTGGGTGAGATATTAGTCCCTGAGCCTCAGGAAAGCCAGGGGCACTCCGTTTATTCTATTGTTCCATATACTTATTATCCGTTTCATGATATTGCAAATGTTGAGAAATATTGGCCTGGCGAAAAATTTTGTAGAAGTCTAAAAAGAGAAACATCCTTCTGGATTTCAGCGAAAGAAGATGGAAGAGGTTTTTGGCAAGACACTTACAGTATTCAGGAGATATATCTTATCTCTTTCACATTTAGAATGCTTAGCTCAAAAGAGCCGTGGCTGGCTGACATCCTGTCTGGCTTCTCAAGGTATCCTGTCTAGCTGCCTGTGTACATTGGGCATAAACAAGAGAGAAAGGAGGATCGTATGGGAGGAAGCCAAGGTGATTTTGGAGCACTATAATTGATTGTTCAATTCAGAAGTTCTACAGAACTCAAGGTCAGTCTAAATCTGACACAGAAAACCCAGATCTATTTTGCAGAGACTAAATGCTTGCCACAGCCCAGGCCTATCCAAACCCATATGGGAGAGCCTGATATCAATGAGTTCAGTTTACGATTCAAGTGCAACTTATATCTGTCCTTTAATAGAACACAAAATAATATTTTAGTATTCCCCAAAGTGACAAAATGTGATTTGAGGGAATTAAAATATAAATACTCCTCAATAACTATTCAAATATGGAAACAGACATGAGACCACTGATGTTTTAATGCGAAGGTTTTTGCAACATTCTATTTATCCTTTATGGAAATTCTAATTTCACTGCATTTATAAAAAACCTAGTCGGCCAATATATTTATAGAGCATCTTTTAAAAAATTCACATTCTGCCATTTTCGGTGATCTAACCAAATTTATTTTAACTGAGAGAAACATAGGTAAAAGTTATATTTCTTTTCTTAGCTGGAACTCATAGTTAGCTCCTCCTGCCATTACCTTTACAACATAATGAATTCTTTCTTCCAAATCCATGTATATCTATTTATTCAGGAATAAATCAAATTTAAAGAAATATTCTCGTAAAAAAGCTTTAGCATCTTTTTATTTTTATAAAATTGATAAATCAATGAAATGTTATTTGGAGTATGCTTAAGAAATATGAAATTTATTATCCTGCCATCTGATATGCAAAGCAGTTGCCTATACACATTTTACAGGTGGCTTTTATATTTAAAACCCTTTTATTTCTCTGAGCCCACTATTCAGATGGCTGACAGGGGATAATTTGTTTTGTTCAGTGAATTCCTGATTGTTCTACAAGGAAAAGTTCTCTCACCTTTCATTCAACAATTCATCTTCTTGTGGCAATTTATTTTACTATTTCCAGACATGCTTTATTACCTACAGGCTTGGCATGCACTTTTTTCTTTCTTTCTTTCTGAGAATTGACTGAGACCTAAATAGGTATGCACATTACAACAAGTTATAAAGTTCATGAATTTTGCATTATTGCAGACAATTCTGTTGTCTTGTTTTACCCAATTTTACAAACATGCCTGTATGCTATTATATAAAATTTAGAGGAACATTTAGATGTGTCTATATGTCAATTATTTAGGATTACCTTTGATAAATAAGATGCAATTGTATTACATAATAGGTGGCCAAATCCATGGTGAAATAATACTTGGGGGTGTCAGAAATATTTGTTGCTATGTCATAAGGCTGTAACTTCATTCTGATTAGTAAGGAAAAGCTCCAAGATGGAAGTGGCATTTATGAGAAAGGGAGAGAAGGAGAGAGCAAGATCGCATTAGATTCTTTTTATTTGTCAATGATATTTTAATTTAGTTCAAATTGCAAATGAAAGCATGTATGAAATCCCATAATTTGGCGTTCAAAACAGTCACACTGTTCCTGTTCATTGTCAGTGGGATCTACATATATCAGCTGTCAGTGTACAGCAGGTTATACAAATTAAACAGTTTTATTTTATGATAAAAATGATCACATTTTTACATATTAGCTTTTTAATACATTTTAGCTGCACCAATGCCTAATATGAAGAAAACTCAAACAGAACAAATATTCATTCCAGCTTGTACAGTAAAAGTTGTCATATAAAACCCAAAATACAAAGTGTGCCAGTCTTCACAATTTTTCATTGTTTTGATAACTAGAAATTTCTGATTTGGAGATCCACTTAGATTTCATTGGATGAATATAGTCCTGTCACATAAGATAAAATTTGCTAAAGATATTTTTCAGAAATCCGGTTCCCATAATATTGTATTTATCTTGGTAAAGTAAATGAGAATAATTAAATACTAATCAATAACTGATTAATGAGATTTTACAAATGAACTGGGACCCAGGGGATGTGAACTCCAGTGCTCATCAAGTGTTAGTGTGCACCTGGCAAAGTTGTACTCTCCAACTTTATTCTCTGTAAAACGACCCGTTCTGACTCTGATGTTTTATAACTCTCTGACACAAGGATTTGGTTCTGTATTTCTGGATTTAAGTTGTAACTCTCCCTTTCCATTTGCTCATATATAGATGGAATATATCTTGGTCTACCAAGTGAACACTTGGATGTCTAGGACAATCTTTTTCTTTTTCTTTCTTTCTTTTTTTTTTTTATAACTAACTACTCTTCATTTGAATTCTGCTCCATATATGCACCTGCTAAAAAATTCGTCAAAATCGGGCTGTTTGGAAAGGCAAAATGTAGGTGGTAAAGAATTAGATTAAAGAGCAGCCAATTGCCTTTGCATACTGCTTGACCCACCCAGCTTATCGGAAGCTCCCTAGTGAGGTTACTCTATAAAGTAGCACTGTGCTTTTGTAACATGATAGAAAGGTTGTGCAAAGTTTCATCAAAAAGGTCAAAAAAAGTATACACATGGAAAATTTTTCTGATTTTGTCCCAAATTAATTTTATGTAAAAAAGAGATACATTAGTCTCCTTTTCTTAGAGAGGTCACTGCTAATGTATTTTCCCCTGGTCTCCAGTGCTCTCTTCTGAACAAATGGGTCACTTTTTCTTTCAAGGTAATTTGTAAGCAATTTATGCCAGCCTCGTGAGGGGTTTTCAGATGGAGAGGTCCATCCTGAAGCTGAATGCCATTACCGACCATATAAATGGTTCCTGAAACTGTGAAAGTGGGCAAAATCCCTGAGGGAGGGAGGGTGAGAGAGAGAGAGAAAGAGAGAGAGAGAGGACACCAACCAAGGAGGAGTATTCTGATTGGAAAAGGAAAAGGAAAAGGATGTGGTATCCTGGAAGATGAGGAAGGTGAAAGTTTTGATAACGGAGAATTGGTCTACAGTGCCAAATCCTGTGGCTTTCATTTGTATCAAGGCTGAATCTTTCACACTGGGATTAGGCAATTTAGAGGATTGACGTCCTTGATGAAGGTGGATTGAGTAGACTTGGGAGGGAAGAAATGTAGAGTATTCTGAGTTGAAGAATGCACATGAGTATGAGAAAGTAAGTTTAAAATACTCTCAAAAGATTAGCTGTGTAAGAATGTAGAGCTAAAAGGTGGTAACGAAAAGATGGAGATGGAAAGAGATTGTCTTATTTTGTTTTGCTTAGAAGGATGTACTAAGATGACGGATTTGTGAACAGATTTCATGATCGGGGATAATCAATAGGGAAGCAGAGATTAAAAATACGTAAGAAACAGGGATGGCCTTTAGGTCCGAAAACTAGCACTGCAGGAGGAATTAACAATAATATGGAGCAAAAAAGAAAGGGTAGCTGCAGATAGAAGAAAATGTACATTAATGAGTGGGAATAGGGAGTTGAGACAGTTCATGCTAAATGGATTCCCTTTATATAGTGAAATAGAGGTTTTCCAAGGTGTAAATTCTTTTTCACTTAGACCTGTCATTTTTATTGTTAACATATTAAGTTATAATTCAAGTTCAACAAGTCATGTTTTGTTTTTTCTTTCTCTTCAATACCTACTGGTACTGAGAAATGTATATTTAATAGTGCCCTCCATCTTATGGATACTAATGAAAAAACTTGTCTCCATTACAGAGGTAAACGCATGTAACCTGCTAACTAGAGGAAGGAAGTTAGTTTCCAAAAACTGAAAGATCATTAATGTTTTATTTTATGATTAATATTATCCTCTACAAATACATGTTACTAAAACCTCTTATAAAAAGACTTGTAAAATTTGTTAATCCATATACTTTGCTTACAGCTGTGACACGAATAGTGTGTTTGGACTTGTGTGATGTAGTAGTCTTTTCTGTGACCTAAGGGTCACAAGGTTCTCTCCCTGTCCACTTTGTCACAAGATTTCTCTCTTTGATGACCACACGGTAATTTCAGAAATTAGATCCATGAATAAAAAAGAACTCTAATTTGGTTGTATTAAGGGACAAGGGATGATAGTTAAGCCAGCTGCAGGCTACCGAGTGCTTCCCTCATTCCCTACATGCAAATATTAATAAAAGAATGTAAGATTTTCCTAAAACTTGAGACACGGACTCGACATTTTTATACTCTTGTATAAATGAATGCATTAAAAACTCTTTAACTAGGGGCTGGCCCCGTGGCCGAGTGGTTAAGTTCGCGCGCTCCGCTGCAGGCGGCCCAGTGTTTCGTTGGTTCGAATCCTGGGCGCGGACATGGCACTGCTCATCAGACCACGCTGAGGCGGCGTCCCACATGCCACAACTAGAAGAACCCACAACGAAGAATGCACAACTATGTACCGGGGGGCTTTGGGGAGAAAAAGGAAAAAATAAAATAAAATTTAAAAAAAAAAAACAAAACTCTTTAACTATAAAATAATCTCATCTTCAAATTCATAATATATATTTTGAAGGAAATTTCTGGAAAATGATTTTTCTTTCTCAAATTCTAGCTGATAAACCACACTTGAGGATTGAGAATACTTTCATCAATTTCAACTCAGTGAAACTCTTCAACAATATTAGTATTAACTGGAATCACAAAGTAAATTTCTAGGGGATTTCTAGACTTATACTTCTCTTTTAGTTAGTTATTATTTTTCAAATATTTCTGCAGTCAACATACTTGACAGTGCATGATATGGATGCCAAAAGAAGCAGATTATATATTTCCATAGTTCATTGATGATGCCATTGCCATTGATTTTACCTGGAAGAAAAGGATCTCATCCCCTTCTTTCCTCTAAAAATTACCATTTTTCCCAAGCCCTTATAAGCTTTTTTGTGTTGCTAAGGCATCCAGCTACCCAGAAAATGAGTCTCACTCTTATTTGTAAGTGGAGGACCATAATAATAATTTGTGGATTTTCAGATGAGGATACTGAGCTTAGACATATGGTTGAGAGAAGGAAAATGGAGATGCTCTGCTTAATAAGAGAACTAGAGTGTGAGCTGGGGCTTAGCCAGGGGAAACGACGGTCCCTAGCAACATAACAAGGGATCCGAAGTCTGAAGAGAACAAATAGGCAGTGAAAAATCATCTTCGCTGGGGAAATGTATGATGCATTTCTAGGAAGAGTGATGCTTAATGTTGGATTTCCAGCTATTTCCAGCTCTATGTGGTAATTGCATTTTGCTACTTTCTAACCTTTAGAAAGTTCTGCCACACAAAACCACCTGGTGTCAGGGTAAATTTAGAGGACTGAAAGAACAGTCATGAAATCTAGCAAAGGACAAGACTATATGAGCAGGTTAAAACAGAAAAGCAAACAACTGTGTAGGCTGACTCAGCAATAAATAAGTTAGAAGCCACTTGTCCTACATATAATAGAGGAATGTGACCATTAAGGTGGGGCAGATATTGGGATGCTATGTAAAATCTGTAGAAAGTACTAATGTTGCCTGATTTGCTTCATTGCCAGAGGAATATGATATGGGATTGAGACAGAAGAACAGACACATGGATTCATTCTGACTTTCTGTATATCCCTAATGTCTTCTAAATTTTAAAATTCACATGCAAAAAAGTCTGTCAACCCTAAGTAAACTACAATAATAAATGAATGTACTTACAAAGCAGTAAAGGAGGAAAAAAGTGGGTGAGAAGATTTATGTGGTTTCACCTTTCAAGAAGAAGAGAAAAGCTCAAGAGGAGGATTTAAAGAAGGTGAATGGCTGAAAAGAAGTTGCTTCCCAAGCAAGAATGGTGTGTTCCAAGGCCAGGAGAGACATGCAAGAGGGTTACTTCGAGTCTTTTATGGCTATTATTAATTGATGTTTCTTAACAACTTGGCTTCTAAGAAAAATTCAGTACATAACAGTAAACAAGTAAGAGAGAACTTTTCCTTCTAGTATAAATATTTAAGGCATTTTGAGGCAAGAAAGACTTTGAGAGGCATCACAACATTCTTGCAAGTTTCAGTGTTGAGACGTTTTAGTAAAAATTCTATTCATTAATTTTCCTCATTTTCACTTAGTGCATACTATGTGGCAGACATTGGAGAAACAGTCATTACAGTCTTGCTGTTATGGAGTTTATTTATATTCTGGAGGAGCAGAAAAACAATAAGAATGCCTATTGCTCTCTGTTCTAATTACTATGACTGCATAAATAATTACCTCAAAACTGAGTGGCTTAAAATAATAACAAACTTTATTTTGTGCATGAACCTGACATTTGTGCAGGGCTGAGGTGGGGCAAAGGTCAGGAGTTGAAATCATCTAAAGGTTTATCCATTAATATTTGAGGCTGACCATCAGCCGAAACGTTTCTGGAACTGTTGGCTGAAGAACCATATACAGCCTCAATACGGCCAGGGCTTCCTCAGAACATGCTGTGTGGTTTCAGTTGCAGGAAATAGAGAGAGTGCTTCAGAATATCTATATGGCCTTTTTGGACCTAGTCTTGGAATGCACTCAGCATTAACCCTTCCAGCACATTCTATTCATTGGAACAATCACAATGTCTCACTTAGATTCAAGAGGAGGGGAGATAGATTCCATCACTTGAGAAGTTACAAGGTCATAAAAGAGAATTTGTGAACTGAAATATTGCTATGACCATTTTTGGAAGATACAATCTGCTACATTCTGTTATTTTAGTTTCTAGTTTAATTTTTAAAACCTTGAATATGATATTTATGAAAAAATATTTATTTATTTAAAATCTTTTGTATTAAAACTCTTATGCCTCTGGAGTTATTATTATTATCATTATTGGCTTGTGAATTTCCAAATCCCACTGGCCTTTAACTTTTCTCTGCTACTATCTAATAATTTGAGTGTAGTATACAAAAGTCAATATTGTAAAATGTCCGGTGAAAGAAACTATATTGAACTTTTTGGTTCAGAATATTTCTTTTAAGATTGGCACCTGAACTAACATCTGTTGCCAATCTTCTTTTTTTCTTCCTCTTCTTCTTATTCTCCCCAAAGCCCCCCGGTACACAGTTGGATATTCTAGCTATAGGTCCTTCTAGTTCTGGTATGTGGGACGCCACCTCAGCATGGCTTGATGAGCAGTGCTAAGTCTGCGCCCAGGATCCAAACAGGAGAAACCCTGGGCCACCAAAACAGAGCATGTGAACTTAACCACTTGGCCACGGGGCTGGCCTCTGGTTTGGGATATTTAATTTATAGTGTTTATTTGAAAGAAAGTAGTACTTTATCAAGTGGTTTTTAGGATGAGAAAACGATTCACATCGACTTGCATAGGGGAAAAAAATCACAAATGCACTGTCTTCACTATCCTTGTAACCCTTTTAAGAATTATCCTTTTACTTTAGGTTATAACCATTTAACATAAACAACTTGTTGACATGGTAAATATAAATAAAGCCTTATCATAAATAAACATTCTATGCCACATAATATTGTTCAAAGATATTAATGTGTTATGCTCTATGGTAGAAACTATTTCTCCCTCAAAAACTGTTAGAGACAGCTTCAGGTGAAGAACACAACAAGAAAACTTAAATGTGAAAAATTCTGAAAAAAATAATTGTATTAGAACAATACAGAGAACATCTCACTTTTGTTCAGAGTAAAGGTAAGAGTACATTAAAGTGGAAAGGGTCGTTGCTGAAATGATTACACTAGTAAAAATGGCATCATCAAGGCTACACTTCATCATTTTTTTAAAGGTTAGAAGGCAAAGAACTATTTCTGCTCTTTGAAAATGTCAGATAAAATGTTACTTTTCCAAAGTGTGAAGCAATGTTAATATAAACAGTACAAGCACAAATGATATCAAGGAAAGAAATTTAATACATACTATTAATCAGAAATTATCACATATTCCTAGAATGTTCAGATATACTCAAAGAAAGTTTGGGGAAGATTTAAAAATCATATTTATTTTTCTTAGATACATTCACTGTAATCTAAGGATATCAAAGGAGAAAGAATAAGGAAATGCTCAGAAATTCAAGTAAAGAGAAAAGAAAATTATCTTACTTAAATTGAAATAATAGACAGAACTAACATAACAATTATTTTGAGAGAATTCAACCTGATACACTGGATAAAGAGTAGGCCACCAGAGTACTACCAATTAGATATCACTTAACTTATCGTTCTGTACTTCATGTATTAATAAGATAAATTGTTAAAAGTTAAATTTCCGAATCAAAGGCTATGTATGTTTTTATTTTAAAAGATGTTGAACATATAGTTTATATTCAGTGATATTATCAAATGGCTGTTCATATTCTCCTAATAAAATCAGTCAAGGGGCCAGCCTGGTGGCGCAGCGGTTAAGTGCGCACGTTCCGCTTCGGGGGCCGGGGGTTCTCCAGTTCAGATCCCAGGTGCGGACATGGCACCACCTGGCAAGCCATGCTGTAGTAGGCGTCCCACGTATAAAGTAGAGGATGATGGGCACAAATATTAGCTAAGGGCCAGTCTTCCCCAGCAAAAAGGGGAGGATTGGCAGTAGTTAGCTCAGGGCTAATCTTCCTAAAAAGATTTAAAAAATCAGTCAAGAGATATTCATATTTACAACTTCCCACATTGTAAACACAAGAAATAAGGAATATTTTCTATTTGTTTTATCTCGAATCCCTGGTAACTAGAAGAGACCTAGTATATGCACATCTCAACTCACTAAGAGAATGTACCAAACAACAGAGAATTAGAGAACCAAGAGATTAAAAGTGTTTGGGGGGCCAGCCCCGTGGCCAAGTGGTTAAGTTTGTGTGCTCTGCTGCTGCAGCCCAGGGTTTTGCTGGTTCCGATCCTGGGCACGAACATGGTACTGCTCGTCAGGCCACGTTGAGGCAGCATCCCACATGCCACAACTATGAGGACCTGCAACTAAGATATACAACTATGTACCAGGGGGGATTTGGGGGAGAAAAGGCGGGAAAAAAAAGTGTTTGAGCACTTAAATATATAAAGTAAATATTAAAATACAATAATAGTAGGAGACTCTAAGTTCCTACTTATATCAATGGGTAGACTCTCTAGACAGAAAATCCACAAGGAAACAATGGCCTTAAGCAACACAGTAGACAAAATGGACTTAGTAGATATATACAGAACATTCCATCCAAAAACGGCAGAATACACATTCTTTTCAAGGGCATATAGAACATTCCCCAAGATAGCACACATATTAGCTATAAAACAGATTTAATAAATTTAAGAAGATTGAAATCATATCGACCATCTTTTTTTGCTACAATGGTATAAAACTAGAAATCTACTACAAGAAGAAAGCTGAAAAAGTCACAAATACAGGGAGACCAAACAACACGCTACTGAACAACTATTGTATCAATGAAAAAATCAAAGAAGAAATAAAAAATACCAAGAGACAAATGAAAATGAAAATATGACATAACAAAATCTATGGAATGCAGCTAAAGCAGTACAATGAGAGAAGTTTATAGGGACACAGACTTACCTGAAGAAACAAGAAAAATCTCAAATAAACAATCCAACATTACACCTAAAGGAACTAGAAAAAGAACAAACAAAACCCAAAGTCAATAGAAGGAAAGAAATAATAAAAATCAGAGCAGAAATAAATGAAACAGAGACTAAAAAACAATAGAAAAGATCATGAAACTAAGAACTGGTTCTTTGAAAAGAGAAACAAAATTAACAAAACTTTAGCTAGACTCACTGAGAAAAAAGAAAGAAGGCTCAAATAAATAAAATCAGAAATGAAAGAGGAGAAATTACAACAGATATCACAGAAATACAAAGGATTATAAGAGACTTCTATGAAAAGCTATATGCTAAGAAATTGGATAAGCTAAAAGAAATGAATAAATTCTTAGAATCATACAACTTTCCAAAACTGAATCAAGAATAGAGAATCTCAATAGATATCACTAGTAAAGAGAGTAAAACAATAAAAAAAAAACCTTCCCAAAAAACAAAAGTCTAGGACCAGACAGCTTCTCTGGCAAACTCTACCAAACATTCAAAGATTTTATAACTATCCTTCTCAAAATTTCCAAAAAATTGAAGAAGATAGTATGCTTCCTAACTCATTTTATGAGGCCAACATTACCCTGATACCAAAACCAGAGAAGGACAGCACAAAAAAGGAAAATTGTAGGCCAATTTTGCTGATGAACATAGATGCAAAAATCCTCAACAAAATATTAGCAAATCAAATACAATACACTAAACGGATCATATACCACAATTAAGTGAGATTTATTCCAGTGATGCAGGGATGGTTCAACGTTCTCAGATTGATCGATGTGATACACCACATTGACAAAATGAAGAATAAAAATCACATGATCATCTCAATAGGTGCAAAGAAAACATTTGACAAATCCAACGTGCATTCATGATAAAACTTCTTAATAAAATGGGTATAGAAGGAAAGTACCTCAACATAATAAAGGTCATATATGACACACCCACAGCTGACATAATACTTAATGGTGAAAAATCCTCCTAAGAACAGGAACAAGACAGGGATGCCCACTCTCACCACTATTAATCAACATAGTATTGAAAGTCCTAGCCAGAGCAATTAGCAAAAAGATGAATAAATAAAAGGCATCCAAATTGGAAAGGAAGAAGTAAAATTATCACTATTTGTAGATGACATGATTTTTCTTTTTTTAAGGAAGATTAGCTCTGAGCTAACTTCTCTGTCAATCCTCCTCTTTTTGCTGAGGAAGACTGACCTGGAACTAACATCCATGCCCATCTTTCTCTACTTTATATGTGGGACACCTACCACAGCATAACTTGCCAAGTGGTGCCATGTCTGCAAGTGGGATCCGAACCGGCGAACCCCAGGCTGCTGAAGCAGACCGTGTGCATTTAACCACTGCTCCACCGGACTGGCCCTGACATGATTTTATATAGAGAAAACTTTAAAGAATCCATCAAAAAATTTTTAGAAATAATGAATGAATACAGTAAAGTAGCAGGGTACAAAATCAACCTCCAAAATTAGTTGTGTTTCTATATACTAACAATGAGCTAGCAGAAAGAGAAGTAAAAAAAAATCCAATTTATAATCACAACAAAAAAGAATAAAATACCTAGGAATAAATTTAACCAAGGAGGTGAAAGGCTTGTGCATCAAAATCTACAAGGCACTATCAAAAGAAATCAGACACAAAGAAAAGATAATTCGTGTTCATTAATTGGAAGAATTAACACAGTTAAAATGTCCATATTACCTAAAGCAATCTACAGATTCAATGCAATCCTTATCAAAGTCCCAATGACATTTTTCACGGGAATATAACAAAGTATTCTAAAATTTATATGGAACAACAGAAGATCCTGAATAGCCAAAGTAATCCTGAGAAAAAAGAACAAAGCTGGAGGTATCATACTCCCTGATTTCAAAGTATACTATAAAGCTATATTAATCAAAACAGCATAGTATTGGCAGAAAACCAGACACACAGAACAATGGAACAGAATTGACAGTGCAGAAATAAACCCACTTATGGACAGCTAATTTTTTGGACAAAGGAGCCAAGAACATACAATGGAGAAAGGAAATTCTCTTCAATAGATGGTATTGGGAAAACTGGACAGCCACATGCAAAAGAATGAAGCTAGACCACTATCTTATACCACATACAAATATTAACTCAGAATGGATTAAACACTTGAATGTAAGACATGAAACCATAAAACTCCTAGAAGAAAACATAGGTAATATGCACTTTGAAATTAGTCTTAGCAGTATCTTTTTGAATGTGTCTCATCAGGCAAGGGAAACAAGAGTAAAAATAAACAAATGGAACTACATCAGACTAAAAAGCTTTTGCACAGCAAAGAAAATCATCAACAAAACTAAAAGAAAACCTAAAAATTGGGAGAAGATATTTTCAAATTGCACATCTGATAAGAAGTTAATATCCAAAATATATAAAGAACACATGCAACTCAACAACAAAAAACAAACAACTCAATTAAAAAATGGGCAGAGGATCTGAACAGACTTTTTTCCAAAGCAGGTATACAGATGGCTAACAGAAATATGAAAAGATGTTCAACATCAGTAATTTTTAGGAAAATGCAAGTCAAAACCACAGTGAGATATCACCTCATCCCCACCAAAAATGGCTATTATTAAAAAGATAAGAAATAACAAAGGTTAGAGAGGATGCAGAAAAAAGGGAACCCTTATACACTCTGATAGGAATGTAAAGTGGTGCAGCCAGTATGGAAAACAGTATGAAGATACCTCAAAAAATTAGGAACAGAACTACCATATAATCCAGCTACTCCACTTCTGAATCTTTATCCAAAGAATATGAAAACGCTAATTTGATATGCATCCCTATATTCATTGCAGCATTATATACAATAGCCAACACATGGAAACAACCTAATTGCCTAAATGCCCATTGACAGATGAATATATATATATATATATATATATATATATATATATATGTATACACACACACACACACACACAATGGAATACTACTCAGCCATAAAAATCAAGAAATCTTACCATTTGCTTCAATATAGATGGGACTTGAGGATATTATGCTAAGTGAAATGGAAGATGGAAAAAGACAAATATGATTTCACTAATATATGGAAGACTGAAAAAAAACAGTGACAGCAACAAACAAGCAAACAAATAGACACAGAGAACAGATTGGTGGTTACCAGTGGGGAAAGGAGTGGGAGGAGGGTGAAATGGGTAAGGGGGGTCATTTGTACCATCACAAATGGAAACTAGACTTTTGGTAGGGAACACAATGTGGTGTATACAGAAGTTGAATTATAATCATGTATACCTGAAATCTATATAATATTATCTACCAAGGTTACTTCAATTAAAAAAAATAAAAATAAATAAATAGCTTGGTGTCACATCTGAACCAACTTTTGGTAATTATATAATTAAACTAAGAGGGAAAAGAGACTTATCTTTTCCAGAGTCTGGCATTTTTGAGCGATGAATTAAATAGCTTCATGTAACCTATTAAAGTATTAACTAAATTACTAGAGGAGATTATTAGGATCTTAAAAGATGCTTCCGGCACATATTGCTGCTGTAGCAAATTACCACAAGCTTAGTGGCTTAACACAAAATTACTATTTTATGCTTGTGGAGATCAGAAGTCAAAAATGGGTTTCAATGACTCAAAATTAAGGTATTGGCAGGGCTGTGCTCCCTATGGTGGCTCTAAGGGAGAATCTGTTTTCTTACCTTTTCCAGCTTCTGGAGGTCACCCACATTCCTTGGCTTACAGCTCCTTTAACTGCACATCTCTAACCTCTGCTCCCCTTCTCATATCTCCTCTTGGATTCTGATTCTTCATTTTTTCTTATAAAAGTACCCTTGTGATTACATTGGGCCCAATGGAAATCCAGGACAGTCTCCTCATCTCAAGATCCTTAACTAAATCATATCTGCAAAGTCCTTTTGGCCATATAACATAATATATTCACAAATTCTGGGGATTAGGATGTGGGCATATTGGGGGAGCCATTACTCTGACTACCACAGGCACCACGGAATTTTTCCTTTTTATTCTTTTCTTTTAATGTATACTTTTTTTCAAAGTATACCATATTTTAGAGAAGTGCATATGGTCCAATGAATTTTTCACAAGTGAATAATACATCCCAGATTAAGAAACTGCATATATTCAGAACTCCAGAAGTATCCCTCCGGTCACTATTCCCACCCCAAGGGTAACCACTCTCCTAATTTCCAATGCTACAGACCAATTTTGCCATGTTTTAAACTGCACATCAGCAGAATCATATAGTATGTACTCTTTTGTGTATGAATTCTTTTGCTCAATCCTCATGTTTTTGAGAGTTATATTTATGTTGTACATTCATTCCCATTTCTCTATAGTTTATCAGGATTCTAATAAATTCCAATTTATTCATCCATTCTAAAAAATGTGTTAATCAAATCCATATGCATGACATGCAATGAGTACATTCTCAATAAACATGTCTCACATGTCATGTTCTTTTCACATGATATACTCTTTTTCAAAACTTGTAGAGGCCTTTGCAAAGATGACATATATAATTTATCATACAGTATACTTTAATGTATATTACCTTATTCTAACTTTTTAGGCAGTTGAAGCAAATGCACAAACTACTATCAAACAGATCCATAGTGATTTTTAACATTAAAAATACATCACAGGGTTCTGTTTTCCTGACTTGTAAAGAGTTTGGAAGTCATCACTCCTCTCTTCACAAAAAGAAAAAAGTTGAACAAATTGAAAATCAACAACTCTTCTTACATCCACCAGAGAATTGTTTTCACAGGGCAAACTTCTGCCACCAAGACTGTAGAAACAGACAGACCCATACAGAAAGTAATCATTTTGAAATACATCCAGAGCTCACTATTCTCCTTCACAAGGCCTTCCTTCAAAGGAACTATTTTATCAGAGTCTAAAGGACTGGCATCATACCAAAGCCTAGCTAACCTGGAGGAAGGGAAATATTCAACTCCAACCCCTCCTATTCTTTAACTTTTGGAAAGGGAAATATCCAACTCAGTCTCTCTAAAAGACTGAGACCTAATTATAAGATTACACAATGCTCCCTGCCCTCCCCCATGCACACACCATACCAACACATCACTAGAACTCCTTTATGATAAAAAAGAATTACAGATAAAAGAATTTCAGGCTCATACCTTATTTAAAGAGTCCCAAGGAAAACCTAAGATGGGGAGAATAAAACAAGGACACAGAGGAAATTTTGGTCTTTGACACCACAGTTACAGCTAACAGTAAACACAGTCTAACTCCTAGCTATATAAACATAAAACATCACACAAAGTCATATCTTTCTCAGTTCATTTTACTCAATACAACACGTCCAGTTTTCAACAAAAAATTGCAAGACATACTAAAATATGAAAAAAAAAATCTGAAGACACAAAGAAAGCATTAGAGCCAGACTCAGATATGGCAGAGCTGTGGATTTAAAACAACTATGATTAATATGCTAAAGGCTCTAATATAAAGTGGACAACATGCAAGAAAAGACTGGTAATATAACAGCAAGATGGAAAATATAAAAAAGAATCAAAATGACATGCTAGAAATTAAAAATACAGTAAAGTAAAATGAAGGATACCTTGAATGGTCTCATCAGTGGACTGGACATGGTAGAGGAAAGTATCAGTGAGCTTAAAGATATGTCACAGAAACTTCCCAAACTAAAATAAAAAAGAACAAAACCACAGAAAAGAATATTCAAGAACTGTGGAACAATTACAAAAGGTATGACATACATATAATGGGAATACCAGAAGAAGAAAGAGAGAGAGAAACAGAAGAAATATTATATAATAATGGCTGATAAATTTCAAAAATTAATTAAAAACACCAAACCAGATCTAGGAAGCTCAAAGAACACTAAGACAGATAAATTCTGAAAAATCTGCACCTAGGTATATCATATTCAAAGTGCAGAAAATCAAAGCAAAGAAAAATCTTGCAAAAAGTTGGAAAAAAAGAAAACACCCCTTATCTACAGAGGAACAAGGATAATAAGTACATTGGAATTTTCTTCAGAAATCAGAAAGCAAGAATAAAGTGGAGTAAAATAAAGTGATTCTTAAAAGCAAAAACATAACTCACTAACCTTCTTGATAAAATAGATGCCCTTTGCTTTCTTCCTTCACTTCCTGTTTGTTTGTTAACTTTTCATGACATGATATCTCGGGCTGTGGCAGCCATTTTGCAACCAATCAGAAGACAAGTCTAAGGTTACAAGCTTCAAATGAGGAGAGAGGCATGAATATATGTGCAAAGAGCCTGGGTATCCTGCTAACATTGTTGAGATAACACACCAACCTTGACTTCTAATAAAAGTCAATATCCTCATGATTTCAGCCATTGCAAATCAGACGGTTTTGTCACAATGCCATACTTGGCACAGCTGTTTACCAGAACTAACTTGTTTAGTAGCAAGACAAACATTTAGATTTTGCTGAGCGAAAACACTAGAATAAAAAAAGAAATATGAGTGAAATTATTATTTTTTGTATTTTTCTAAAGCAAAAACAAACGAAAAAGTACACAACTCCTATTCTCTAGAGATGAGGGCCAGGAAGGAGGGAGTTTTGGAAAAGAGAAGAAAAGCATCAGGTACCCCAAAACCCTATCTTCTTCACAATTTTCTGTTTCACTGGCTCTGGGAAGGTCTGGGAAACATGAGAGAGGAAAAGATTATTGTTGCTAGAATGTATATTGTTAAAGAAAAATCCATGTCCAGGTGTCAGATTGTCCATTTTTTGCCGCATGAAACTGTATATATTTCTTACTACTGCTACAGTGCTATGTTTGCCCCAAACTTACTTTTCCTCAAAGATAAGATCAGTGATTTAAAAGCAAACTTTATATGGTTCTTTCCTTTCAGCTTCCATTTGCAATATCAATTTTGATATTAACTAACAAATTTTGGCTATCAGATGGCTATCATAGGTGGACATATGGATGAGGTTGACTCAAGTTTAAAAATACAAAGGACCTGCGTGAAACTGAAAAGCATTCTCCACGAAATCAGTGTTTACAAAGTATTCAGTTCTTTAAATGGTTTTCTCATATCTGCTGCTGTAACAATTTCTGGTCAGTGAAAAATGAACCATGAAAGAGAGAAAGATAATACAAGGCAGTTTCCATTGGTGGCAGCTTCTATACTACACCCAGGAATGTGTCATCTGCTGACACTTAAAAAGCATATATAAAAACACTTAATGTGTTTGGGTTACTGTTGATGATGGATTGTCATTCAAGTCTATCTTCTGCGTAATTTCTCCTTCAAGTTCATCCTCTTAAAAGGCAGATGCTTCAGGTATTTGGGGACTTACAGATTTAACGGGTTACTATTTTTATGTTGCAACTGGTGTTTCCAGATTGATGGTGTAAGTGTTCAGAATAGCTAATGTGACGGAAATCTCTGAGCTTATAATTATGTGCTTTGATTTTGTTTATGAAGAAATGAATTTGGTGACATCAGTTTCTTAAAATAGACAAAAATATCATATGACTCTAGTGCATCCTTGTTTGGAAATACAGCTAGTAGGAGTTAGAGTGACTCGCTCATAATCAGGAAAACTGGCTAAGTTCATGATGTTACTCATGGGAAATGAGCCATTTCTCCTCATGTTTACTTAACCTATACGTAATTAATCTAGAAAGCACAAGGATTGGTGATATGGAAGATTTAAGACACAGGAAGTATTTCTTAAAACGAGCTTATATTGGCACCCTATTTTGCCACTTTGGATCCAGTTGTTTTGAACTTTTTTCTTGACTGTCACACTTTATTTTTAACTCCCAGTCTTTTCACATATAGTTTGTTCTTTCCACAACCCACCCATGTGACAGATTAAGATAATCATTCTTTAAGCCCCATTAGATATTACTACTACTTATATCAGAAATCTTTTCTCTCCACCAAATCTGGGTTAGGTGCCTTCTGGTAGGTTCCATAATGCCATTCATTTCGCCTGACATAACACATTATATGTTTAAGTGTCTATCTCTGTGAGGTCAGTATTCAAAAATTATTTCCATTGCCATTTTATTCTTACTACATTGTATAAAATATTTATTAATGTAATTATTTAAAAGATATAAGAAAATGATTTTTTTAATCACTGAGTATTAGAGAAAAGACTTGAGGGTTACTATTCAATTTTCTCTAAATTGCTTTCAAACTACTCGGTTGTATTAGTTTCCTATAGCTGCCATAATAAATTAGCACAAAGTTAGTGGCTTAAAACAACACAGGTTTATTATTTTACAATTCTATAGGTCAGAAATCAGACACTCTCATCAGATTAAAATCAATATGCTGGCAGGCTGCATTCCTTTCTCAATATTCTGGGGGAGAATCTGTTTCCTTGCCTTTTCCAGCTTCAAGAGGTCCCCTTCCTCCATCTTTAAGGCCTGCAAGGTTGGAGCTCTCTGTGACTCTCTTCCATAGGCATATCTTCCTGTGATTGTCTTCTTCTGACTTCTTATTTTACTTTTAAGGATCCTTGTGGTTACTTTGGACCCACCTAGATAATCCAGGATAGTCTCCTTATCTTAAGGTCAGATGATGAGCACCTTTAGCTCCATCTACCACCTTCATTTTCTTCTGACATTGTAATCTAACATACTCACAGGTTCCAGGGATTAAAACATGGACATGTTTGGGAGGACGATTATTCTGTCTAACACACTGATTGATTTTGCTTCCTTTGTTTTGTTTGACTTTGTATGTGTTTTTCCAAATGAGATATCTGTAGATATTTTCCATGTATGTAAATAATAAACAGTATTTTCTCAACTACAATATAATTAATCCTACGTTAAGTCATCACAGTGGAACTTCCAATGTCCATTTACTGGGTCCACCAAATAACTTACAATTATATTTTAGATAAATAAGAATTTGTCTCCATTCCAAACAGGAGTATATTTTTTCATTACAAATGTGAGAGAAATTTTAAGAACAATGTTAACTGGAGTTTTTGTTTGCAACTAGAAGAAATCTAATGTATATTTCTTTCAGTGCATTGAAAAATACTGTATTAAGTATAAACATAGCAGTGAGCAACACTGTAGCTGAAATTTTAGGGGAACAGCTAATCTTCAGAATTAATGGAACCAGGAACTTGAATAAGGTCAAGACTTGATAGTCCTCCTCTGCTTTTCTGTATGAATCCACTTGTTATCACTCACTCAGTCTTTCTCCTCATAATGCAGAATGTGTCATCTGATGGCTTTTGAATTTTACATCTCACAACTTTACAGGAAAATTTTTACCATATACTCTTGGATCAGTCCAAGTCTAATAATTCTAGACGAGAAACTTTTTGACCACATTTGGTTTAGTTTCCTCCTCTGGAGCAATCAACTGAAAGTAAGAGTGAGTGTCAGTGTCACACTGTATTAAAAATATGGTACCCTTGTGCAAAAGGTAGGATTATTCCCTAGACAATACTAACTGGGAAAACAATCCTACCAGTAACCAAAGCAAAATGTAAATCATAGTCATTATATTGTATTCAATAAATGTTAATTACCTGAATAAATAAATGATTAGTATGTTTTTGCTTTAAAAAAAATAAATTCTATGTTGCATCTTGATGTCAATAATTTATCACTATCCTCTACAATTTATCACTGCATCCATTTCATTGAGGTTTAAATATTCATCTTCATAGATAGAAAGTACATAATAATCTTTATTCACCAAAGTAGTATTTTATTAGACTCAAAGATTTCTAATTACTAAGAAAATTAGGTATGCAGTAAATGTTTTCCACAGCCATCATTTAGACCAAAAGTAATATTTTTCTCTTGTTTCAAATTAATTTTAAGTTAAAAATTTAGAATCCCTCACTCTTTGAGCATTCTTGTTAATCAGATAAAAATGTCTATGCACTCAGTTTTCTTAGCTCCAGGGCATATGCAAATTACATTAATTCTTTGTGTTGCTGTTTTAACAGCTTTACTGAGGTATAGTTGAAATGCAAAAACAACTGCACCTATTTAATGTGTCCATCACCACAATCAAGGTAATAAACAATATTCATCACCTCTAGAACTTTCCTCCTGCTGTCCCCATTTTTTGTAGTAAGAACACAACTTCAGATCTACTCTCTTAACATATGCTTCAGTGTGCAATATGGTATTGTTAACCAATATAGTACTGTTAACCATACTATTAACTAAAGTATTGTTAACTGTAGATCTGCACAGCATATCTTTAGAACTTATTCATACTGCATAACTGAAACATTATATCCCGTTAATAACAACTCCCCATTTTCCCCTTCCCCTTGCTCCTGACAACCACAATTCTATTCTCTCTGCTTCTTTGACTATTTTAGATATTCCATAAAAGTGGAATCATGCAGTATTTGTCCTTCTGCAACTGGCTTATTTCACTTAGCTTAAGGTCCTGAGGTTCATCCATGCTGTCATGTATGGCAGGATATCCTTCTTTTTAAGATTGAATACATCCCATTGTGTGTATATACCACATTTTCTTTAGCCATTCATCTGTTGATGGACATTTAAGTTGTTTCCATATCTCGGTTATTGTGAATAAAGAACGCTGCCGTGAACATGGAGTACAAATATCTCTTTGAGATTTTGATTTCAATTCTTTTGGATATATACCTAGAAATGGGATTGCTGAATTATATGATATAGTTCTAATTTTAAATTTTTTTTCTGAGTAAGATCAGACTTGACCTAACATCTGCTGCCAATCATCCTCTTTTGGGCTGAGGAAGATTGGCCCTGAGCTAAGATCTGTGCCCATGTTCCTCTACTTTATATACAGGACGCTTGCCACAGCATAGCTTGATGAGCAGTGCTAGGTCTGTACCCAGGATCCAAACCAGAGGACCCCAGGCCACTGAAGTGGAGTGCACAAACTTAACCACTACACCACTGGGCCAGCCCCTAATTTCTTGAGAAATTCTTATACAGTTTTCAATAGCATCTGTACCATTTTACATTCCCACTAAAAGTGTACAAGGGTTCTGTTTCTCCATATATTTACCAACACCTACTATCTTTTGCTTTCTTGATAATAGTCATCCTAACAAATGTGAAGTGATATCTCATTGTAGCTTTGATTTGCATTTCCCTGATGATGGGTGATGTCAAGTATCTTTTCATGTGCCTGTTGGTGATTTGTATGTCTCATTTGGAAAATATCTATTCAGTTTCTTTGTCTGCTTTTTGAGTAGTTTGTTTGGTTTTTCGCTATTGAATTGTAGGAATTCCTTTTATATTTTGGGTATTAATCCCTTATCAGATATATGGTTTGCAAATATTTTCTCCCATTCTGTAGGTTGGCTTTCATTTTGTTGATTCTTTCCTTTGCTGTGCAGAAAATTTTTAATTTGATGCAGTTCAACTTGTCTAATTTGCTTTCGTTGCTTGTACTTTTCTGTCAGATCCAAAGACCAAGATCCAATGGCCAGGGGCCAGCCCCATGGCCAAGTGGTCAAGTTTGCGTGCTCCACTTCGATGGCCCAGGGTTTCGCTGGTTCAGATCCTAGGCGTGGACATTGCACTGCTCATCAGGCCATGCTGAGGTGGCATCCCACATACCACAACTGGAAGGACCCACAACTAAAAATATACAACTATGTACCAGGGGGCTTTGGAGAGAAAAAGCAAAAGTAAAATCTTTTTAAAAAAAAAGATCCAATGGCCAAGACCAATGTCAAGGAGCTTTTCCCCTATGTTTCCTTTTAAGAATTTTCAGTTCCAAGTCTTACATTAAAACTTTAATCCGTTTTGAGTCTATTTTCATACATGGTGTAAGGTAAGGATCCAGTTTTGGGTTTCTTACTTGTGAATATCCAGTGTTCCCAACACTGTTTGTTGAAGAGAACGTTTTTCCCCATTGTGTATTCTTAGCACCCTTGCCAAAGGTCAGTTGACTCTATATGTATGGATTTATTTCTGGGCTCTCTGGTGTGTCCATCACTAACAAAGTACCTTAGCTGCCTATGTTTGGGTGATACAACACAAACGGGCATTGAGTGTATCACTTCTGGCTTGTCTTTCAAAAAGGGGAGATTTGTTGATAAAGGCAAATGGAGATGTAAAATAAAAAAGAGTTCTCTTTTATATAGTGATTTTATCTTATAAAGCACTTTTTATAGTGATTTTATCTTATAAAGCACTTTCAGGGCATCTTAATCTTCACAAGTGTTTGACATTACAATCCCCACTTGAAGATGAGAAACTGGCTTAGAGACTTTAACTGTTTTCCCAATCATGAGTTCTTTAAGGATGTATCTAGGTATCATTTTTTACAGGAGAAGAGTCACCCTAAGCTAACATCTGCTGCCAATCTTCCTCTTTTTTTACCTTTTACCCCCTCAAAGCCCCAGTACATAGCTGTGTATAGTTGGGAATTCTTCTGGTTCTTCTAGGTGAGCTGCTGCCACAATATGGCTACTGACAGACAAGTGGTGTGGTTCCACATGCAGGAACTGACCCTGGGCCACTGAAGTGGCGTGCACAGAACTTTAACCACTAGGCCATCAGGGCTGGCTCTAAGTATCATTTGTTTTTTAAAGATTGGCACCTGAGCTAACAACTGTTGCCAATCTTCTTTTTTTTTCCCCAAGTCCCCCCAGTACGTAGTTGTATATTTTATATTTTTAGTTGTGGTTTCCTCTAGTTGTGCTACGTGGGACGCTGCCTCAGCGTGGGCTGACGAGCATTGCCATGTCTGTGCCCAGGATCCGAACTGGCGAAACCCTGGGCCATCGAAGTGGAATGCATGAACTTAACCACTGGGCCATGTGGCTGGCTCCTAGGTATCATTTTTAATACTACAGACTCTTTAGCATGATTTTTTTCTTTTTTTTATATTCCTTGCTTGTAAATGTCTATGTAAAAGTAAGTTTCACAAATGTGTTCATATTTCATTTATTGGCAAAAAATGTAACTTATGTTATTATTTCTCAATTTACATTATCATGAAAGTAAAATAGCTGATGCAGAGGAAAAATGTGTTTAATGAGACATTATTTTTATTGTCCATACAAGTAGAGTGGGGGAAAATAACAGATAAATAGGAGACAACAAATAGAAAATAACCTTGACTACAGTCTCAACTGGCTTTTAAATATTACTCAACTCTTTATAAGTAGTTACTTCTAAAACTAATACTGACAAATGTATTAATATTTGATTGCATATTCATTGCTGGATTTATGAAAGATGTTATATCTTACAGATATTATGCTAAGAGTTCTTACTGATATGAAATTAAGCTTGGCAGTTACCCTTCACTTGCAAATATAAGAAAAATGCCTCTATCAGTAGTAACAAGAATCACTTAATATTCTTACCACATCGAGGACCCAAAATAAATATGTGTTTTTTAGGTGATATTCGATCAGATTATAAAAAAAACTGTACCATTTTATATCGTTTGAATGGAACACTGAGTAAGATCACTTGCAGATGGGGCCTCATTTGAGGAAGGTAACAGTTATGGTTGGTGGAAATGATAACTCAATTTTAAAAAATAACTTTCAGTGTCTGAAAATGACATAATTCCCCAGAGAACACTGAAGAAGTCTTCAACAATACCACCTGTGGAGTAGATGCTCAAGATGTATTTGTCATCCCCCATTGAGCTCCCTTCGTGTAAATGCTACAGCGAATTTTAAAAAGAATGGCACAAAGGCACAGCAAAATCAAGTTACCAACAAAATTAACAATAAACTGACTTACATTTTGATCAACAATAAAATGTCTTCAAGGAGGCAATCAGAAAGCTCACACGGCAGGAGTGTATCATGGGCCGCAAGCAGATTTGGGACTCATGCTGCATTGTAATCGCACAACTGAGAATCAGAAGAGCTGTTTCTATGTCGTCAAATAGTCTAGAATATTCAAGCAGTGGATTGTTTACTGATGATTTGCACTCTCCCTAAGTTACCAAAATCATTTCTTTTACAGCCAGGCCTTACAAGTAAAATGTTACTGTTCTGTAAGATTTTATAGAAGAGGCCAAAAAGATGTGTGCATTTGCACATTATTTTTGATATAATAAAATGAACTCTTAGCATCCAGAAATCTGTGCATATTTTTCAACCTAAAATAAATGTGCATTTAAAATCTCTTCAAACCCTTGAGATCTAAGAGTGCGTAGATAAGACACACCTGATTCTAATGTTGCCAATGGTAGACCAGTGAATTTTTGAAATTTTATAACCTACTTGTGGTGATTAATTTTATGTGTGAACTTGACTTGGCTAAAGTACACCCAGATCGCTGGTAAAACATTATTTTTAGGTGTGTCTTGAGGGTGTTTCTGGAAGAGGTTAGCGTTTGCTTCAGTGGACTGAGTAAAGAGATCTGCCTTCACCAATGTGGGCTGGCATCACCTGATCCATTGAGGGACCAAAGAGAATAAGAAGTATAAGGTAGGGTAAAGTCCCTCTCTCTTCTTGAGCCAGATATCTGCCTTCTCCTGCCCTCGGACGTTGGAGCTCCTGGTTTTCAGGTTTTCAGACTCCGGGACTAATATCAGTAGCTCCCTGGTTCTCAGGCCTTCAATCACAGACTGAATTGTATCGCCTGCTTTCCTGATTCTCCAGCTTGCAGATGACAGATTGTGGGACTTCTCAGCCTCCATAATCATGTAAGCCAATTCCTATAATAAATCTCCTCACTTAATAGATAGATAGATAGATAGATAGATAGATAGGTAGGTAAGTAGAACCTATTTGTTCTGTTTCTCTGAAGAACCCCAACACAGATATTGATACTGAGTGCGGGATTTCTGTCTTAATCCATTTAAGCTGCTACAATAAAATATCACAGATTTAAGTGTACCTTATAAACAAGAGAAATTTATTTTCTCACAGTTCTGGAGGCCGGGAGGTCCAAGATCGGGATGCATGCGTGGCTGGGTGAGGGCTGTCTTCCTGGTTCATATTTGGCACATTTTTGTTGTGTCCTCACATGGTGGTAAGGTCAAGGGATCTCTACTAGGTCTTTTCTTTTTAATTGAGGTAACATTGGTTTATAGCATTATATAAATTTCCAGTGTACATCATTGTATTTCTAGTTCTGTATAGACTACATCATGTTCACCACCCAAAGACTAATAACTATTCAAAAACACTGATCTCATTCATGACAGCTGCACCCTCATGATCCAAGTATTTCCCAAAGGCCCCACCTCCCTAATACCATCACATCGGGCGTTAGGATTTCAGCATATGAATTTGTGGGGGGTCATGAACATTCCAGCCATGGCCCTAGCTCTTACCTAAACAGAAACAAGGCAAACCTAAATGTCATTTCAAAAACAGGCAGCGGGCAGTGTTTATGTAGGATCTGAAGTTCCTCCTTATAAGCTTCCTGCACCAAGGCTCCTTGCTCTTCATCTGTAAACCCTGTGTCCTAAGGAGCCTTCCTCATTATATCACTTTTTTTGGCCTGCCAACTGTGTGCATGATATCATATCTTGACGTTTTTGTAAATAATTCATCAACCATTGTTTGAAAACCAGCTATCCAGCAGCCACTATTCTATGCAGAGCATCATAGCTATGATTCCTGCTCTCTCAAGGAGCTAGCTCTTGAGAATAGGAATCAGACTCACAAACGTCCTTTGCACTCACAGAGACTTAGGTGCTGTGATAAGGGTATATAGTAGATTTTGGAGGCACACAGGTGAGAATAGTCAACTCTACCTAGAATAAATCTGAAAATGCTTCCCCGGGGAATGATGCTGGATTGAAAACTTGAAAGGAGACTAGGGATTTTGCAGGTGATTAAGAAGAAAGACATTCCAATAAAAAGACTTGCATGTAGAAAGTCCCAAGGCTCTGAACTGGTGAGCGTATTTATCTGCAAGAATTTCATTATGGTTAGAGCTCTAAATATTGAAAAGAAGAGTAGGAAACACTGAGAAGGTTGGAGAACCAGGCAGAGTTCAGTTATTAAAAGTTAGAATATTTGGCTAAGAACTTTGGATTTTATAAAAGTTGCTGGAATTTATTATCACTTAATAAATGCTAAATCACTTCACAAATGGTAAGCACTGGACATGTTTACCTCGTTTAATTGTCATCACAAACTGCTGTGTACTATTGTTCTTTCACAGAAGCCGAAAACTAGAGATGTTAAGGAGCTTGTCCAAAGCCAATAGGTCATTGAGGTCATAGACTCTTGTCTCCCACCAAAGCATCACTGCCCTTATAATGTGGAGAATAATTGAAGGACTTTTGAGTTTCAACCACTGTCAAACTGGCTATTCTATGTGCTTTTAAGACATTAATTGGTACTGGCTAATTAATTGAATAATTGAATAATTTTGCCTTGGTTCTAGTGAATGGCAATGGCTTGCACTGAAGCAAATATATGTATGTGTATTTATTTTATTTGTGAGTTTATATAAATATAAATTTATATTTCAGATATAAATATATCAAATCTATATATATCATAAATTATCTATTTAAATATGTATTTATATTTATATATGTATGCACACATATATACACATAAATATATACATATATACATGCACATACCTGCATGGATACTGTAACAGGGACTTTCAGTTTCAAAGTTGTAAAACGTAGGGAAACTAAGGAATAAAGATGCGTGTTGTGGGGTTACAAATCTCTGGGAGTGGCTATGTGGATGGCCACATTCTTTACATAACCATAGCATCATTCTTATTCATAAAGTACCAGAGAGGAACGTAAGAGGCTGGAAAGTTAGTCTTCAAGTCACGTTGGACCAATGTGATACTTTAATGCTACTCCATAAAAGAGTTGGAGCTTTTGTGAACAACGAGGACATCAATTCCCTCCACGATCAGGAACAGAAGCCCCCAGAGCAGCAGGCCAAAGGGCAGACTCAAAATTTAGAGCATGGAGGTTATAGTTCTTTATCTGAAGTTAACGTACTGCAAAACCACATCCCTCCATTCTATCTTCAAAAAGAAGATTTAGTTGAGTGAATGTTTTAAGATAATATAGGTGTTATAATCCTAGGTGTTAAATAAATGCATGAAAATAGATGGAAAGCCTTTAAAGGCAAAAATCACAATAATTATAGTTTGAAGAGGACAAAGTCTTTGATTACCAGTTTTACACACAATAATATCCCTTTAAAATAGTAAGAAAAAGCTAATTTACTTTTAAAATAAAAAAGTTTAAAGAATTTTTATATAACTGAAAAACAGGAAACTAATAACTTTAGGTAGAGAACTTGGACTTCTGACTTCTACCTATGCTCTTATAGAAGTTTCACCCTATTATATAAAGGAATAAAAATAAATAGTATTTAGGATATCAGTTTGGTTATTGTTAAGCTTTTCTTATCAAATTTTTTGTAAAAAGTTTATTAAATAATTTGTGTTTACCTGAGGTTGATTACCTTAGAAAAAATAATTCAGGAGCAGACCCAGTGTCACAGTAGTTGAGTTCCTGCACTCTGCTTAGGTGGCCCGGGGTTCATGGATTTGGATCCCAGGAGCAGACCTACACACCACTCACCATGCCATGTTGTGACAGCATCCCACATAGAAAGTGGAGGAAGACAGGTACAGATGTTAGCTCTGTGACAATCTTCCTCAAGCAAAGAGAGGAAGATTGGCAACTGATGTTAGCTCAGGGCCAATCTTCCTCACCAAAAAAAAGAAAAAAAAAGAAAGAAAGAAAGAAAAGAAAAAATAATTTAAATAATTTGAAGCTCATGCTCAATGAATCCCTTCTTTCAGCGTTTGTTGATTACTGAGTAGCAGTCCTCATGCTATCTTGAAATCATCTGTTTTCACACCAAATTTTAATCTTCCTGAGAGCAAGTACAGTGTCTTTTATCTCTCTTTTACCATCAACATTTTGCCTGGTTCTGGACAAATAAATAGTTACATAATAAATGCTCTTTGGTTAGATTAATTAATGACTGAATACATGAATGATTTTTAACAAGCAAACTTAGAGTGACATTTTATATCATAGTAAGGCATTAAAATAAAAATATTTATGAGATCCTTTATACCAATATGTGAGAAGTAATTAAAATGCTTTTTTAAAAATGAAAAACAAATGCATTTGTGGTATATTTTTATATATTGATCCAAGTTATTCCTTTGTTTAAGCATTTCCTTTTAAATATCCCAACTTTGAATATATCATTTATTTTTAATATCATGAGGCTAAAAAATATTATGGAGTTAATTTACTCCATTAAATTACTATGCTATTAAAATAATAATTAAAATCAGGTTAATTTTCCAACCATCAACATAACAATTGATGCAGGTGACAATCAACAATGCATATTAAAACCATTGGATAAAAATTTGGTGGAGATTGGATCACAGTCTAAAAATATCACCTTAAAAATTGCTTATGAATTGATCTTTGACAAAGGAGAAATGCATTACAATGGAGAAAAGATTATCTTTTGATAAACGGTGTTGGAACAACTGGACATGAACATGCAAAAAAATGAATTTAGACACAAGCTTTATATCCTTCACAAAAATTCATTCAAATTGGATCACAGACCTAAATGTAAAATGCAAAACTATAAAACTTCTAGAAGATAACATAAGAGGAAATCTAGATGACCTTGGGTTTGGAGATGACGTTTTAGACACAACATCTAAAATTCATATGGAATCTCAAGAGACTCCAGAAAAGGCAAATCAATCTTGGAAAAAAAGAACAAAGTTGGAGATTTCACACTTTGTGATTTCAAAACTTACTACGAAGTCGTGGTAATCAAAACAGTGTGGTACTGACATAAAGGTAGACATATAGATCAATGAAATAGAATAGAGAACCCAGAAATAAATTCTTGTGTATATAGTCAAATGATTGTTGACAAAGCTGCCAAGACCATCCAGTGAGGAAAGGACATTCTTTTTCAATAAATGAAGTTGGAAAACTTGACATGGACATGCAAAAAAATGAAGCTGAACCCATATTTTACATCACACACCAAAATTAACTAACAATGGATCAAAGACTTAAGTGTAAGAGCTAAAACTATAAAACTTTTAGAAGAAAACATAAGAGAAACACTTCACGGCATTGGGTTTGGCATTGTTTTCTTGGATATGACACCAGAAACACAAACAGCGAGACCTACCTGCCCTTTGCCTCCTCCACAGGGTGCTGCACTGGGTTAGTGAGACACAAAGTCAAATATCTGGGGAAGTCCACTGTGGCTCAGTGCCTAGGGTCCAGTCTCTACAGAAACTCCAAGCACCTGTGCTCTACACTGCACTTTTGATGCCCTAAGTTCTTGATAACTTCCTGAAGCAATGAAAACTCAGTTTAAGTCAGTGTTTTTCATGTGTATACCTGGCATAATATATTTTACTTAACTTGCATATTTAAATAGCTTCTCTTTTACAGCACAATATAGCATGAAGGAAATGTTTTCAATGTATATTGTCTTATTTAACAAACATTTAGTAGATACTTTCTATATGAAGGATTCCAAAAGTGATTGAGCCACACATTCATAATCTCAAGGAATTTTCAGTTTAGTGAATGAAACAAATCAGTAGATTACTACACTACAGTGTATAACAGATGAGCCTAGATTGGGAGTGAAATAAGGCTGCCTAGAAGGGATACTGCCTTCACATATAGACAAGTTGGTCAATGAGTTGCTTCATCTGACAGCTCCATGCAATTTTTCCCCCCAGGCTTACAACTAAAATATCTGATTTTTATTTGTACACATGCAAAATTTAATTAAATGTTAATTATCTAATAAGAGATAGTAATGTGCTTGGAATAAATTTGAGGAGAGTAGAAGATAAAAACAAACGTCTTTACCATAAAGAAGACTGTGATTTTATGGAAGTGGAGAGATGAGAAAGTTATGCATACATGAAATTCAAAAGCTTAAGAGTTATTTGGATTCATTGGTTGCTAATTGACAATAGGCTGGTTGGTGATAGGAGAATGTAGATGCTTGATAAAAGAGCTTTAAAACTTTTTTGTTTGTCTTTACTTGGAATAGATTGAAGTATTTCAAGTCAGAAGTGGCTTGAATATTAATTCATGTGGATGAGAAAAATATATTTGGGAATAAAATGACACGATAGAAATTTGAATAATCTGGTTGAGTACTTCCTTGACTAGAAGGATAATTTAATCATATTTCAACTGTTCTGATTTGATTTATGCTGAACAATAACCTTAGTTTAAAAAAGAACTGTTATTCAAGGGGAAAACTGGAAGGAATTGCCCAAATTCATTCAAGGGAAACACTACTGCCAACTTATTGTGAGTAATTTATTGACAAAAATAAAAGCCTCATCAAATTCGGGTGAGAGATTCTATGCCGAAAAATAAACTGCCATTTTGCAAAGCTGGAATCTTTCTAAAGGAAAGCTCAAGAGAAACACTTAACAATTTGGTTGATTTTCACTTAGGATTTTGAAAAGGCATAACTTGGAATATTATGTGCATCAACGCTCTAGAGTTATGTTTTTCTCTGTAGATGGTACAAATCTGTTCCAACCAATTTCACCTAAATCAGTCAGCTGAGGTCTAGATACATGGTGGCACAATCAGCAGGGAATTGCCCAGATAGACTCTTCAGCTCCTCCCACAGAGACAGACTGCAGATGAAAGCTATGGCCGAAACGGCTCTAAAAGCATTGTGTTTTTGAAAGTCAATGTAAGTTCCAGAAACTAATTATCATCACTCACTGATTAAGAAATCTTAATGTGGACCAAGCTTAACTTCACTTCCCACCAATCACTGTCTCCATTTTTAGACTTCTAAGGCTAAAAAAAAAGTGTAGTGATTATGGGAGAAATTTGCATATTGCACGTGACTATTTTGCAAGTTGATGTTTATTTTGTTCTGGACAACATTCAAATCCGACTAGAAATGGATGTTGAATATTAATAGACTTTGGTGTAATTTTGTGGGTAATGATGCTTTGGATGTGGTTGGTGTTCAATAAACGTTTCTAATAAACAAATAATGTTAAAAATGGTCAAAACATGCTCACAAAGGCAAAATTATAGGGACAGAAAACAGATCAGTGATTGTCACAGCCTGAGATTGAAGACAAGGGTTAACAAGAAAGGATCACAAGTTATTTCTTGGGGAGATGGAACTGTTCTCATCTTGATGGTGGCAGTGGTTATGTGATTGTAAAGATTTGTATTGTATTTGATTTATATGTATGTGTCAAAACTCACTCAACGGAGGGTGAGTTTTTCTATATGTGATTTATACCTCAATGTGCCCGAATTTAAAAATGTAAGTTCTGTGTGTGTGTTTTTGTACTAAAGAGAAAACTAATATTACTACACATGCTATGGGTAGTTGCTAATAAATTGAGTTTTGTTTTACATTTTCCCAAACAGTCCCAGGTTCGATCTTTTGTCCAGATTTTCATTTTCATTGCAATATGGAAAATGAATAGCGGGATAGTTTCCCTTAAACTTTAATGAATAATCTTATTTTAGTCCCCAAATTCACTAGTGATTAGAACCATAAAAACTTACCAAATAGTTCTCTATAGAGACTCTTGAGATTTAGGTTATGACAGTGTCTCATTCACTGACAATGTTTAAGGCTGGAGTCAAGATTCTCATAAATTTTAAATACATGGTTTCAAGCTTGACCCTGTCCACTTACTTTTCTTCATTGGAAGTGATTGCAATTCTGGGTCATGTCTAGGCTGCTCAGTGTAGGTAAGATTTAAAAGCCATTTTCTGTAAAAAAGCTTGCCTTACCAAGATAAATAACGTGTGTGATAATTTCTTTCCAATTGGTTTGCTGGCACTTTTTGATAAGTATTGAAATAGGAATAACGGCATATTCTGTGATTTCTCCTACATTTTAGGACCAAAAAAATGAATGTTTTCCATTATAGTGGAGAGGGAAAATTTTCGAATGAATCCCAGATAATTATGAACAAATTTTAGTTATATCAGAAATAGTCTCAGATGTGGATATTTTCCCAGTTGTTAGAGTCGTAAAGTAAAAAGCAAGTTTAAAAGGTCTACATCATTACTTTAATTCTTAGCTAAGGGGAAAAGTCATCAAGTTGAAAAACCATGCAAAATAAGAGTATATCCATCAGAACAACAAGAAACACTAAATTGTACCAAGTATTTCTAGAAATATTTTTGTGTTAGACTATCATGCATCGTGACTGTCATGACAGTATTGGCTAAAGGACTCTGAGAATCTCTTCTGAAACTAGTGCTCATCAAATATTATACTGCAATGGTGATTAGGAAACAGCATTGTGGTTTTCGATATTCATTAAGCTTTGAGAATAGTCACACCAAATGTGCAGTTTTAAAAGCAAAATAAGATCAATTGCTGTCACTGGCATATATGCAACTGTAGACCTGGTAAGGCCTCCTTGAGAACAGCTTAGCTATGAGAAATCCATTTGAAATTCCAACAAACTTTTTCATAGTGGAGAATGAATCACTATGTTGAAAATCATCCTTACTGAGGCCCGATGTTTTCTCACAGATCACAGGGTTGGGGCATAAGAAGATTGTGGCAAAATGAAACTAGCAATAGTCATTCTCCACTATTTCTATACCAATTCCATTACTGTGGAAAGGATTCTTAATTTCTATCAGAAGTCTACGTCATTCATTCCTTCTGGAGATACGAGTTAAAAAATGCAGATTCCTGTTATCTTCACTAGGAAAAGATTTTCTTAAGGAAGAGACAAGGGTCAGTATTTTAGACAATTTTTGTACACTAAATTCAAAATCAAATGGGCGCTTGTAAGTCTCTTCCTTGTTTTCAAGACAAAATGAGTAGAAATTCTTGGCTCCACGGCAGATACCATAAGTCCTTCAGAACTTCTAAGATCTGAGGTTTTGTCATAAGGATGAAAACACATCAAATGTGCATCCTAAATGTAATTATATATTTGGATTTCTTCCCTGAGTACACACTGTCCCCATGAGTCCCTCAGGACATTACCCTTTTTTGATAGGGCTAGGACTTTCCAAGACCTTGGAAAGGTTAGCTAAGGGGTATGGCCAAAAAACCCAAACTGTAGCTTTTATATTACTTTCCAGTTTTACATTCACTAATGCATTTTCATTTCATACAACCAAAAGAATATATGTAATTTATAAGCAAGCTATGGAATATCTTTATAAAATAAATGCTGTGAATTTACCAGCCAGCTAATGACAGACTATCACCAACAGTGTTTAACCTCCTACCTTTCCCACTGAAGTTAAGCACTATCATGTGTATCAAGTGTGTTTACCATTCCCTCATTTTGTTCATGTACACACACGTGTGTATATACACACCTATCTATCATCTACTTATCTATCTATCTACTCTTCTATCAATCATATAACTTCGTCATATTTTGAGGGTACGTATTAAATTATCTATGTATATGTTCCTAAGAAATGTTTTGTTTAATTCTGCTCAGTTTGTACATTATAAAATTTGACTCATATTTTGTGTGATTTTCTGTTATATATCTTTTTAATTTAACATTATGTTCCTAAAATTCATACCACTTGATGTGTCAAATCATAGATAATTTAATTTTATTACTTATAGTATTCCACTACATAAAATATTCATCATTTATTGATCTTTATGTCAGTGAGGATTTTGATTATTTCAACTTTTGCTATCACAAACTACATGGTTGTTAGTATTCTGGTTTGTATCTCCTGATGCACATTCACAAGAAATTATCTAAGTTATATAGCTATGAGTAGAACTTATGGGTCGTGAGTTATTTATATATTCCTCTTTACTGGTTAATGCTAATTTGCTTTCCAATGTACCAACTTAAATCCCACTAGCAATATATAAATTCCAATAGCCCCACATCTGCAGAAATTCTTAGACTTCTCAGACATTTTAAATCTTTATGAACATAGTTGGTATAAAAAAGTATCACACAGAGTAAATATCATATGGACTATGTTATTGAAACATTTTTGATATTTTAAAGAGCTTGTAGGAAAGATGCCATGCATGTACTTAAAATATACATCTGCACCCAAAAAACCTATCAACTTCTACCCACTCTCATTTTATCTCATATTGCCTGTAAAAATTTCATGAGCCAACAGGAGCTTTGCTTTTTCTTGCAGCTATGGCTATGCATGGCTGGAAGAACAGTAGACAGACAGAACGAAATTGGGACTCCAACAAGCGTCCTTTATTAGAACAACAACAAACTGCAGGCTAAAACACCATAGGGTACACCTTCAGGAACTCAAAAAACAAGACATAAGGATTGAACTATAGTGTCATCCAGATATAAAACACCGGATATAAGAGGTTTTCCTTACCAGGATTTACTTCTTGTATTTGACCTTATCCATCCTATGGAAAACCGTCACACTCAGGAGAATACTGATATGTACCAGAGATCTGAGAAGAAATGTGAAAGTCTCACTACTGATGGACCCAGCGTCTCACTGGAACTCTGAAGCTTGTGTTACCCATTATCCTTATTTGTTTCATATTAAGAACATCCTCCTTCCTTTCCTCGCTCCTCTACACTAACTGGCATTATTTGTAAATGTTGCTTCTCCCTTGATGGATTGTTATTTCTCTCCATGAACAGGAATTTCTTTCCAAAACTGCCTGTGCTGCTCATTCCTCCCCACACATACACTAATGCCTACCTCAAAACCTCAGAACCTCACATAGTTTTTAAAAATAGCAAGTGCTCAGTAATTTTGTGTTAACTGGGATAAAATGAATCAAATGGGGGTTTATTTTATTGTCACTTTTATCACTCCCTCTTAGGTTCCATACCTGATTATGAGATCTATTTGAAAAGAGAAAAATCCCTTTTCAGACAAGGCAAGAAAGTAGCTTGTAGATGTTTCTAACTACTAATTTTAGATTTTATTTTAAGCTCTCCAGATACTCCTTCTCATTATATTGTTTGAAATTGCCAAGACATTTTTAAGTTCCAGACAAGAAATAAGTTGCAAGAAAAATGCCCATGCTTTACTGTTTTATTTGCCTTTTTGAGAAATGTCTGTAATTCTCATTAGATAGATAATATGGTAATCAGGAACTATTGATTCACTGGCAGAATCTGCAATTAAAAGCAGTGGTCATTAAAAAGAAAAATATATCTTAAATAAATGTCCTTATAA
This sequence comes from Equus quagga, assembly GCF_021613505.1. NCBI lineage: Eukaryota > Metazoa > Chordata > Mammalia > Perissodactyla > Equidae > Equus > Equus quagga. The sequence goes on from NC_060282.1 coordinate 29,029,529, forward strand.
TATGAACTCAAAATGTTTGAATATGATAAATCATAGGCTTATCAATAACAAAGCACATTATTTAAAGTTCCCTTTAGTTGACTATCAATCTAAATATATAAGGTTATCAATAGAAAAGCTTAGATTTTAATTCTCTAGGTAATAGAATTTTAGAATTCCACATTTAAAAAATTCCATAGAAACTCAAGACTAAACTTTTTAGGTCCCCATTTCCAGCTATTCAAATTAAAAAGTCAGAGCTGAAAGATTTAAGTACTAATTAATAAAAAGGCTGTTACATAACTGGATTTCCCTTATAAAATACTTTAATTCAAAAAGTAGATTTCAGAACTTTTCTGGAATATCTTACACTAGTTTATTTTTCATATTAAGGGAGAGAAACATTTCTATTTGAGACAATTGGACCAGTAATGGTTTATTTTCAACAAAGGAAATAAGAGATAAAGGAAAGAAAAAGTAATACTTTTTGGGAAATGAAAAAAATTGTAAGTAACTGCATTGGTTTGGATGCAAGTGCTAAGCTTTTGTCCTATTGTAGAGATCCTAAAATATGACCTTGTGTTGTTGGTAATAACTATTCTATTTACAGCACAATCACAAATATTTTGTAAACAAACTAAAGAGTGATTTAAATGGTGGCCTAAATCTCCCAATAAATGCAAAAACACATGTATTGGAAAAAAAAAAAAGATTGTAAGACCTTAGAATGTAAAATGAACCGACAGATTACGGAGTCATAAGTCTAAAATTCTATGATTATTCCTATTTTTAAATTAATTTCTTAAAAGAACGGGACCTCAGTAATCATCTAATATGAACTGTATATTTTATGCTAGTTCGACAGAAGCAGGACCTTAACTGGAGAGTTTTGTTCAAATGATTTAATGAGAAAGTGCTTTCAGGTGAAACCAGCATGGGCATGACGGATGAAGGACAGTGTAGAGAAAGAACGCTGGCAAAGAGGTGGGTTCCGTTGAAGCCTATACTCACCTTAGTCTCACCTAGCACAATTCCTGGCATGTAGCAGATACTCAACAAATGTCTGCAAATGAATGCCACACCATAAGTGACCACTTGAATAAAGAGGACTGGGAGAGTTGGCAGTGAGTTGCCTCTGGGAGAGGATATAACCTTACAAACATGTACAGATGAGGAGGATAGTTCTATTCGCAGCAGCTGGCTTTGGGTCCACCAGGCCAGCAAAGAGGGTCTGGGCAGAGCAGCAGCAGTTGCTAACAAGGGTAGCAATGTCTAGTTTACGTTGTTAAAATGTTTGTTCCATGTCCTTGCCAAATTGGAGCTAGAGCCAAACTAGCTTATGGCGCATCATATATGGGTCCTGGTGGAGGGATTTCACCAGAGCCAGAGTTGATCACTATCTTACTTAGAGTAACACTAACAGCTGTGAAAAAGAAATCCACCCCAAATTCAGGGTTTTAAACAAAATATAAAATTATTTCTCAAGTGTAAAAGTTCTAAGTGCATAACTTTGCTCCAGGAATCCAGATTCTTTCCATCCTATTCCTCTGCCATCTGCTAGAGTGTTGTCCTTAGGTACACCTAAAACTGGAATACAGGAGTTTCTATGCCCAGATTTGAGGGAAAGGAAAAGAGATGACAGAGAACACTCATATGTCCTCTTAGAGTTCTGGCTCATATCCCCTCCACTCTTAATTTACTTGAGAAAATTTAGTCATATATCCATACTTAGCTGCAAGACAGTTTAGGAAATAGAGTCTAGCCATATTCATGACTATAATTGTATTATAGGGAAACAAGGAATAATGGATTTTTATGGATAACTAGCCTGTTCATCCATCTATGAAGAAGGAAGAATACTGTTCTTTCATGTCCCACCAGGGAGCCAAAAAAAAAAAAAAATACTCTCTTCATCCATTCAGGCTGCTATAACAAGAATACCATGTGCTGGGGGGCTTAAAAACAACAAAAATTTGTTTCTCACAGTTCTGGAGGCTAGGAAGTCCAAGGTCAACGCACTAGCAGATTCAGTGTCTGGTGAGGGCCCCCTTCCTGGTTCACAGATGGTCAGCCATCTTCTTGCTATGTCCACACAAGGCAGAAGGGGGAAAGAGACCTCTGAGGTCTCTTGTGTAAGGGCATAATTATCACTCATGAGGGCTTTTGCTCACGTGACCTAATCACCTCCCAAAGGCCCCACTTCCAAATATCATCATACTGAGGATTAGTTTTCAACATATGAATTTTGAGGGAACACAAACATTCAGTCTATAGCAAATGCTAAAACATTTCTGACTGAAAATCAAGGTCAGTTAAGACAGCGCCAACATTTGACTCTATAGATTGAGGAAGAAAAATTAGTCCACTTTGATAGAAAGAGAGAGTATTCTTGAGTGATATTTACAGAATTTTCTCTCTATTAGTTACCATTCTTTGCTGAGATCTTTGAAAAACTTGGGCACAAAACTCTCCACGCAACTACTAGTCTGGTTTCCAAATATAAGGATCAGCTAGCACGCAAGTACTAGAAGTTTCTTCTGGTAATCAGCTAAAATCCCAAAAACAAATGATTTATGTTGACAAGAAACAAGTAATTGATTTAGTATATAAATTTAAAATCCTTTAATATACCTTCTTAGAAATTGGTTCATACATTGCAAAAGCAAATGAAGAGGACAAGAAAGAGAAGAGTAGAAAAGATTTTGCCAACTTGCATTAAGAAAATTTTTGAAAGAGAACTTTGTAACAATAATCATATTAACAATCTCCATAATCAGTATGAGTTATTAGCACCATGCAGTTATGAGTGTGGGTTAAATACAACAGAAAATTTCAAAAACATTAAACTAAGATGTCTAATGTGTATACTAGGTTGAAATATAAAGAAATTTCTAACATTCAACTGCTTTTAATGAATCAAAATAGCAATTTTTTATGGTTCAACTTAATATTATAGCCCTTAATTAACACATTAATGACAAATAAAAATGGCAAGCAATAGGATATATTGGAGTATATGAGGAAGCCATTTTGTATAAACCTAATTTGGCCTGACTTTGTTTTTTCCAAAAGGACCTGACTGTGGCCATTGAGCATGTATTGTATATACATTTCCTATGGCAAGAACAAAGGCCCTTGAGATAAAGGTGCAACTTCCCTCCCACTCCCAAAGTTGGCATTTCCTTAAAGATTAAGCATCTTTCCTTAGGCTAGGAACAGATTGCGGTGCTCACCTGTGACCACTCAGCTGGAGACAACAGACCTGCCATCCTGCTGTGTCCACCTAGACAGCAGACCTACCTGCTATTTCCATCAATTGCTGTGCCGACAGAGCAGTCTCGGGACTATTGTAAAAGGTCCATTTCAATCCTATGTGAAACATCCTCTCTGGGGGTATATAACCACTCTGTGTACCCCACTTCTTTGGCACTCTTTCTTCCTTCAGGAAGAAAGGCCCCAGGCCGTGATCGTCAGTTTTCAGCTCAGAATAAACTCACCCAAATTTTCATTTATAGATTGGTTATGGATTATTTTCGTCGACATTAAGAAAGATAAATGGATTTTTCAAAAGAAAGCAGGCTTATTTCCATCAAATGTAGAATAAGTGTTTAAATAATATCTCATTGAGATTATCACATAAATTCATATTTAACCGATTTTTCCCGATTTTAGTCTTACTCCTAAAGGGCTATTTCATACCTAGATAATTATAATGATACATCTCTGTATAGTGCTCTTCTAGATTATATGCTTCTACTATCACGTTTGATCCATAGAATATTCTTGTGAGGCATTTAGGGCAGTTACTACATTCTCCATTTTATAGGTAAAGACATAGAAACCCGTCCTTTAGAAGTCAGTTTCTAGCATCAAATCTTCTAAGACATCTTTCTTTACTCAGTTGTGTGATGTACATGTCCCTCCTCCATGTTTCCATAGTACCCATATATACCTCAATATAAGCACTTATTATGGGTACCTTAAATGCTTGCCCAATTGGCTTACAAACACCTACACACTTCTTCCTAAGATGACTGTGTCTCCAGGCCCCAGCACAATGCCTGGCACATAGAAGATACTCAATATGTGCTTACAAATGAAGAAATTCTTTCTTAGTAACAAGGCACCCTTCCCACCACTTCACCCCCGCCCCCCCCACCACACGGCATTTGGGAGTATGTTCAAGTATAGCAGATTTTATTAAAGCTCGGGATGGGATGATTTAGAAAGGGATTTCATCACGGAAATGTAGACAACTTCAAATTGAACAGGAGACATCACTCTTTTTAAGTATATTGTGGCTACTCAACCTCTAACGTCCTTTCACCATCTGCTGTCTTCTCTCCCCCTCTTTTCTTCTCCTCATTGTAAGTATGCTCCATTTCAAATGGAAGATCAAATTCCTGTCTTTTTCTCAGACATTTCTCTTTTTTTTCATTTTGTCCCTTCAGATATCCAGACTCTTGGGCCTGACTTTCTAATCAAGGAATTTGTGATAGAATTTTTCCAAACAAGATAGTTTCTTCATTAATAGTTCCCACATAGATAGTTCTGGTACCAGTTTTCCAAATAATGTTTTTTTAAGTTTCTTGTTTATACAAATCTCTCCAACCACACAAGAGGGAATGTGGAGAATCCCAACACACTGTTACACTCCACCCTATAACAGTAGAACTACCTTCTAAGACAAAGAGATGTAGATTGTCAACAACAGAAGCTAAAGAAATGCGTTATATTGGCAAGTTGAAAAGGTATCATCCTGAGAGCAAAAAAGAAAGAAGAATGCAGGCAAGGCAGTTTGAAATATCTGCTGAATTTATTAGACCTTTCACCCTGCAGCTGCTCATCTCAATTCTGATTGATTCTCCCCCTTGTAAACTTCTTGAATATAATAACTGAATTATGCTACTTGCCCTAAGTCAACAACTGTTAAGAGTCAATCTGAAAACCCAAGCGTTCTGACTTCAGGATCGCTACTTCACATACCACTCCTCACTACACCTCATACCATAACTTTAGTTATTTGTGGGAATTAAGGAAAATAAAGAATTCAGTTCATGCGTATTAAGCATGGCAAATGTAAAACTGCATTTCCATAACTCATTCAGTTTCATCCCATTCCCTCTTCACCTTATGTGTGGTGTCATATTTAGCTTTTCTTAAATTGTTTGAACTCAAGGGTTATAATTTCTTTGGTCTCCATGGAAATACTGACAATATATCTGAGCATTGACGATTTTCTTTGTTATCCATGTTCAGCAAAATGTACAGTTGTCTCAGATAAATTGAAAATACAGTCTGCTGAAGCAAGTATTTTAAAACGAAGAGGTTTTTTTTCATCTATGCTAAATAATTAGCTTTGTACTAATACTGATTTTCAAGTTAAGAGTTATGTTCTAAGAAAGCAGATCCCTTTAGCTTCACAGACTAAAAAGAGTTTTTTCTATATTCTTGTTTAGTCTTTGCAATCACTTTCTAAAGCATTTTGCATAGTAAATCCTTCTGTAAATGAAAGCATGCCATCTATTTAATTGATTAAAGAATACATTTTTAATAGTCTTACTGAGCAACCAATTCCTCCTTGTTTGGCAGGTTTGGGTTTGTGGTCTAGAGGTGTGTATACTTGCCATACCTCGGTTCACAACTTTCAGGGCCACTGGAGGTCAATTTGCGTTTTTGTTAAATCATTGTAGGACTGAAGATAGCCATGGCTGCACCAGCGATGGCTGCCATGCCACCTTTCTTGAACCTCTACACTTTAATAAGCATAATCTGTCAACACATATAGAAGCAGAAAAGCTATAACCCTGAAATCTACTCTGTGTTTTGCACGCTAGGATGACAAAATTGAACCATGAAAACAGGCCAAGACTTTTCAGTGTTGTTTCTTCTAAAAAGGAATTCCAAAGCCAAAGCCTTTGAATTTTGTAATTTTACGTTTATGTTTCATTCTTTCGAATAACCTATGCAATCGTGTTATTAAAGGCAAAAGTTCGTGAAACTAAATTACTTCTTATCCTTTCCTGTAGCGAATGAGGTATAATATCCATCCAGGTCAATGGAATCTCTAATCAAAACAGTTAAAGGCAATTCTCATGCTTTCTGGCATCTGAATAATTTGAAGAGAATTTGAAAATTCAATCCTGTCTTATTTAGGTCAAAATTCTTTGATACATCAAAACAAACAAATCAGAATTTGTCATATTCCTTTGTTTCAAACTCCATCGTCAAAGTTCAATAGATACTTCTGATTTCTCTTGGAAAGTCAATTTTTCCAGCATTTATCTGGGGATGTCAGACAAATGTGAGAAAAAAATTTATTGACATAGAAAGCTAAACTGAACTTAAATTCCAAAAGTTCAGCGCTTTCTCTGTGTAAGAATCACAACAAAAAAAGCAGTTCTCTTGTGAGAATAGCTCAGCTCCCACGCTATTTTGGATGTTTTTCAGTTTGATGTCTTTGAACAGAGCTAGCTAGAAAAAAAAAATAAGCTGGAGGAAGAAAATGAAGGTTTCCTTCTTTAGAAAACAAAAAGAGCAATATGTGAAATTACGCTCTAATTCAATCCTAAAGGTGGAAAACTGACCTGTTATATAGTGTAAATTTAGAGGTTTATAAGTTTCAGTTTCCTGTAGCTTTGAGTGTTGTTTCAGTCCTGCAACTGGTTCTATTTAATGCGTTGTTTGAAAAAGAAAACAAGTTATTTTTCTCCAATCCTCAAACACAATTGCAGTTGGGATACAAATAGAGGAGGTCAATGATTCCAGTATTGAAACTCCTAGATTTCACTGTACGGGTTTTTATTCCAAATAACAACATAAAATGAAATGCAGTATTTCATGTGGGCTGTCAGTAGACAACAAGCTTACACATTTTGGTTGATACTTGTATACAATCCTTCCAGCTTCCATCGCACCGAGCAAAGGCTGATGATTTTAAGAATGTACCTTTCTGTATATAAAAGAGAATCACTGATGACAAATTTGTTTAAATAACATCAATTCCATATGCAAAATAACTATACATAGAAGAATGTCTCATAATTTTATTATGTCAAGCCCAAGAATATGCAAAAAGTTAAGGAATGAAAATAACCTGAGTTACTAATTTATTCTTTAATTAATTTATTTCATATCACGACTATTCTGGACGAAGTTGGATAAGCAGATCTGAAGTTCTCAAAATAGTTCAAAGTGGGTGTCATTAGCATTTACTGGGAGTCGTGGCAATGAATGAAAATCCCAAAGGAGAAATTGGAAATTGAGCTGATTTTCAAGGACATAACCGCAGGGAATATCAACCTTTAAAGAATTTGTAGAAAAAGAGAAGATCATGGCAGGGTCTGAGGAAAATGCCATGAGAGAAGTAGAACCTGAAAATCATTGTGTCGTGGGAACCACAAGGAAAGGCTCCATAAAGGGAATTATTATCTGGCAAACCCTGCAGAAAGGTCAAATAAAATAAGGATTAAAAATGACTCATTTCAACAAAGCATAAAATAATTCATGACTGGTAGCTTGCCACAGCACTCTCAATGGAGTAGTGGGTAAAGAAACTAAATTTTAAAGCTTTTTAGTAGAGAATTGGGGAGAGAGAATTTGGAAACAATTAAGGAAGGAATCTAAAGAATCTTAGCTGCAAATGGAAGTGGACAAATGGGATATTAATTAGAAAGAGGTTAATTTGATTGCTCAGATTTTTTTCATATATATATACTAGCAGAAACTTGAACATGCTGAGGAAAGTGATTTTGAATTATAGGAAAATGGCTTAAGCATGTTCAAATACTAGAAATGACAAGATGGTATAGATTTACATCCTGGGAATGGAATTTCTCTTGGAGAAGAAAAGTGAAAGATCTTTTACTGAGATATGAAAGATAGAGGCAAAATGGAGCACAGATCTAAGAGCAGGTGTGAGGGTAATTTGAGTTAGGAGGAAGGGATGATGCTTAGTCTCTGCTGGCCAGCATCCCCAGATGCTGGAAGGTCCTCCATGCATGCCTTCTTCCTGCTGCTTTTCATTCTCGCCATTTTCAGCATTGCATTTGCACCGTCATCCTTTACCAGCTCCAATTCTATTCAGGCTCATCTTACAATGGCGACATTGGCTCTTTATAGTTTTAAAAATCTTTTCCCAAGATCAGCAAGACATTCACAAAAAATTTACAAACTACACACTAAATGTTATGAAATATGCTGTGTCCCTAGCTTGGGGCCCTTGAATTTGTAATAGTGAGTCATGCATTGTCCAGAAAGTAGATCCTGTTTACTAAGATAGCTACCGAATTGTTCCTGTTTTCCTTATCATTATGCCAAATTGACATATTTCAAATTTAAGAATGCAGAACCTATCTGGGCCTCCATTCTACTTCTGACGAAGGTTTGACTTGAAGAATTAGTCTCTCTTGTTTAAATCAGCAGAATTGAGTGAAATAAATGAATGAAATGAATAGGGCCATAGAGCATATTTTGGATACATGTTCATGATATTCACCACACTGTTGACTTGACCTTGTTAAATTTACTTTGAGCAGTCTTTATACCTTTTTAAAGAAATAATCAAACATCAGTAAACATGTAACGGAATTCCTTATTAGAAGAAAATCAACTTTATTGTATAGTGAAATTTGGGTTTCTTATTAATTTTCAGAATATCAAAAGTCACCCTCTTTTGACATAATAACATCTTTATGAAATGATGCCAATATTTTGTTTTCCTCTGTAATATTCTTTCTTTTGTTTTTGATTGCCTGCGTCCTTACATTATCTTCTCTCTCTGCCTTATTTTCTCAATGATATATTCCATCTCATTTTCTTAGGAAGGAGTTCTTCTTTCCACACCCTTTTGCCTTTCATTCAGAAAAGAAAACAGTTTTAATTTATTACAAAAATAATTAACGATGAACTCAGACATAAAGGAAAAGTTAGGACATGGCCAGAATGTCACTGAGCATTTCCCACAGTACATACTACTTGGATCTTAAACTACAATATTTTGTACTGTTTTTTTGAAAACAAAATGGCTCAGATTCCCCAAGCATGTTTTTCTGTGGCTATCGCTATGTGGTACTAAGGAGCTTGCCCATCTACTTTCATAATATAGCCTTTCACCTCTGCTAAACATTAATAAGCAGCACTAATTTCTAATTCCATATTAGAAATTATAAAGAAAGAAATTATAAATAAGTTATAACTTCAGAAAGAAATTTTAGAAAGATTATATAGTCTTTATTTCAAGTCATTTAATATCTCTCAAGTTCAATTTCATATGTATGTGAATTTCAATTCTTTACATATATTAATCCTTTACATATATATAGGTGCTAAATTATTTAAGTATAATGCATTGAAAATGCTAAAATATTTTGATTGATTCATTTTTAATCTTGGGATATGTGAAGCAGGAAAAAATATTTATCCAAACATGTACATATTTGATAGAACTAGTCTTGATCAAATTTTTTATTAAGCCAAAAGTTTGTACATGGGACAATAGACATGAGGATTTCCTTTGTACTGCAAAGATCAAAACTCAAAAAGTGGCTCTTTCTATTTATCAGTTACTACTAATCCCTGAACAAAAGCTTCATAAGTAGCTGTGATCTCACCTTACAGAAATCCCAAAGTTGCACATGCAGGGATTTTTGTCTTATTATTCAGAGGTAAGAAGTGGCATGGTAATCGTAGAGATACATGTGACAATTCCTTGAAAATCTGAAAAGAAAATAGGACACAAATATTCTTTAAAATACTTCTTTTCTTTTTTTAATCCCTTGATACTTCCACATGAGGATGTAGTTTGTGTGACTTTAGATATGGAAGATAAACAATTTAATATTCTGAAAAAGGCCATATAGGATCTATGCTGCACAACATTTGGGATTCATTTTAATCTGGAAGAAAAGAATGTGGAAAATATGATTTTAAAGAAATAAACAACAATAACAGAGAAAACCAGAAATTAAAGCATCTACTCAGAATAAAGGAAACTTGATACCTTTTGAATGCAAATTCCTTATGACTAAATAGACTTTATGGTTTCAAAGTTCTTTCACATTCATTAACTCATTTGTCACAATGCTCTGAGATGATCATGACAACATATTTTATCCCCCTTTAGGCTTAAGAATTTAAATAGATTCACCACCGATGGAGTGGAAGAGTTAGAAGGAGTTTGACTTCTTCTGACTCAGTGGCTATTACTTTTTCTGTAACACCTGATTTTTCTCTGTAGGTGGAGCTGGATAAAATGAGTATTCTGTTTCAAGAGGAAAGGCCAGATGTCTACTGAATCATCTCATCACTATCATAAATTAGTACGTGGTAAATGCTTACTAGATTGGAGGTTGCTAGACCTGGATAAAAAGAGAGAACCTGTGTGAACACTATCTCTTCTGCATACTAGAAACATTAATCAACAGACAAAAATATTACAAAATACTCCTTATTTCAACTAATAAATCCAACCACCCAAGCAAAGTAGGAATGCCTTTTAAAACATTCTTGACAGAGACAGCCACTCATCTTCTGAAATATGTCTAAAGACAGGAAACTCACAAGATAGTCTTTCTTACAAGGAGAATTCTCATTAACAAGAAAGCATGCCCTCCCTCTGGTTTTCATCTTCACATTTGTTTCACCCTCTTCCCACCACGATGTGACACCACTTCTCTAATTACTTTCAGTCCAGAATCCCTGTTCTCTACTCTCAGTCTTACCTTCACCCTGAGAACCCTGGGAGTTTCATCTGGGTCAGCCTTCGTTGAATTATATATTTTGTTCAAATATTCCCCTTGATCTTTACGTCCCTTCCTCATTTTTTTAAAGCTCATCAAGTACAACATATGTCAGGGAAGACAGTTTTTGAACATCATGGCTGATTACTTCTGGCAGAGTAGCAGAGTTTAAGTAATTTTTTTAACTTTGAAATTCTAAACAAATTATTTTAACCTTTTTGAGCTTCTACTTCCTCATCTAAAAAATTGGTTGATATATGAATTTAGTGAAACAACAGAATGGGAATGGATTTAATATAGTGTCTGACATACATTTATTCTTTCATTTTACAAATACTTTCTGAAGCCAGTTTTGTGCCAGAATTTTTCTATTTGCTGGGAATACAGCTGTGAATCAAATGAAGTCTCTCCTCTCATGATGATTAAGTTAAAAAACATAAGCTGTCAGGTGATGATAAGTGTCAGCCAAGAAATAAGTAGAATAAGGGGGATCTACAGTGAACGGAGGTAATCAGAGAAGGACTCTATGATAAGAAGACATTTGTTCAGAGACCAAAACAAGTGAGGGCACAAGCTATGTAGACTTTTAGAGAGAACAGCATTTCAGGGAGATGAAACAACAAAAGTAAAGTGAGAAGCAGATAAATACTTGATGAGTTTAGAGAATGGTGAGGAAAGCAGCTTTGGTAGAGAAAGCAATGTGCTAATTAAAAAATGACTGGAAATGAGATCAGAGAAATGACGGGAAACTAGGCTATGTATATCATGCGGATTGTGTAGATCTTTGAAGGACGTAGTACACAGGATTTTATTTTAGTAAGCTTAAAGAAATGGTGGATAATATTCTTATTCAGAGAGTAGATAGGCAAACAAAATTGTTAGAAATATCTTTAAGGAATGTCTTAAAACCAATATAATCTTGAGAAGTAAAGGAAATTAAATTTCTATTTTAGAGTAAAGTTATAAAATCAAAACAAGGCATAGAGTACAGGAATTCAAAGCTATGTTAAAGAAACAGAGTGATTCTTAAGTCAATAAGTATTTGTGGCAAAAAGATTGTATATGTTAATACAATAAAAGAAAGAATATGCAAACTAAAATGGTGGTGGATCAGTGAGGGAATCATAAAAAAAAAAAAGATGAAAAATAGAGAAAAAAATAGGAGAGTCAACCTAAGGTAAAGAAGACTTGAGACACCAGATGTTGAAATGTATATATTCTAAGCTATCAACAAGAGCTCTTGGAAAAATAAGCATATAAAATCCCTATCCAGTTGGCACTACTGACTTCAATGGTGAATGTAACAAGCCATCTTTGATGTATTGATGGCGTTAATACATGATTAATCATGACATACTGATGGTATTAAATAGTCTATTAATTTAACCTCCTCTGTTCTTTTGTCATGATCAACTAGGCTTCTGATTAAAATTTGACATTCCATATAGATTTGCCTATAAACATAGAATGAGAACTCAATTACTTGGCAGTTATATTTAGTAAACTGACCTAATAGTTTTACATATCATAGAACTTTTATATTTTTGTTTTCTGTTGGTAATTAGTTTAATTGTTTTGTTGGAAAAAATGTTAATTATTTATCCTTTAAGGATATACCACTATATGTATAAAAACCTGGCTTAACATTTGTTTTTCACTTTTAGTATGTTACAAATATCACTCCATTGTCTTCTGACTTGGATAGTTTTTTAAAAAGGGGAAAAACTGTCCTATTTCTGGACATAAACACTAGGATATGCCCTAATCCTTATCTTCTTTTCCTCTGAATGCAGTGTGTTCTATTTTTCTGAGCATCTTCAAAGTATTCTTTATATCATTGATTTACAACAGTTTAAATATCATGTGTGTGTGTGTCTGACATTACTTTCAGGGGAAAATCTTCCATTACACCTCAAATGTTTCTTGTGCCCTGGGTCACTGTCTTATCCTTCTAGATTTTAATTACATGTATAAGATGTTGACTGATGTTGTCCCATGACACTTGGATAATTGATACTGTTTTGTTTTGGCTTTTCTAACATAAAACTCTTTATTGTTCAATTTGGATAACTTCTATTGACCTTGCTCATTTTTACTGATTCTTTCTTCAGCTGTGTTGAATCTACTGATAAACTGTCAAAGACATTCTTCATCTTATTTAACATGTTTTTCATTTCTAATATTTACATTTGATTCTAGTTACAGATTCTATAGCTTTGTCAAAATTTCCCGTCTGTTCACGTATGTTGTTTATCTTTGCCACTAGAGACATTAACATATTAATCATAACTATTTAATTTCCCTGTCTGTTAATTCCAACATTTGGAATTAACTGATTAATTAAACAACCTGGTCTGTTGAATTATTTCTTTCTTGACAGTATATTGGTTTTCTTTTTCTTCTCCATTGATTTCTTGTGTGTTTGATAAGTTTTGGTTGGAAGTTGGACATCTTGCGTTTGATAGTTGTATCAGCCAGAGTTCAATCTGAGAAGCAGAATCAATAAAGAGATATATATCAAGAGATTTATTTATATTTAAAGCAAGAAATTGGCTTTATGTTATTGTGTGACCTGGCTAGGAATGTCCAAAATCCATAGGCCAGGCCATCAGGAAGGGTGGACTGAAACTCATGGGCATAGGCTGAAGCTGCTGTCCAATAGGCTGAATTTATTCTTCACTTAGGGAAGCCCCAATTCTGTTTTTAAGACCTTTCAACTGATTGTATTAGGCCCACCCAGATTGTCTAGGATAACTTCCCTTACTTAATATCAACTGATTATATACTTTATTCAGTTCTACAAAATACCTTCACAGCAACACCTAGATTAAATGCTTTATTGAACAACTGGAGATTATAGTCTAGCCAAATAGGAATGTAAAAAACCATTATGACTTTTATAAGGGCATCTCTTTTAAAAGGGCACAATCCCATTCATGAAGGCTCCACCCTCATGACCTAATCACTTCCCAAAGGCCCCACCTCAATAGCATCACATTGGGAGTTGGTTTTCAACATATGAACTTTGAGGGTGGGGCATACAAAAATTCAGTCTACAGCAACCTTCTTAGTTGAGTTTATTCCTAGGTATTTTATTCTTTTTGGTGCTATCAAAAATGGAATTGTCTTCCTAATTTCCTTTTCAATACACCTCCCTTCTCTCCAGTATCATGCTGTCTTCATTATTTACTCCAAAGCATTTGAAAAACTGTTTTTAAAAAATACTTTATCTAACTTTGTTTTCTCATCAAAAGGTTTGTACGATACAAGCTACACTGTCACAGTCAGAAGGAAAACTCATAGCTATTCTGTTGAGAATAGACTAAAGGGACCAAAGGCAGATGTCAGAAGAACAGCTAAGGGCCTTTAGCAATAAATTAAGGAGACAAATAGAATTTGAATCAGGAAAAGAGGACAGATTCTAGTTAGTTTTGAAAATAGATCTGACAATATTTGTTGATGGACCTGATGTAGCTTATGAAGGGAAAAGAAGTATTAAGGATAACTGTGAGATTTTGTTGAGCCACCTGAAACATGGAGTGTCCATTTACTATGATTGCAAAATTATGAAAGAAGTAAGTTAAATGGGGACTATTGGGAGCTGAGTTTTTGTCTTTTTTTTTTTTTTTTGAGTTTACAATTTGATTTCAAAGTAGAGATGCTAAATAATTGCAGACATAAGCCTGTACTTCACGGAAAATATTATGTTTAAATTGTTATAAAACATCATGTTCAATTTTACATCCAAATATATTTCCATTCCATAATCCATTCCTATAATGCAAATAAAATCATTAATATGTACATTTTAGAAGCCATTTGACACAGATATCTGTAGAACTCCTATTTTCCCAAGATGTCTTGATAATTAATAATCAGCTGACAATTTTTACTCGGCTCTGAGAAATAAAATTTAAAACACACCTGAGTACATCTGATTCTTGACATTGGTGGACAAGTTGTTATTGATAAAAAGCCGTGCTGTCTTTCCAAACATTGAAGTGCACTTTACATGATTTCAAAAAATTGTTTTAGTAATGTTTCAGATAATCACAGAAGTCTATTGTTAGGCTGCATGTGTACTCTAACTATATCATTTGACAGAGGGTCTTTTGAAAATATGTATTTTCTTAAAAGAGTCTTGTTTTATTTGTTAGTCTCTAAGAACAAAATGTGCCCACGTATTTGCTATAGAAATAGCTAGGGCATTTTAATTTTTGATGGACCTCCTCCCTCACCCACCCACCAAAAATACAACTGCAGTAATTTTTACATTTAAAATGTTGAAATATGCATATACAATGTGTTACCCTGTTAAGACAATAAATATAAATTTCGATAGAGAATTCTATAACTAAATTAAGTAGTTAACTCTAGGGTTTATTCCAAAAGATTTTATAAGAATAAGAGCCAGGACATGATATTATAAGAGCACAGTCAGAAATACAAATTATATGTTACTAATGGATGTTTTAGTTTTCATCAATTATTTAATACAATTCAACACATTTTCCCCAGCTTATATGTGAAACATTGACTTGAGGGTTTTACATTTTATCCATTCATCTCAAATCTATCAACTTTTAAGGGAAAAATATCCAGCTATAAGCTAGATGTTCAATATTACTTTTTGCTGCCAAATTAAAATGCTTTCCCTGCTGGGAGCTAAATCTTAAAAAAGCAATATTAAGCCAGCACAGAAATACATAAGCTCCTTACTTGCGGTATATATTAAAGTTTCGGAGTGCTGACACTGATTCTGCCAACTGGATAATTTTCATAATAATAACAAAAATCTTGAAACTGAAACAAATCATAGTAGTCTCTCAGCAATCTCTAATAAGAAGAAAATTAAGCTATAGACATATTGTAAATATTTAAAGGTGCTTTATTATACTAGATAATATATGATCAGATATTATTATCCACTCTGTGCTTTGTTTTTTCCCTCCCAACCAATGAGGCTTATTAATTGTCTGTAACATTCATTTTGTTGTGGCCTCCTTGTCTCTCCTGACCCTCTCATTATGTGGTAATGCATAAATTCTGCATTTTTATGCCCAATGTGGCCAAACACCAAAAGGCCAAGTTTCAAATATAATCAAACTAAAATTATAATTTATATCAACATTATCACTTGGGGACATATTATGCTTACACCTATGCTTCATTTCAGCACTGTTTGTAACGTGTCCCTTAGTGTCATCTCCTAGTCTATAACTGATCTTGGCTTTGCTTCCCTTGTTTTGGCCCTTGGAGCCTAAGTTCTTGACACTTACATATTCTATGGCTTCTGCTACTCCTTAGCATTCAGGAAAATTTTCACTTTTTGCCTTGTTTACTGATGTGATCAAGGGCTCAACTGGAACTTCTTCAAAAGACAGGGAAATAGGGACAAGTGAGAGGTGGGGTGAATAACAAAATGCAGGCTACCTTTCACCTTCATGCCAGCTTCAACTGGGCACTTTAAATTTTGTTTTATTTTCATAACGTCTTTTCATAACTTTCCACAGATATTAACACATAATATTTCAACATTATATTTTCTCATCTAGACTAATGAAACAACCTCTTAACTGGCCTACTTGCTTTACATAGATGCCTGTGATGTAAATTAAAACTTATTTTGTCATACTGCTTCTTATAGCTCTTCAATGATTCTCCCTTTATTGGTGTAAAGTTCCAATTCCTTTAACAAGACCACAAGCATCTCCAGCCTTATCTTTGTCCATCACCATTCTTCCAAGGCCTTCAATCTAGCATCAAGTTTCCTAAAGCATGCTCCACAGAAGCTATTGTGTGGCATGTTAATGGATATTATGCAAAACAAGTTTAATCTGGATAAATATACTTGAAAAGACCTGGCCAAAAGATTCTCAAAGTGATATTTTTTTCCCAGAGTAATTAGTACGCACTGTAAATCTCCAAAAAAAATATAAAGCATTTCTTCAACAATTTGACTAGAGTATTTTTTTTAATGGAGTATCTTCAGTAGTGCTGTTTTAGCCACATTATGTTTGGATAGCTTACACTTTCTTTTATCTCCAATCCTGCTTGAAATGCCTTTCTCCAACTGTGTTAAATCTTAAAAGTTGGCTCAATTGCAACCTATTGGAACTTGCCTCTCTATAATATAAAGACAAAAAAAAGCTAAAAACTATCTTTCCCAGACACTCTTGCAACTTGGATTCCGCAGATGATCCAGGTCCACTAAGGAGAAGCATCCCCTTGAGATGTGGAAGCAAGAGTCAGCAACATCGGGCAATGGCAACATGTAAAGTTATAGGACACTCTGTCAAGCGTGATGGTGTAAACGCATTCTAGACCTGGTAAAATATTAGCGATGATGCAGGATGGACAACTCTAACAAGGATGCAGCCTTTAGAATATCATGCATTATGGTGCATTTACATTTACAATTGCTGCTGTGTGACAGCAAAGCCTGATTTCCTGATCCTCTCAGAAATTTTGTAGTCTAACGAATTTATTTATATTAATGTTCTTCCTGCATAAACTACCTGGAGTTGGGGTAGAGGATTAGGATGCCTTGAACTACAAAAACTTTACTGATAGAATAATTATCAGAGGAGAAGTCAGGTTAATATACACTTAAGAAATTGAGAATCTCAGAATTATTATCTTACCTGATTGAGTTTTAATTTATTGATGATCCGTTTAGCTTTTGATGATGGTACACTGATAATCTATGGCATAATGTGATGAAACAGTTAAATTATTAACTGAAATGAAGCGCGTATTAAAAGTAGAGTTTTGGTGAATAATGTACTTATGTTTGTGAAAGGCATGAGGAATACAAAGATTCAGGGTTAACAGTTTGTGTCTAATTGCACTGGAAATCTGAAAGAAATAAAATGTCAAACTGAAAGCTTGGAAAATCTCAGCTAAATACTTGGTAATAGAAAACATACGTTCCTTTGTCTACCCTAAAACAATTCCTTTCTCTCATAACCACAGGATATAGACAGCAAACAATCAGATGTAGATTCTGATTCTGTCACTCAAATATAACATAGGTTGAATTTACAGAATCACCAGGAAACTTGTAAGAAACAGTGGGAACCTCAAAATTTGAATGGAAATATTTTATAGGATTCAGATGGCTCTGAGTACAGCTAACCAGAGCTGCAGCCCCTTCTCTGTCTTGTGAGGCTTATCCTCCTTATTTAAACATCGTATAATGGTGCAACCTGAGGCAGTTAACCTGCAAGAGGTGTCAATTCCTTCAGCTTCACCTCTATGTCTCATTGCCCCCAGACCTAGAACTAGAAACATATCTTTCTTTATCCCAGTGGACAAAATCCAAAGCCAAATTCAAAGGGAAAGTCTTACGCACCAAAGGAATTGCAGTATTTTGCTTTTCTGTATTGGCAAGTCTTTGGGAATATTTATGTAATGAATTCTGAAGGTGCTACCCCAGGGAAGGTGGAATACAATTTAGACTGTAGTGAATTCATTGACATGATCACACTTACAGGTTGTTTTGCGTTCATTGTTTTAACTCATACAGCTGGGAATGTTTGCTTCCTTAGTTGAATGAAACCTTGAATCAATGGCATCTAAGTAAAGAGTGTTGACAGAAATTCTTTAAAAAGAAGTTAAACACTTAAGAAGATTAACATTGAGTGGACTTACTCAATATATATTAACTGAGAATAGGTCCTTGACAAAATCTTTGAGGTCTACATAGTGAAAGATTTTCTAGTCTCTTTGAAAAGTGACATAGTGACTACTTTTTGTGGGTGGGGATTATGGTGGCTGACATTATCATGGGTGATTGTATCATGGCTGATACCAAAATAGTAACATTTAACCAAGCTGTTAAAGCAACCAAATAGACACACTACACTTAGCTATGAAAATAATATTGATATGATTACTATAATGAACAGCAAGCCTAGACTGATAATAAGAATTATTTGACCCAAACGGATATTTGGCAATAGCAATTGATGATTCCATTCCTATGACCAAAATCGAGGGGCAGTCAGCTAGTTTTCATTTTCATCTGTAAACTGGAGAAACAGACCAAAAAGGAAACTTTCTAAGCCTGACTTTAAACCATCATAAAAATAAAGTCATGTATAATTATCCAATTCCCAGGACTAGGTAAGTTCATAGATTCAGAGGCCTTAAAAAAAAAGAAGGCCTGGAACTCTTGAGAAAAGTCTTAAAATTATGCACTAATATATTATATAAATCTTCTACTTAGCTTTCCCTATGGGGACACGCAACCACTTACCAGGGTAGCTATGCACTTCAGGAAAGAAAACGCATTGATATTTGGGGGATTATTGAACCATCCTCTGAGCTAATACACCAATCATAGAGAACACTGAAGGTTCATGTAGTTTCCCAGTCAGAGTAGGTCTAATGGGATTAGATAATAAATGTAGTTTTGGACAAAATCCATCTTGTAGTGGGCCCAGTGGATCTCGGAACTCATTTTGTATTTGTTTTCTGGTACCTACACATCTGGTTGCAGTAGACATACTCAGACATTGACTGGACTTCATATTGGTTCCTGACCCATAAATCCGTTGCTTCTCTTAGAGAAAATACCATGTGGGGGAACCCACTGCTGTTCTCTTATCCTACTAAAATTGTACATTAAAAGCAGTGCTACAGGGGCAGCCTGGTGGCATAGTAATTGAGTTCTCATGCTCCGCTTCAGCAGCCCGGGCTTCATGGGTTTGGATCCCGGGTGCAGACCTACAGACTGCTCATCAAGCCATGCTGTGGCAGCATCCCACATGAAAGGGGAGGAAGATTGACACAGATGTTAGCTCAGGGACAATCTTTCTCAAGCAAAAGAGGAAAATCGGCAACAGGTGTTAGCTCAGGGACACTCTTCCTCACCAAAAAACAACAAAAAAAGCAGTACTACAGCCCTTGAAAAATTACATATCAGTGACATCCTTAAAGACTTGAAGATTGCAAGGAGACTCATCCCTATTATATCTAACTTAAACTTGCTTTATTAGCTTATTGATGTAACAGATGGATCTTGATTAATAATATGTAACTAAGTAGCAAAACGAATTGCAAATGTTTTGTCATATATGATTTCATTGCTCGAATGAAACAATTAAAACCCAGGTGCCTAGTGTGTAGCAATCAATCTGGCAAAGCATTCTTCTCCAGAAGAAAATTGAAAAATAGTTTGCTTTCATCTGGCATGGTTCACGATACACATTTACCATATTGTTTCAGAGCTACATCTATGCCCTAATCTTATATGTACTTTAGTCATCAGAAACATTGATCATCTCACAATACCAGAGGATTCCACTCTCATCCACCGGATTGACAACATGAGGCTAGTAGATCCTAGTGATCAGCATCTAGGAGGTATTTTAATGCCATAGGAGGATCCCTGCATGTCAGAAAATGGGAAATAAACTCCCTGGGAATTCAGTGACCTTCACTTCAGTGAATGCATGAGGATTGAAATGTCTAGAGCATGTTAGGATAGTCTCTTCTAATTAAAAACAAGTTGTTATGTCTTGTACTTTCTAGCACTAAAAAGGAAGCACACTCGTTAAAAACTTTGATCATTCAAAGATTGTCTGAGGTTGTCAGTTTTGAATGTGTTCCAGAAAAAAGAGCAAGTTCATCAGCTGGCCCAGGACAGAATGCTGACCCAGGAAATTTAATGTTTCTCCAAGTATTTTTGGTAGATTGTGATTCTGGTTGGTGACCCTGGGATTTTAGAACAAAGCTATGTCCTCTTCATCAAATAACTATTATGTTTTTGAGCGCTAGAAATAAATTTTGCTTGCTATTGAACCATGGTAGAGGGTGAATACTTTCCACTGGAAACCTAAGTGGCCCCATAAACTGAGTTTGCTTTCATAAACCAGATGATATCTGATCCTTCTAGCCATAGATTCAGACATCATCAGCAGTATTTCATCCACAAGTAGTTACCTCACATTTCCAATGCGTCTACTTCTACTTCAACACATCGGTATAACCTCTATGTGCGTTCTCTATATCCAATTGACTGAGAAGGAAAAATAATAATTCTGCCTGGTTTACAAAAGCCTCTTCAGAATAGGCTATCACCAGCCAGAAGCTAACTGTGGCAGCTTTGGAGTCCCACTAATTTACTCTGATGGAGAGTAGAGAAGGGAAATCTTTAAAGTTGGCAGAATTTTAAGATATCCTTTTAACAGACAAATTTTCATGGAAAGAGAGACGGCCAGAGGTGTATATGTGTGGGGGTGGAGATATAAACATATATGAAAAGTAGTAATGTTTATATGGATGGTTGGGTACTTATAAGGAAGGAGATAAAACTGGTGACCAGAATATCTAATAAATAATTACGTGATCGTATCTGTTGAAATGACCCTAGAATGCTCACCCCTAGGTCCTCTCCAAACAAAATTGCTCTCAATAATAACGGGAAGAAAATGGCCTGTCTGCTTCCCAACTAGCTTCTATCCTCAGTCACCTCAGTGCATGCTTAATAGACTCTTGATCAAAGTGACCACAAAGGCAATAATTGAGATTTTTCATGGGCTCGACAAAAAGAATTTCCTCTTCATAATGGTTATTGTTTAGATGTAACACAGAGCAGTTTTCCTCTTTCTGGAAAAATAGTTAGGTGTCACTTTCCAGCTCCATTTCATTTAACTTCAACCATGTAACTACTTCTCACCAATGGTGAGGTGAAACATCACTTCTTGTGGAGAGTTAATAGTGCATAAGCCCCCTCAATACTCATTTTCCCATGTACCTTGACCTTGAAGGCTATATGGTTGAAGATGTTAGCATAATAAGACGGAACGAGCCAGGGTACATGTATGAATAAGGAGCAGAAACCCTTTAATCGTATTAGACAGTGAAGTAAGTAAGGAATAATTATCTTATTTTATTAAGTCACTGATCTCTAGGATTGTCTGTTTCTGCATTTATCCTACTCTGACTACTAAAGACAGTAACAATTTCAAATGGTATTGGTGTAATGATCACATAGTGGCCATTAAAGGAACATATATCAGACTGGATATAAAACAATGTGCGTTATTCAGTGGAAAACCATTTAGTAAAACTGTTAATCATGATAACTTGAAAGGCAAATCCTGAGTGTATTGAACCAAAAGCTTTAAGAAAAGTGATTAGAAAGAACAAACATGTGGTTTTGGCAACTACAGTCTGCATTTGGAAGAAAATACAAGAAAAAGATAAGCTTGGGTGATAATTGAATCGTTTTCAAGGGTAAAGGAAGCGAATTGCTAGAATTCAGAAAATAGAACCTCGAAGGTTTGGAAAAGCTGTTTCCCTCTAGATTTAAATTATAAGAAAAATAAGATTAAGAATGCTTTTTAGTAGCAAAAGCCCATGTAAATCCCTATATTTCAACAAAGGTCAGATTAAAGACTTGAATTCCCCACTCTAGCCTGATAGCCTAAAAATAGTTTTTGTCATCTTGAAAGACAGACGCAGCGTACTAATCCGAGAAAGTCTTGGTTAAGTCAACAGAACCCTAGAGAAAAGCTTTCTCATTAGAGAAATTCCTCATTGGGTAGAATGGCCCATCCCTGGTAAACCTGCCATTGACTGAGAGGAGCTTAGGGAGCTGGGCCTCCAAAGGGAAACTGAAATGGATCCCCAAATTGCCCTGGCTGGGGTCTGTCAGCCAGCTACACTCCTAACAGTAGGTTCTCTCTTGAAGGGAGAATTGAGTAGCACATGTGCATGGCTACCACAAGGACTGATGAATTTTCTTTTTGTCAAACACCATAAGATGCTAGTTATTGTAATTGCACCATTAATTTATGCAACACTAAAAGAAATTTTTAAAATACCACTGATAAATCTATGACGTGTTTTCTTTTTACATTTCTTATTAAAATACTTGACGTTCAGTGTTCTTTCAAATCATTTTTTGCTGTTTTCAGTGTTAATATTTTTCCATGAAATACCATATTTTGTACACTCAAGAATGAATACTATATGTTTTGTTGTGTTTGTTTTATTTTGTTCACCAACGAGAGTACATGAGTCTGAGAGACAAAGAATAGGAGTAGAGATATCTCTCACTATTACACTTAATGACTCACTTAGAATTTTTTATTCTGTTTTCTTTTTTTGGTTTTGTTTGTTTGTTTATTTTTTATGCCTGTTATACTGGGCTATGCTGGTTTACAGTTCTTAGAACCCAAAAGAGGAATGCCTCCACTAGAAAACATACGAATGGGTCCACTAAGATGGTAGTTGAACCCATCGCTTGACCTTTTCAGACTTCTCATTCCAAAGGATAAACAGGGAAGCACAGGGCTTCTGTGTAGCCTGGGGTACACAATTTAATGGAAAATTGGGTGTAGCTACATGGTAGGATTATATCTGAAGCCTGGGGGAATCTTTGGAATTGCCTTTTAATACTATAATGTAGGTGTTAAAAGATAGTAGATGGGTCCAGAAGGCTAATATAGGTGGGGCCAGCAAAGCGAAACCCTGAGAAATGAAGGTTTAGGTTACTCTGTCAAATAAAGAGACCAGATCACAGTGGGTGCTTCATGAGGGCACAGAAAAAAATGCGCAATGGAGGAAGACAGTTGTACAGACCGACTATCAAATTGTGACCAATTGTAGGAACAAGGACTCTAATAGATATCATATTTTTCATTTGTTCTTGTTTATATTTATATTAATTTTAATCTTTCTTGACTAACTTCTCTTTATAATTTTATATAGGATGGATTGGAGGTGCTTACCTTTATAATTTATTCCATGGGCCACAATTTATCAAGATGAGATTTTAATTGAACTAGAGAAGTGAACATCACCCAGAGATGGATGCAGTGACTGACGAAATTTGAAGCTCGGCTTTCGGGGAAATGATGTTTGTTTTCACTGATACGATAGATGACTATACTATAATAGATGAAAATGTTATTTTTGTTGTTATTTCAAAATCAAGTATGATAAGGCAGATATATGTGTGTGTATTAGCAGCCAAAACTGTAGACGGCGCAGATGCTGTGAGGTAGTTCAATGGATGTTTATTTAGAACTCTTTCTCTAATTTGTCTTCCTATACTGCAGAACCTGGAAATGTAAAACAATATTTTCTTGCAATGATGCTGTATATATGACAAAGAGTCCTGCAAAGGTAGATATCCATGTGAGATTTGGAAGCCGACATGAGAAGCATGAAACGCTAGCTGTGCACTTATCACAAAAAATATGCCTGTCATTTTGTTGCCTCCAGTAAGATTTTCCCCAGTCCCTGTTCTCCGTCTGGGTTAAGTGCTGCAAGCTGTATTTTGGGCAACTATTTTTTTTTTTTGAGGAAGATTAGCCCTGAGCTAACATCTGCTACCAACCCTCCTCTTTTTGCTGAGGAAGACTGGCCCTGAGCTAACATCCGTGCCCATCTTCCTCTACTTTATATGTGGGACGCCTCCCATAGATAGCATGGTGTGCCAAGCAGTGCCATGTCCGCACCCAGGATCCGAACCGTCGAACCCCAGGCCACCAAAGCAGAACGTGTGAACTTAGCCCTGCGCCACCGGGGTGGCCCCTGGGCAACTATATTTTAACTTCATCTAAACACCTACCTCCTACTGTACTCTTAATATGAAAATAAGATGGTAGTAAAGATGCATTAAGCTCTTGATGTCTGTAGATAGTCCACCAAGTGCTTCATATGCGTTATGCCACTTAGTCCTCCAAACAGCTCTATTATGTTGGGTTTGTATTGTGGTTGTTAACATCAGATCCATACTAGCGTTAGACCTCTGAGAGTAAGGACTGCAAATGCTATCGTAGTCAACAATTTCTAGTAATATAAGGGAATATTTGGAAACTCACAGGCTGTCAACAAACATTGAATGAATGAATGAATGATTAACTGTGTTAATATTTTCTTGCCTCTAGGACAAGGCAATCTTAAGGGTAGGAATGGACATTCTCAATATTATTATGCATAATTTTATGGAAGTTGGGAAGAACTGAATGCAACATGTTATACATAAGCTCCAACATGGCAGGGATGGATATAAATATTTTATATTTATTTTAAATAGTAAATAAAATAGTATTAAAAATACCACTGGGGCTGGCCTGGTGGTGTGGTGGTTAAGTTGGCATGCTCCGCTTCAGAGGCCTGGGGTTCACAGGTTCAGATCCCAGACATGGACCTAGCACTGCTCATCAAGCCGTGCTGTGGAGGCATCCCACATAAAATAGAGGAAGATTGGCACAGATGTTAGCTCAGCAACAATCTTCCTCACAAAAGAAAAAAAATACTGCCATGAAATATGTTTAAACAGGGAAAATAGGGAAGCAACAATAAAATCAACTCTTAGAGGAGTAAGACATATTGCTTATGACAAAGAAAAATGACCATTTTAGATCAAAATTCAAGTATTAAAACATTTAAAAACCCAGTTTGAATTATATCTGCTCTATTAACCAATTCTGGGTAGTGTGACAGAATTTATCTGCTACATTAGGTAGCATAAATTTCTTGACAATTTGATATAATAATTGTATTATCAATTTTATAGATTTTTCACATTCATTTAATGCTTTAATGACATTTTGTCATTAATTTAGCAGAAGAAATTTCAGATTTTCTAGATTCAAATAACTAAGAAACAATTAAGTGACATTTAAAGTAACCAATGCTTATGCAAGTGGTGACTTCTGAAAATAAAATAGTTACATATCTAAATAATATAATTCTTTATACTCAAATAGATGTGTTTATTTGTTCATTTATAAATAAAATGGTTATTTTATTATGAGGTTCCATACCAATTACATATATATATATAACTTATTATGAGGTTCTATACCAAATATGTGTGTATAATTTAGAGAGCGAGAGAACGTAATTACATATAATTATATACTTGCACACATACAATTGGTATGAAACCTTATATGTTTTTATTTTTTATATACATAATTATTCCTTAAAATTTTACTTACCATGTGAAAACATTAGTAATAAATTTTTTATATTAATTTGTTTTATCCTGGTATCCTGTTAATAAACATGAAGGTTCTGACTAGAGGAAGACCAATGTTTTATTACATAGAAATCCTTGAATTCGTTCCCCAGAGCCTGTTTCTCCCAGGCAGGCACAGTACTGTGAAAGCCAGATGGACCCTGGATGGACAGGGGAGTCTGTACTTCAGAAGAGGATCTCAAAATTACAAATCTCAGAGCTTCAGGACTTACATAGAAGCTGCCAGAGGATTTGCCTCTTCTCATCTTTGCCAAGAAGGGAGAAGAAGTTTTGCTCGCTAAGGTAAGCAAATTCTCTCCAGGAAGAGGAGGGGGAAACCCTAAGTTTTTATGTAACTCTTTGGAATGCAAACAAATGGCTTCAGGCCAGATAAACCTATAAATCTCTCCAGAGCAATTCACTATCTCTAACTTCCAAGTAATGGTTATCATTTAATCATCCTTTAACTCAGGTTGCCAGAAATTTTTTTTCAGGAAGCACAACCATGAAGAAACATGAAAATATTCATGGAGCATTATTTTCCAACAATTAAGATGTTGATGGGAGATATAACGCAAAGCAAAAATTAAAAATTCTCCGCCTCTGAACTCATGGATCTTTCCATTAGGATAGAAGACAGATTTTAATCATATAAACATAAAAATAAAATTTTGACCATGATCAGTCCTATGAATGAGTGATATATGGGGCAATGAAAATGGTACAATTGCAAGATGTGCTCTGTTCAGAAAGAACAGGAAAGTCCTTGAGGTAATGAGAATTGACATGAGATGCTAAGGGGCAGGGGAACTTACCTTGATTCAATCTGCTTTTGGATCCGGTCATTGGCTGAAGTGCAGGAAAAAGATTGGAAGGGACAAGAAAAGATGTGTTTACACTATTTAGGAAGATGGCTAGTAGGGGAGTGGGAATATTGTAACTTTCCAGACATGATATGGAGGATAACGTCACCTAAGACGTCATTATCAGAGAAACTGAGTAGTGGCAAACGTCCATCTGGTCCTTTTTGATAGTGTATATCTCTTTATTGCTATTATCTATTTGTAGATACAGAAAATGGCTAACAATGAACTTTACACTTGATTTATTAGTCTGATGACTGGGTTTCTACTTCAGATAAATATTTAAACTGATCAACCAGGAATATTGGCTTCCATGAAATTTTGAGATTTTTAAATATGTCTATGTAAAACCTACACATGATTAAGGACTTTTTCCTTGAATGTGTGCATAAGTGGTTAATAAGTTTGAGTTACGTTTATTGAGTCAGCACAGTGATATTGTCATGAGCCAAACTACTTAGGTTCCATTCTAACTCTAACAATGAGTAGCTGTGTAGGCTTCAGTACCAGGAAGTCATTTAACCTTCTCCTGCTTCAATTTCCTTATTGGTGAATTAGAGAGAATAATATTTGCTATCGCTTAGGATAGTTGTGAGGTTTAAATGAGTTAATCTCTAGAAAGTCTTACAACACTGCCTGGCATTGACTAAGGCCTAAATGAGTACTAGTTACTATTATCCAATAGTTCTGGTTGGTTAGGAATTCATTTGGTTTAACATAATTCAAATTTTCTTTGGTTGTTAAATTGTTCCATTTCAGTCTCTTTTTCTTTGGAAGTTATACTTTTTTTAGCTGTACAGCAAATTTTTAATGTGGCCATCGGAATACGGACTGCTTATATTTCATATTTTGTAATTATGTGGAGTGTATTTTTCATTTTCAATACAATCGTGTAATGTTATTTTCCTTCATGTCTGGCTTTGATCAGGACATGGGTATTTCCCAATAAGTTTCTATAACAGAAGACAGCTCATTACTTAGTATAGACCCTTCATTCTACAGTCATGGGCTAGAAAAGAGAAAAAGGAAAAGCATCTGTAATGTGCTTTGCCCATGGGGCTCCAGTAAACCTCAGGGAAGAATAATAGTTTGAGAGCTTTTTATATCAGAGGATTTTTTTTTCTTTTTCTTTTCTTTTCTTTTCTTTCTTTTTTTTTTTTTTTTACCTCTATCTAAAGGCAAAAATGTTAACCCTGCTTTCTTGGGTATTTTCCTAGGACGTTAGAGAGCCTTCACTGGGGGACAGATTTCTTAGTGCCTAATTGGTAGCCCATTTGAGTCTGAATCAGAATCACAAGGGTACTTATCAAAATGCTGATTCCAAATTCCAAGAAATCTAGAGAACCACAGTATCTGGTAATCTGCTGTGTCAGAAGCACTTCAGGTGCTCCTAATACTGCACTTGAGGCAATACTTCCAGAACTATTTTATTCCTGCATGTGAATTTAATAAACTGCTAAAGGCTACACATAGTTAAAGGGTGCAGACTTGATGCAAACTTTATTTAGATGTGTCTATTACCTTGAAATGTGAAAATTGAGAACTAATTTTAATACGCTCATTGAATGTCAATTTTCATTTTTGTGTTCCTTTTTCTTTAAAAGAAAAACTCTGATGGAAATGAGACATTAACATTTGGAAAGGACAAATTGGTCTATAGTAATGTAATGCAGAGTAGATGCATTCACAAGATTAAGAAATTATCAAATAAGTGATTGAAATTTATGCCTAAAAATATATTATTGGTGACTTCAATTATTACTGTAATATTTCATATACTGTTGGTAATTATTACAAAATTATAGACCCAACAATGGAAAGATTAATGAATACTAATATTATGTAAATTTGCACCCACACAACAATGATATTTATATAATAAGGATAAAAGATTGCTAGTATATAATTTGCTATTTTCAATTTAAATTTTGTTCTTGGAAATAATCTTTTGTTTCTTTTATTTTATAAGGTTTCTGGGAATTTCAACAGTGTCTATAGGTTATTATAAGAGAAATGCACAAATATAATATAATTGAAAAACTGTATATTTTAGGTATGCTGAAATCAGCAGATTTCTATAGTGCACATGTGGCATTTGCACCTAGGAACAATTATCCTGCAGGGGATCAATTTTCTGTGTGGGATTTAAATGACCTTTGTCATCTGGTCCTTTGAAATCCAGGCAATATTGTGAAGGCTGCGTGGATTTATAAATTTTGTCTATCTTAATTTCCTTGAGGATGAAACATTGATTAGAAGTCCAAAAGTCAGTTTTAACTTATTTTACATAGGGAAATAAGGAACAGATGATGTATAGGGAATGGTGCCATGAGGATGTAGAAAGATTGGTGAAATGTTTCCTGGAATGGCATAATGAGCAAGAATGCATCTGTGTTCATAAAGGCCACTGAACTTGGGGTAAAATCCAGACTCCTACAGCATCTTACAAGACCCCGCAGCGTCCAGTGTCTGCGAACATCTTCAGTCTCACATCATGCTACTCTCCTTAAGTTTCTCATTGTTCTCCAATATTAGTAGAACCACAATGACCTCTTTACTGCCTCAGAACATTCCAACAAGTCATCACATCTTCTGGGAACATGGATCCCCCACTGTTTATTCATGAATGATTCCTTGTCATGCTTTGGGCTTTGACATAGATATTGCCTTCCCTCAAAGGTCTTCCCAGTTAGAACTATAGTTCTTTCCTTCTCTATTGCAATACTTTCTGCTTTCCTTACTTAGCACTTGTTGCATAGTGTAATTAGTCATTTTTGTAACTTATTTATTTTTCCCGAATAGTCAGTAATTTCCAACAGGGCGGGAAATACAGCCATCAGGTTAATTACTGTATACCAAACACTTAGCGTGGAAGCTAATAAGTATTTTTTAATTGAATGAATATCTTTTAAATATTTCCCAAGGGTGTTATACATCAAGTACTTAACTCTCATTAGCTTATTTCCTCTTAGGACTTGACACCTAAATGTATCAGCTCATCACTAATAGGTCAACTATCCTAAAGAATCAGAATTTTACTTGTTTTAGAAATAAGCATATGTCTCTAGCTTTTTCTGCTGACCAACAAAAAAAGGGAGGCTGTGATTGTATTTGTTTGTTTGCTTTTATTTTATATCTAATACATCCATGTGGACCAAATCAAAAAAGTATGGAGAATAAGCAACAAAGAGTTTCATTGCAAGTCTTTTCTCAAGCAAAACTGATGCTTTGTTCTATATCTTCTTGATTATTTTTCAAAATAACAGTGTAACTTGGACTTTGTTTTATATTAGTGTTTTAAATTTTAAATTAAAATGTCTTCATTTGGGTCTCAAATATAGTTAGTGTGACTTTTGCATCTCTTCTCTAGGAGAAAAAAACATAATTATATTCACTAGGAAATTCTGATTGTTCAGGCTAATGCTTGCTTACCCTCTCTTCACCCCACTTAATGCTACATACCTGTGAAAAAAATAAAACAAATAGTGTATACACCATGATAAATGCTTGTATAGAAGCATTACTTATTATTTGGTGTCACAGAAAAGTAAGAAGGTAATTCTACTAAGAGTATCTAGAAGGGCTTCATAGATAAGGAGTTATGTGAGACAGCACTTGACATATGAAATAAATACAATTAGATTATGGAAAATGGGATGTGGAGATTTACATAAATCCTTCACCTTTGTTAGTAAAATAAAACTAAGATCATTTAGAATTGACAGTGGAGAAAAAATAACTCTCCACTTGGACAGCAGTGACTGGATTATAAAACACTGGCTTGAATTATGTAAGATTCATTCTCCTTTTGAGGGTAATTCATGTATTATTGTGGTTCACTATCTTTACTGATGACAAAAATCTCAGCCCTCCCTGACCTTACTTCGTAGTGGAGGAAGAGATATAAACAAACTATCTAGAATATATACGTAGCAGTTTTAGGATTAAAAGAGCTATGGAAAAAAGCTGAATTGGGAAGAGAAAAAGAAAGTGTGTTTTTGTAGTGTGACATTTTAAACAGAGTGCTCAAAGACAACCAGAACTGGAAGGTAACAATTGAGTAAGATCTGAAGGGAGTGAGAGATAAAGTCAGGTCTGATGAGCTGTGCATTGGGTTTACCGTTGTAACTTCAGGCCCTGAAACAATGCCCAACACATAGCAAACACTCAATAAATATCTGTTGGATATATGCATGAATAATTTAATTTGTAGAGTAATGGTAAGGAGAGTGTATGTACCGGAAGTAAACATCAAGTGAGGAGACTCGAAAATTGCTTGGGCTGGATACATGAAAGGGCGCTTATTTTCTGTTAAGAAAAAAAGAAATTAATCTTGTGGGCCACGTGGAGTTCATGAATACTTTGATATTATATTTTTAGATTTACTGATGATGCCATCAAATCATATTTGTTTATTGGGAAAATACCGAGGGCAAAGGAGTAGAATAAAGAGAAGGATTTTTCAGACGGTCCAGTTAGAAGGGAAGCTGATGGCAAACCTGTAGATATTTGATACCAGTGATGAAGTTGACACAGAGAACTTATGAGGGTTCAGACATGCCTTTTTATGAAGTGATGACAAGATTTTAATTATACAAGCACAACTGATGATGAGGCATATAATGTAGTCATTAACAATTGCCAAGTTTCCGACTTGGCGACTAAGATAGATAAATGGTAATTCCAAATACTTACATAATTAATTCAAGAGTATGAGCAATTTGGCTTGTGAAAGATAAAACACTGAGTTCAGCTTTGTATATACTGAATATGATATGCCTTGAGTTACAGACTGAGGTATTTGGTTTATTATACTATATATATCACATAAAATGCTATAAACACAAATAGAAGACCATTTATTTGTGTTTAGGAGTGAAGTTTAGGAAAAGCAATGGAGGAAAAGTGTATTTGAGGCAAATCATGAAAGATGAGGTGGCATTGGCCAGTGACAAGAATAGAGTCTAGGTCATTCCAGGGAGGGAAACTATCATAAATTCATAAAACCCTGAAAGTATATGATATGGAGAGAGAGGAGGTAATACGTATGTGCCACTAGCATCTTTGTTTTTGTGGGGAATAAAAACAGCCAGACAAACAAACTTATATTGTGTATGGAAGTGGGTTTCATACACAGATTCCTTACATGAACTTTTCTTTGCCTTTATTCTTCAGAGTCCATTACCAGCTCATATTCAAAGTCCTTAGGGGAAGATTTGTTCCTGTAAAACATAAACATGTTTCTGAAAGCTGTAAAAGACTTTGCTGGATTTGACTATTGTGAAAACAGGCTATCACCATGGTCACTTAAGTGTTTGAAGAGTATTTTGTTTACGACGGAGTGGGTAATATTGCTTGTCACTTCCCATTACCTTTTGATCAACGTGATAACAGGAGTGGCGCTGCCAGAAGCAATTGACTTTGACATTGTGAATGCATTTAATGGAGTTCAGTTATGGCTATGAGTTTCATATGCTACCCATTTGACTTCCACTATAATCAATTATTATAACTTTCGGGGACAGTTAAATTGAGTGACCTCTAGAGCTACATGCTTGAAATAATATTTTAGTAAATCTGTACTGTATATAGTCCAAGTGGTAGATCTGAACTTCAGTTCAGGGAAGTTACCACTTAAATGAACTTGTCAAATAGCCTATTTAAGACTATGACTGATGTCTTTGTGAAACATGAGATATGTTTACGCTCCAGCAGATCATACAATTCTAGAGAAAACTCTAATGGTGTTTTTTCTTCCTTATTGCCTTTCTCAGACATCTTTTAGTACAGTTGACACTAGCTCAACTGTCTGCTATTTGCATAAATTCATATATTTATAGATTAAAATATATTACTAATAAATTTAGGAATACAATTTGGGTTATTTCTATAGCACTCAGAAATTTTCAATGTTTGACCTAGAAACTCTATAAAATTCAATCTGGTATTAACTGAGCAATTGATCATGTATTCACTGAATGCATATTGTATTCTGCCTTAGTCTTATATGTATATCCAGAACTCAAGAAATACAAAGTTTATTTTGGAGTTATATTTTAAGATGTTAACACAGAGCTAACAATACACCATACTACAAGGAAAATGCTAAAAGCCAAACGCCAATGCAAAATTATAGTAGACAGAAGGGACTTCATGATATGGAAAGAAAGAGACTTGCAAGTTTATACATACATATACGTAATTTGATCAGCTTTTTTTTCTCAATTTAGTATGATTGTCTTAACGAGCATATCACTAACAAAGCATATGATTAATGTGACTGGCACGGACATCCAATGAGCAGAAAGACCATTTTCTTCTCTAAGTATTTGTAACTTATTACCTGCTATTTTTCTTCACCTTTAGTCTGTTTTCATATGTTGAAACTCTTCATATGGAAGCCAATATTAGTTTATCACTTATAGGTATAAGCATTTAACTACTAGTAATTGATGTGCAAATCATAAATCTAATCAACCATACACTTCCAGCCTTGGACACAGATTGAATGTCATATTTCATAAAGTGAGTTTTCTGTCTCCCTTATACAATGTGTTTTTCTTCCCAAATATTGATTTCCCAAAGAGACATTCAATATGAGCTATATAATAATAAAATTTCTCAAAAAAAAATCCTTGGTAGGGGAAAGCTATGGACAACCTGCTTCTGTGATGCCCTCAATATGTTTGGACTTGATACATTTGACATATCAGTCCTCCCTAAACAATGATTAGATCTAGAAGAAGTGTGCTTTTATTAAACATGCTATGAGCTTACAACAATTTAAATAAAAATAGAAGTAATTATAATAATAATATTTTCATTATTGCAAAGATTAAGTAAGTTTAATGCATACAGAATGTTTAGTGCAGGACCTGGCACATAGAGAGGTATAGAGAAGTGTCATCTAGTAGTGGTACTGGTGGTAATAATAGTATTACCACACCAATACCACCATCATGACCATCACTACTCCTATTGTTACTTGATTTGGTGCCCCATAAAATAGAGAGCTCCACTGATTTTATTATCTTTGTCCTAATTGAAAAGAAAATAGAGGTTAATTTGATGGAGTAACATATGGAAAGATGAAAAATAAATGCTTACTTAGTATAATGTAGAAATACTGTCTTCCCTTTACTTATCTAATGAAGGTTCTGAGAAGAGATTAGAATCAAAGGTTATCTGAACTGCATTCATCCAGAAATGTTTAATTTCTCTCATTATGTTCTTCTGTTTCCTTCCAAATACATTGCTCAATTTCATTTTTTTAGTTCTGCATTATCATATCAACATAAAACAGGATCACTAAATTCAAGAAATAAAGTAATTACTGCATCATATTATGAGCAAATAGTCATAACAAGAGCCATCTGCAAATTTTAATATATCATTTACTGAGTTTTCCAGATCATTGATAAACTTGTATGATAATGATATGAATAACACTGACCTCTGATGAGCATAAAGGCCATTTTCTTCTGTAAGCACTTACAACGCATTACCTTCTATGTTTCCCCACCGTTATCCCGTTTTCATATATTGAAACTCTTCGCACTGAAAGAAATTATTTCTATGGTAATTTTATTAGGAACTGTATCACCTCTTTGGCTAAGAAACAAACACATGAAGATATTATGACTCTTTCTCATTTTGTAATTATGCAAAAAGTTTTTCAATTCCTTTCATTTGCTCAATACTTAGTTGTGTCTTTCTTGTGCCAAGCACATAGGCTACATTTTGAATGAAATTATAAACTCCTTTAAAAATTTTCGTACTATGTATAGCATTTGTTTCCATTCATCTATCTTCCACTGGACAAATGTGTTTTCTTCCTTTTCAGATAAAGTTCATCATTTGAACTTCTATAGTATTTCTTCCCTTTAATGTTTCCTTGTTATAATTACACACACTATCTTGACTCCTTTTAACCTTACTTGTCTAAATATTCATTTATTTATCCCTGACCACCATTCAATTATATTAATCTGTTTTAGAATGTCATTGGCCATGTGATTGGAAACCTCATTTCTTCAGATGTATCCCTAGGACGTCTGGCCTACACCAGCCCAAGGAAGCCAATACATCCCACTCAGATCTGAATAAAGAAGAGAAGTACGTTCCCTTACACCATGCACAAAAATCAACTCAAAATGGATTAAAGACTTGAATGTAAGACCCAAAACCAGGAACCTTCCAGAAGAAAACATAGGCAGTACAGTCTGTGACATTAGTCTTAGCAGCATTCTTTCAAGTACCATGCCTGACCCGGCAAGGGAAACAAAAGAAAAAATGAACAAATGGGACTACATCAAACAAAAAGCTTCTGCACAGCAAAGGAAACCATCAACAAAATGAAAAGACAACCTAACAATTGGGAGAAGATATTTGCAAACCATATATCAGATAAGGGGTTAATATCCAAAATATACAAAGAACTCATACAGCTCAACAACAAAAAAAGCCAACAACCCAGTTAAAAAATGGGCAAAAGATCTGAACAGAGATTTCTCCAAAGAAGATATATGGATGGCCAATAGGCATATGAAAAGATGCTCAACATCATTAGCTATCAGGGAAATGCAAATCAAAACTACAATGAGGTATCACCTCACTCTGGTCAGAATGGCTATAATTAAGAAGACAGGAAATGACAAATTTTGAAGAGGGTGTGGTGAGAAGAGAACCCTTGTTCACTGCTGGTGGCAGAGCAAACTGGTGCAGCCAATATGGAAAGCAGTATGGAGTATCCTCAGAAAATTAAGGATAGATCTGCCATATGATCCAGCTATTCCACTGCTGGGTATTTATCCAAAGAACTTGAAAACACAAAGGCATAAAGATATTTGCACCCTTATGTTCATTGCAGCATTATACACAATAGCCAAGACATGGAAGCAACCAAGGTGCCCATCAAGGGACGAATGGATAAAGAAGATGTGGTATTTATACACGATGGACTACTACTTAGCCATAAGAAATGATGAAATCCGGCCATTTGTGACAACATGGATGCAACTTGAGGGTATTATGCTGAGTGAAATAAGTCAGAGGGAGAAAGTCAAATACCATATGATCTCACTCATAAGTAGAAGATAAAAACAACGACAAACAAACACATAGCATTGGAGATTGGATTGGTGGTTACCATTGGGGAAGGAGTGAGGGGGGAGGGCAAAAGGGGTGATTAGGCTCACATGTGAGGGTATGGACTATAATTAGTTTTTGGGTGGTGAACATGATGTAATCTGCACAGAATTTGAAATATATTATGATGTACATCCGAAAGCTATATAATGTTATAATCCAATGTTACTGCAATTAAAAAAAATAAATAAATTTGGGGCTGGCCCCGTGGCCGAGTGGTTAAGTTCGCGTGCTCCGCTGCAGGCGGCCCAGTGTTTCGTTGGTTCGAATCCTGGGCGCGGACATGGCACTGCTCATCAAACCAGGCTGAGGCAGCGTCCCCATTAAACCACGCTGAGGCAGCGTCCCACATGCCACATCTAGAAGAACCCACAATGAAGAATATACAACTATGTACTGGGGGGCTTTGGGGAGAAAAAGGAAAAAAATAAAATCTTTAAAAAATAAATAAATAAATAAATAAATAAATTTAACAAAAAAGAAGTACAAATATTTATACATAAAGTTCTGGATGACAGTTTTTTTTCTTGCACTTTTATCTTTTTTTGTTGTTCTAGGTATTTTAGAATTATTATTACCCATCTGAAGTATTAATGGAGGAGAGAGAAGTATCTTTGAGGACAGTCTAATTCAGTACACAACTACCAAGAGGTATCCCACAGACGCTAGGCCATTATCTCACTGTTTTCACTTGGCCATTGCAGATATGTGTAGTCTTCAATAGTGAGATCCATTATGACATATAATATGACAGGAAAACAATTAGAACTTAAAAGAAGCATCAGTTTAAATTTTCTTTTAAAAGACATTTTAAAAATTCCATTTAATGGAGATGCTTGCACATCATGGTGCTAGTCTCATATGGGACTCAAATATTCACTGCTCTTGAATTGTGCCCAACTCAGCAAAAGTATGTGGATATGATGAAATTCTGTTTTAAGATACTGCACTTTTGAAATAGAAGTCTATTTGGAATGTCGACTCACCATTTAGTTTTCATTAACTGTCATATACAGTTTCATTAACAGTCATTGACTGGTTCCTGTAAGAATAGGCACTTTCTCATGTATAAGGAGAGAAGGATATTCATATCCTACGATGCCCGGGATGAGTGGGGAACATCACAGATATTATCTGGTGGGTAATTAGACTGAAAAGTTGGAGGCCAGAAAAATAAGGTTTTGTTGTATCCTACGAATAGAATTTTCTTTACCAAAAGAAACCAAAATGAAATGTGGAGATAGAGTCTCTTCATTACCTAAAAAAGAAAAGTGTAAGTTGTACAAAATATGACAGAAGACATTGTTTAGATCAATTTCCAGACCCTAACCCACATTTTCAAAGCCATCCGCATATGGACTTCGTATAAAATACACATAGAATCATCTATTTTCCTTTAAGAAATATTAAATATAAGAATATTTGTCAATTAAAATTATTTGACTTGAATTTTTTGGCTTTATATATCAATATCAATATGAACATAGTTATAAAGGTGATGTGAGATTTTACCTTCAAACTTCTCGCAAATCTGTAATTCAAACAGCTTAAAATCTTACTGAATAATCACCCTCAAGATCATTTATCTACTAATATGCTCTTTTTCTTCCCATGGAAGCAATGAAAAGAAAGAGGAGCAAGCATTTTTTTCTCCTTCATAACACAAGTAAAAGTAAATACAGGGGCCGGCCCCGTGGCGCAGTGGTTAAGTTTGCACGTGCCACTTCAGCGGCCCGGGGTTCACCAGTTTGGATCCCGGGTGTGGAAATGGGACCACTTGGCAGGCCATGCTGTGGCAGGTGTCCCACATATAAAGTAGAGGGAGATGGGCACAGATGTTAGCTCACGGACAGTCTTCCTCAGCAAAAACAGGAGGATTGGCAGCAGATGTTAGCTCAGAGCTAATCTTCCTCAAAAAAAAAAAAAAGTGAATACAATGAAAATTCTCTCAAAGAATGAGATTTTTGGTAATTATGTTTTCAGTATTTTAAAGTTCATAATTATAATATTAACCTACATTAGCTAATGTTATCCTTTTGTCTCCATTTCAAACAAAAGATTTCCCCCAAAACACAAAATTTCTTCTCATAACACTTAATGCAGTATTTATAAATGAAGTTAATCTGGATTAAAGCAAAAAATTCATTATCACATTATCTACATATTCAAACACCTCAACTTACTGACCAACTAAATTTTTATTGTTTTAAGCTATATCCAATTGTATATAAAGACCAACAGAACTATGAGATCAGCACTCATTGAAATACTCAAATTACTTACCCTGGGTAATAAGAATATGGGTGATATTTTTAACCTTCAGCCTCCAACGTGTATAATGAATATTCAGTGGAAATACAATTTTTTTTTCACCTTGCAGGTTTAATCAGGTAAAGAAGAGATGCTTGGAAACCATGGCAACGTGCATAATTAGTTGACCATTGTGATCCTTAAGACAATCAAAAATCACTCAACTGTGTTAAACATCCTGGGATTTTAGAGAAAAGAGGGCAGTCTTTGATTTGAGCATCTCTGTGATCAAAACAGTTATGCTTATAGACTTAGGCCAGAAATATTAATTGATTAATTAATTTTTTGCCATGGAAAATTTCTGTCTGGGACTCAAGTGATCAACTTCCTACTACACTATTAGCTTCTTTGTCTAAAAAACATTTAATTAGTTAAATTAGTCAAAACAATAAAAATTTAGTCATTTAGGGTTGATTTGTACGATGTATTCAATCTATTTAAAGAACTTAATGAAGACTGTTGCTAAAGCGACTACACAAACAAGAAAATTTGCTTTTCTGATCTCATAATAAAATTGCTTAGTTTTATCATGAACCATATGGTTCATATTTTTTTGAAAAAACTAACATGGGACTCTATTGTTATCCAAATGTTTCAGTATGGGATAATATAATAGAAGAGAAGAAATATGTTTATCTTCAAAATTCTTTAAAATGTCTTACTTGGAATTTAAGAGGGAGGGAAATTGACTTGGGAGAAAATTAAAGCAGGAGAAAAAAACTGACATAATTTTCTATATGTTTGCTTGTAGCTTTTGTGGTTCATTTAATTTAAGGCTACAGGGAATGTGTGGGAAGCAGTAGATTTTAGACATCTCTACAGAAGCTATTGTATGTCTGACCTCTGTGCTTGAATCGATTCTGTCACATACTGTTAAATTGTTTGGAAAAAATACGTGTCTCCATAAATCTGAAGAGAGACATCCTATTTCTAAGTCAAGTTCCAACAGAAACATCTACCAAAAAGCAAAGAATGAAGAAATGCTAAGGCCTTAGCAAATCTTGTATAGGGACATGTCTATTCTATAACTTTGTAATTCTAATCGAAGTAATGGTAACTCACCATCTCATGAAGGATCTATTGAAGCCATCATCTTCTGTAAGGATCAGCAATATGATAAGAGCCATATACACACGTTGTGAATTTCTTTCTTCAACCTGATACAGAATCTCAAGAACTAGTAAAAACTAGAGAATAAAAATTTTAATTTATTTCAATTAATTTATTATAAGACCAAATGTTTCAAACATTTATAGTATCATAATTATATTACCCTTCAGAGAAAAAGAACATACACACCAGCTTCTAACTGAAAGTACTTTCCACATGTATAGCTAAGATACGAGTAAAGAATATCATCACTAGGCCAGCCTGGTGACATAGTGGTTAAGTGTGCACACTCTGCTTCAGGGGCCCAGGGTTCTCAGGTTCTGATTCCAAGTACAGATCTATATAGCGATCATCAAGCCATACTGTGGCAGTGTCCTACATACAAAATAGAGGAGGATTGACACAGATGTTAGTTCAGAGACAATCTTCGTCATGAAAAAAGAAAAATCATCGCTAACTCTGAAGATCTGCCTGAGAATGTCTATTGCCACAGAAAGGTTGGATTTGCAGACCATTTAGGCTCATGGTTTGTTTGAAGTTTTTAAGAAGCCACACTACTTTCCCCCAACTCGCCTCCAAAAAGCACAGCTGCTCAGAAATTAAAGAACATATTTTAATTGTTATGCTTCACATCACTTATATTTTAATGTTAAAAAATCATGTAGCTAAATAGGCAAGAAATTATACACATCATATTGTGACAATCATCAAGTCAACAATCCCCACTGAAAAGGGCATACACAGACCACAGCATATTTCCAAGTGTCAGCGTTCAATAAAGTTCATCCATAACGCAGGCTGAGTTTAAATATTTTACCCTTTATGGGCCTTATTCTAATGTCCTATTGGGAATAGTTTTCATGTACTTCATAACAAACTTAGCAGACCACTGTCATAAAAGAAAAGAGGTCTATAATCATTCCAAGGTGAATTTGGGTGCATTCATGTCCCGCAACGTGTATTCTCTTTTTCTGTTTGGCTAAAAACAAAAACAATTAAAATTAGTTACTGAAAGATAAGAGTTTTGCAGTTTTGTATGCTGATTTTGTGGCCAAATGATTTTGCTAATAGCATAATGCAGTCATTGATATTTTGAGAGTTACCAAACAGTATTGAATAGAATACTCTGGTTTCAAGTGACAGAATTCAACCCAAATAAATTAAACAAAAGCCAAATTTATTGTCTCATATAGCTGGAAATTGTGGGGCAAAACAAATTCAGGCCCAATTGAATTCAAGGACTCAGCTCATTCTTGCTAGCTCTGTTAGTTCTGCTTTGTCGTGTCCAGCATCATTCTTTTCTCTGTAGATTGAGCTTCTTCAGGAGGAGAGGAGCCTGAATACCATCAGCTGCTCTTTCACGTCCATTCAGCTCCATAACTTAGAAGGAGGGCAGCTAGCTTTTGAAACAGACATTTTTGATATGTAAAAAAACATAATTCGTGTGTGTTTCTGTGTGAGTACACATGGAAATTTTTCTGGGAGAGTTTCCATAATTCTCAAATTATAATTTAGGAATCCAGACTGTCAAAGCTTTCTCATAGTTTACCCATTCCAACCTCCTTTTCGGTTACTGCTGTTCGCCTGTTACAATCACATAATTTTGGCCAGAATTCAATTATACTACATCTCAGTCCTGACCAAGTTTCCACTGAATTTTAGTACTCAGTTTTATGGCCATGGTGATTGGTTCAGGATAACACAAATGACCCATCAAAGACAACAAGAGGCCTTTTCCACAATGTTTTTATTTTGAGCTGGCACTAAAGAAGCCAAGAGTCTTAACATTAAGCGTTTGGTTTCTACTAACACTGTAATATATTGATTCTGTCTGCAAACAGCTGCCCAGCAGTAATTTACATAATGTTTTCATTTGCTTGGCTAAATCAATAGGCACCAAGTAATTAATTCAATTAATCCAAATCAACAAACATGTATGGAGAATCTACTATATGCCAGGAACTGTTTCAGATGCTGCAGCCTTAAACATGAGAAAGATACAGTCGCTCTCCTCAGAAGTATGCACATGTTTGCTCAAATGCTCATAGCAGTTGACCATGGTAAAGGATGAAGACACTGTCTGAAGTAGGGCAGTGATCCTCAAACCTATCAAATTCAAATTCCCCCTTCTGGAAGACGAATATTTCATAATACTCCCTTTAATTTCCTGAATTGAAATCTATGTATAATATCAGCTCTTCCGTATAATTTCAAAAACATTCAATATAATCCCCTTAACTATAAATCAATAAAGCATGAATAGTAATTTAAAATAAAATAATATTTATTTAAACATACATGTGCTACCGGAAAGCAGATGACTCTCACAGATTCACAAAATGCTCCCTAAGGGAATTCCTGCCTCCCAGGAATTTTAGATTCCAAGACTGAAGTGGTTTGATTATGGGTGATAGTTTTGTATGTTTGCTTGGTTTGGTTTTCAATTTCCCCAAAGCTCCATGCACTGTGGCCCACAGACCTGACCCATGCTGTGCTAGCATGTTGTTGGAGTATGTATAGAAAGCAGCTCAGAAGTGAAAAATGCTTCCCTCAACATTCTCAAAAATTACTCCAAATATTTTAGCTTATGTCATAACTTTTTTAACTTAAGCACTCAATTGTAATTTTGCTTTATTTTCTTAATGAAGAACAAAATATTATGATGACCAATATACTGCATTATTTTAGGTCTCTCCTGTGATAGCTGCAATGGGCAACTTTATAGTGGAAATTTCCATCTTACCTTGATTCTTACATTCACTCAACGACACTTCTTGAAAACATTCGATTTTTAAATTACTCATTTTGTTAGAATTTTATTTTGACTTGTTTCTTAATACGTAAGCAGTGACATTGAGTAACAAGTTAAAAATCTGGTATCCTATGTTTTCTTACTCAAATATTAAGAAAAATTGGAACTTGATTTATAACAACCACCAGAAAATCAAGCATGAATATGGACATTGCAAACCTAAGAATACACGGCAGAATTGACAATTGCACTGAAATTCACAGTGTGATAAAATTTCACTGCCGTGCGTAAACAAGTTCAGAACCTACTTAGAGTTAAAACTTTACCAAACAGTTGGCCATAAACCTGAAGACTCACTGTAAAGAACCGGCAGCGCTTTAAAAAGACACGGTGTATAAGCAAGAAGATTTGGTCGTGACCATTTGGCAATCAAGTAAAAAGCTATGATTCTGCTGCCGTATAGTATTCTCGAACTGCTTTAAAATTTTCAGAAATATTACGTCAACAACGACTTTTGGAGACAGATGAGCATGTGAATATAACACTATGTTCTATCTAAGTAAGGCCTTTTTTTGGATAATATAATAATAATTACTAGGGTGCAGTGTATGAAACTCAAGACAAAAGATTTCTAAATTGAGGGCTTATAGATATTAAATGGTTGAAGCTGAAAGAAATATTTCATTGAAAAGCCACATCCAAGTTTTCATATCTAAAAAGATTGAGATTTTAATTCCCATTTGGATTGTCTTTATTTGGGGCAAATTTTATGAACACGTTTAGTTACATAAATGTAAAGCAAGGGCATACTCATTATTTTGGAGAAAACTGAAGTGGCTCAAAAGCCAACATTTTAGACTGAGATGCTAATTGTTCTGTTAGGTAAAGTAAATGATTTTACTTTAATTAATTAAATTGGCTTCACAATACTTTGTCTATCTGTCTATCTACTTACATACCTACCTATGTGTTATCTACCATCTATCCATCTATGTACCTATTTACCATCTCTAATTTCAGTGGTATTGTGTGATTGGGGTTGGGGGGTGGAGAGGTGAAGTTCCTCTGGACCGAAGACAAATCCACACCACAGTGTGAGAGTCGGAAATTTTCCCTGAAGGAAGGATTATTCACTTTGGCAGTTGTCCTGAGAAAGGCATGGTTCTGAGGCAGAACACGAGAACTAATTAGGTGAGTTATGTCGTAGAGGGAGTTTTTACTTTCCCTGTATGTCATGGTGTTTGGCCTGTCAAAGGTGTTTGGAGCAATCCTAGTGGTGGGAGTGGTTTTCGCTGAGAGCCATACTACTCCTCAGTGGGCACTTTGGAAAGGAACAAAGGACAATTTCCTGGTTGCAATCGAATATAAGTACCTAGATGTTTAGAAGGAAAACTAAAGACGCTAGCCTTTCTGTAATGCATACGCTACTGAGAGATGTTCACTCAAGTCAAAAGCCTGCTTAAATTATCTGCATTTGGAATTTAACTCC
The DNA here is from genome assembly GCF_021613505.1 of Equus quagga. Classification (NCBI taxonomy): domain Eukaryota; kingdom Metazoa; phylum Chordata; class Mammalia; order Perissodactyla; family Equidae; genus Equus; species Equus quagga. Next base: position 29,072,904 of record NC_060282.1, read on the forward strand.
ATTTTACATAAAAACCAAGGTATTTTTTGGTAAATTTAATATATACTTTTTTTCCCTGTAATGACAACATTGTGAAAATTAAGGTAAATTGTACATTAGTTTGTGCACCAGTTGTTTACCAATGACAACACTGCTAGGGTAGGGTAACACAACACATCTGCACTTGTAGCTGACGCGTTCACTGTGAGCCACCTTACAGTTGCTGATTCTACTTAAGGCACAAGCTTTATTTTAATTATTTTTCTTTAAATATGTTTTTGAAAAGGCAAGTGTTTATGTTATATTATGCCTGAATTTCAATTCATTATGCTAAATAGAAATTTGGAAATATTTGTTATCAAAAAGAGCATTCAATCTAATAGAGTTGAGAATCACCGACACAGATGCAGATGAGGAGATAGTCAAGCATCATAAGTTATCTTTTTGTTAAATTACATTTCCGTTATGCTGAGCCTCCTATACAATATTCCAAAAATCTCAGCTGGATCTCAGCAGAAGTAAGAGAAATTTAGGAGAGACCTTGGCTCTGGCTTGGAATTAGAATAATGAATATTAAAAATATTTCTCAGTGATGAAATGCTGATTGGCTAAAATATTTTAGAGACATGTTAGACCTTGATGTAATTAAGTTGGAATCCACGATCCCTGCAGCCTCTAACTTTAGGGAACAAATGGTGCTGAAACAATTGGATATCAATATGAAAAAAAACTTGTTTCCATCCTTCAAACGATATACAAAAATGAACTCTCACTGGTTGATTGACTGAACTATAAACCCTAAAACTATAATCTTCTAGGAGAAAATCTGTGTGACTGTGAGTCAGGCAAAGATTTTTATATTTACATCAAAGCATAATTCATAAAGAATAAATTGATTTGGTTCTTCAAAAGACAATTTTAAGGAAATGAAAAGATCAACCCCAGACCAGGAAACAATATTTGCAAAGCATATGTCTGTTAAAGGATTTGCATCTCCATTATATAAACTTTTTTGCAAACCAAATAATAAGAAAATAAATAACCTAATAGTAAATAGACAAAAGATATGAACAAACTCTTCACCAGAGAAGATACGTGGATGGCAAATAAGTACATAAAAATGTTCAACATCATTAATAGTTAGGGAAATGCAAGTTAAAACTGCTGAAATATGTTTACATACCTAATAGAATAGATAAAATTCAAAGGATTGACCATCCCAAGTGTTGGAGACAATGTGAAGGCACTGGCACTATGCCACATCGCTGGAGGAAATGTAAAATTGTACAAGCACTTTTTAAAAAATGTTTCATACTTTCTTTAAAAGCTAAATATGCTCTAGCCATTCTAACCTTAGGTATTTACTGGAAAGAAAAGTAAATATACACCTATACAAACACTTGTAAATGAATGTTTATACTAGAGTTATTTATAAAAGCTCAACCTCCAGACAATCTAAGTGTCCATCAACAGATGAATGAATGAACAGTCTTATCCATACAACGGAATGCTACTCAGCAATAAAAAGAAATGAACTAGAGACACTCTCAACAACTTGGATGGATCTCAAAACAATATGCTGCATGAAAGAAGCCAAACAAAAATATTCATTTATACTCCATTTACATAAAATGCTGCTGTTGCTTTGGGTTGAGTGGTGGCCAGCAGTGAGAGAAAGAATTACATAGGTATACTAGGAAGCTTTTGGAGGTGATGCACATGTTCATATTCTTTTTTTTTTTTTTTGAAGATTGGCCCTGAGCTAACATCTGTTGCCAATTTTTTTTTTTCGTCTTCTCCCGAAAGTACCCCAGTTCATAGTTGTATATTCTAGTTGTAGGTCCTTCCAGTTCTACTGTGTTGGACACCACCTCAGCATGGCTTGATGAGTGTGTAGGTCTGCCCCCAGGATACGAACCCGCAAAACCCTGGACTGCCGAAGCAGAGTGCACGAACTTAACCACTGGGCCATGGGGCTGGCCCCAATGCTAATTTCTCACTTGCAGTGATTGTTTCATAGGTGTCAAAATTCATCCAACTGGACAGTCTAAATATATTTAGTTTAAAGTATGCCAAATATCCTCAATAAAGCTATTAAAGTGTTGCACAGAAGAAAACCACTAAAATTGTACACGATACGAGTAAGGTAAAGAAAGCCCCTTAAGCAACTTTGTCTGACCTAGGGATGAAGACAGAAAGAGAATTAACATAGCATGGTAGGCAGGATTGGCACTCCAAAAGTCTCAACTTAAATACGATGATAGTTATGTAACTCATGTGTGACCATAGGTAATATTCTTAACATCTCTGAGGCTTACATTTTCACTTACACAATGGAAATAATATCTACAGCAATGCAGTTATTGTGACACCTTGCCTTGCTAACATGGGCATGTACCTATGCTCCATATGGACTGGCCGCTCTTATTTTACCCATCCTCCCCCTTGAAATTATTTCAGTTGTACTTTGCACTTTAAAACAAATCAAAATGCTTGCTCATAAAAAATAGTGTCTAATTCAATTCAACAAAAATTCATTTTGTGCTTACTAAATACAAAGCACTATTCCAGGTGCTCTGAATATAACAATGAGCAGGGACCAGCGGGTTAAAACAAACGTCTAACTTTCAGGCCTTCAGAGTCACAGAAGGAGAGGAGAAAAAGGGCAGCACTACAAGTATTTGAAGAAATAATGAATAAATCTTCCCAAACTTGGCAAAAAACAGCAAACTCACACCTCATCACAACCAAACTTCAGCAAACTAAAGACAGAAAAACTCTTGAAAATAGCAAGAGAAAAATGACACCTCATCCATAGGGAAGAACTATTTGAATGATAGCAGGTTTCTTATCAGAAACCACCACAGAGGCCAGAGGGAAATGGCACAATATTTTTCAAGTCCTGAAAGAAAAGAACTGTCAATTCAGAATGCTGAATCCAAAACAAATATTCTTTGAGAATGAAGGGTAATCAAGACATTCTCAGATGAATGAAAACTAAGGGAAATTGTTGTCAGCATATCTAACCTAAAAAATGGTTAAAGGAAATTCTCTAAGCAAAAAGGAAATGGTAAAAGAAGGATATTGAAATTCCAGGAAGGAAGAGAAAACAATGGAAGTAATAAAAATATGGATAAATAAAACAGACTTTCACACTCCTTTTGAATTTTCTAAATTATATTTGACTTTGGGAGAAAAAATTTTAAGATGTTTTCTAAATGTATAGTGTGATGGTTAACTTTATGTATCAACTTGTGTAGACAACTTGTTTGGTCAAACACTAGTCTAGGTGTTGCTGTGAAGGTATTTTGTAGATATGATTAATATTTACAATCTCTTGATTTTAAATAAAGGACATTACTCTTGATAATGCAGACAAGGCTCACCCAATCAGTTGAAGACCTTAAGAGCAAAAACAAGTTTCCTGGAGAGGCAGGAATTCTGCCTCCAGGCTATGACACAGAAATCTTGCCTGCATCTCCAATCAGCCAAGAGGCTGTAAAATTTTGAACTCACGATTACAATGTCAACTCTAATCTGAGTTTCCAGCTTGACAGCCTGCCTTATGGATTTCAGACTTGCCAGCCACCACAATGCCTTAAAACAAACAAACAAACAAACAAAATACATATATATACTTACATAATATATATTTACATATAATTGATATAATAAAAATTTGTGTATATTTTATATAATATAAATGTTACAATATTATGAGTATTAATTAAAATTTATATTAATATTTTACTATGATAATTATATTATTGATATGATTATAAATAATTAAGATATTTTATAATATATATCATTGGTATAATATATAATTAAAATTATAAGTAATGTATAACAAATTAAAATATAATATGACAAATATAGTAATGTAATTAATATACAATTTATATATTATAATATATTGATATATCTTATATACTATATTTAAATCCAGATATAATAAATATATGTATATTATACACACACACACAAGTATGTGTATGGGTTTTTCTATAGTTCTGATTCTCTGGAGAATTCTGACTCATACATACCTATAAAAATATTTAAGACAATTAGATCAAAAATGAGGAAGTGTAAAATGATATAGATTTCTGCATTTCACTCAAACTGGTAAAACAAAAGCACCAATGGACTGTGATGACATGTATACATAATACAGTAGCTTCAAAAACTACTAAAAAAGCTATAAAACACTATACATAAGTCAAAATGGTATTCTAAAAAAATGTTCATGTGACACAAAGGAAGGCAGAAAAAGAACACAAAAACACAAAAAATGAACAAATAGAAAACAAAAAAATAATCTGGCACACTGAAGTCCCAACATATCAAATATTACGTTAAATGTAAATGATCTTAATACATCAATTAAAGGACTGAGATTGGCATAGGGTATGAAAAGAAATGTGACCTAACTGTATATTGTCTATAAGAAACTCAGCTAGAATATAATGATATAGGCAGTTTTAAGGTAAAAGGATGAAACAAAATGTATCATGCAAACATTTATCAAAAGAAGCAGAAGTGGTTATACTAATATGGGATAAGTAGACTTCAGAGGAAAAATTATTACTAGTAAGAGAGAGGGGCATTATATAATGAAAAAAGTGCTTACCCCTGAAAGAAGAGAGAGCAATTGTAATGTGAATGCACTGAAAAACAGGGGTTGGACACAGGATGCTCCTGGGAGAGCGTATGAGTTTTGTCAAAGATGCTTTCTTTACTTAAGGACAATTCCCAGAGGAATTTTTAACTAAGAGCTCCAGCTGCCAACATTCCCAGCATCTGGAATGGTCAGTGCCTCAGTCCTGAAGGGAGAATTTGGCCAACATTAAGCAGATCCATCACACTGGAATACTAGGAAAGTTCTGTGCATCCCAACATGAGCCTATTTCTACTATCCTTGCTACTGCTCTTTCATATTCCAGAGTAGTCAGAAAACAGGTAGAGTACCTATAGAACAAGTAAATATAATTTTGATTTGAACACAAGAGATAGTAAAATAATATCTTTGATGTATGAGGAGAAAATAACCTCATTAGAATTGCATAACCAACCAAACCTTAAAATGAAAGTAAACATATTTCCAGATATATTCGAAAACAAGAGTTCATTAGCCTTTCTTTAAAATAATTTAGACGGGCCAGCCCTGTGGTCAAGTGGTTAAAGTTCTGAATGCTCTGCTTTGCTGGCCTGGGTTCATGGGTTCGGATCCTGGGAATGGACCTACTCCACTCATCAGCCATGCTGGGAGGCATCCCACATACAACATAGAGGAAGATTGGCACAGATGTTAGCTCAGGTCTAATCTTCCTCAAGAGAAAATAAAATAAAATAAAATAACTTATAAAGAATACATGCCAGGAAGGAAGGAACTGCCCTCAGAAGGCCTAAGATGTCTGAAGAAACAAAGATCAAAGAAACTGGTTTCCACTTAATTTTATGAGAGAGCCTACTGCACGAAGATATTCATTATCACATGCCTTGCAATAACTAAAACTGGAAGAAAAACCAAAACCCCAGATACACTGAATTAGGTGATTGGTCAACTTAAAAGAATTTCTTAAGAGGGCAATGGGAATCTATGTTACAGAGCACTAGAAATTGAGGACAAAAAAGAGGAGAGAGAGAGAAGGAGAGAGATGCCTAAACGCCACCACTTTGTGAGTGGACAAAGATTTCCGCGAGAGAAAACAGATGACAATGTTGGAGACCAGGGAGAGTTGAGAGCAAGGAAAGCAAGCAATATGTTGGGAAGTTGGGGTCTCAGCTGCATAAATATCCAAATAGTTGTTAGGGACAGGGAGACCTAGAATTTAACATTATGGCGTTTTCATCGATGCAGTGAAAATCCTTGTCTCCCTAATAACTCAGTGAAACCTCCTACACATACGAAATGCCTTGATGACAATTAAGGAAAGAGGCAGGGCTTCTTTATCTAGGCTGACATAGTGTGAACAGGGAAAAATAAGTTTAGTGGGAGAACCCCCAAACTAGATCAGTAAGTAGAGGCCCTGAGCTCCGAGCCAGAGGTGATCCTGAAATTGAAAGACATCTGGAAATTAACAGAAACCTTCCAAGAGGTCATTAGAATTTCCAAAGTTCACATAAAGAAGTTTTGAATTAGTGTTATTATGTGCAACTTAATGGACATTATGACCCATTTGTACTCTGTGTTTAAATATGTGCACCAGTAAACGAACAAGGTTTTCTATAAAATGAGATTACTTTTCTTTCTTTTTTTTTTCTTTGCTTATAAGGGTTCTCTAACCTCTTATCATTAGTCTCTCACCCACCCCTGGCTCCCCATATGCTAGGTGACAGGCTCAGGCTCTCTAAATGCTCTAAGCCTCTCTATTTTAGTCCTCATTGTAGTTGTGTGAGAGTGCACACACACACACACACACAAACACACACCCCAACCTACAACTATTTGATTATGTCTTTCCTTTTAGAGTCAGTTTCAAGGGAGAGAGAAAGTGAGAGCCAAATCAATTTTTTTCTTGCCATTTTATTCCCATTTCTACTGCATGGTAACATGGTACCTTGCACATAGAGGTGCTCGGGAAACTGAGGACATCATTTTTCTTTGCTTTATTTCACTTTCCTGACAGGTGAAATGGGGATATTCAACAAGTATTTACTGAACCCTTACCATGTGCAAGACACCTGCTAGGGTCTGAGTCACTGCACCCTGAACAAAATGACAGGAGAGCCTGTTCTAGTGGGTGGAAGCGAAAAATAAACCAAATTACAAAATATATATATATATACTATTACATGATTAGGAAGTAATAAATACTTTTGATTAAAAATAGAGCAGGATTGGAGATAGTAAGTGTTAAGGGTTATGATTTTAAATAAGGCAGTCAGGGAATGCCTTAGTGACAAGAAAATGTTTGAAAAATGTAGATTACATCACAGATTTGCATATAACAGGGGACAAAAATAGTAACAAGTTCAAGAGAAGTAATTCTTTGTGCAAAATAAGTTCAATGAGTATCAGCTATTACTAAAAATATGAAAATTGTTTAATTTTAATGAGAGGCTATTTTTTTCATATATGGAAAAGACACAAGAACATACATCTGGGAAGGAGAAACACTTATGCAAAAGTTAGACAAGCTTGGGAAAATTAGAGCAAATAGAAAATCAACGTTTTATGAAATCAATATTTTGATAAAACCAAGCAGCAAGGCCATTTTTAATGAGATGTCTATCAGGCTTTAACCTGTCACACATAGGTTGAATGCCGTTTATAAAATATGTACCTATGTCTCCCATTTATGTGAAACCTGAAAGCATAAGTCTTTGAAGTTTCTATTCTCTGGGGTGAACCCAAGCAGCAGTTAAGGATTCCTGCTGCTGTTCGTTTAGAAACAGAGAGAGTCATAAGCTAACATAACAAAGGAAGTCCCTATTTATTAAAAATAACTTGGAAAATATATTCTAGTATTTTAATGGAAAGTGTTTTGGCCTGCAAAAGCTTGAGCATTGCGCTTATATCACTAAGGAAGGCACCATGTGAAGCGATAGATGTAAGGAATAGATTCCATAGCAGCTTTTGATTAAATCAAATATTCTGGATAATATTTAGATAATTAATAGATAAACCTTTTGTAAAGTAGCTATCATTAGATGTTAAGATGCATATTCACCGGGAGATGTCTGTAAGTTCTGATACAACTCAAAAATAATAAATAGATATTAAAAAGTTTAGCTTTGATTTTTATTTTGCATGTAACATGTCAATTTTGATTTAGGGAAATAGGCTTAACAACTAAGAGTGTAACATATAAAAGTAAAATCAAATTGACTCAAAAACGTATATAGAATACAAACAAGACTATATACAAATGTTCACTTTAAAGTATTCTGATTCTCTGACATGTATACACCTCAAAATCACAAAGCATTAGCAGTAGGAGGGATCTTAGAAATACATTAGTAAAATGTCTTACTCAATGTATGAATCCTCAACAAATGGTCACGTAGCCCATCAACGACCACATAAAGTAATAATTCTGTCATTTCCTTGTGAGGTTAGGAGCTCCAGTCTGAGATGCTGTCATGATTAGAAAGCTCTTCTTTGTATTGCACTGTAATGGGATTCCTGGGAGGCAGTGGAGGGTTAAGGAATGTGGAGTTTGGAGATGATCAATCCTCATCATCACTTTGATTCTAGAGAGGTGACTAATACCCTGAAATTTCAGTTTTGTCTGTCATCTGTAAAATGGAGATGACAGTTTCATCAGATTATTATAAGGAGAAACTGCAATAAAGAATGCACGTGCTAAACATTTATTAAAGCCTCTAGAAACACTACATTTATAGAGTAACTATTCAGTCATATTTTCTCTACTTTCTTTGACCACTTGTAGAAAGTCTAATTATGCCTACATAAGAGCAACACGTAAATAAAAGGTTGAGCTATATAGCTCTAGTATGATTTCTAGATTTAAAGTTCCATGATTATTTCTGGCAAAACATCAAATCTCCACTCTATTCATTTTCCCTCCTGGAAGGCTTTTCATCTGCAGACTGGACATCCTTGTTCCTTCCATTTTTCTTTATATGGCATAGCTTTAAGTTCCTTCTCCATATTGACCTCCTCCTAGTTATTCATAGCCTTTCTGAAACAAAATATGTAAAATGTCATGCAACACTTCACAAGCAGACTGACTAGTATAGACTAGCACGACACACTCACTTCCCTTTTTTCTAGATGTTATTTTTCTATTCAAGCAACCTCTGTAATGAATATCAAAGTATTTTCTCCAGGAAAATACATATGACTTTATTTTATTGATGCACGAATTATAAACAGCAACTTAACACTTCAGAAACTGAAATTTCAAATTTCTGCCAAAAAACAAACATGGATTGTGAACGCAGGCTCCCGTATTCTTCCTGGAACACAGAAGGCATGCTCTTGCCTTGGGGTCTTTGTGCCTGCTGTTTGCTCTCACTAAATACTCTGCTCCAGTTATCTACATGGCTCTCACTCACTGTCTTCCTTCAGGTATGTGTTCAAACATTACACTTTCAGTAATCCCTCACCCAATCACTCCATTTAAAATTACAAACCCCCACTTTGGAGTTCTCTTTCTCTGGCTGTTTCCATTATCTAACCTCCTATCTGCATTACTTATTTTGTGTATTGGCTGCCTTGCCCTCCTAGAATGTTAACGTCATTGAGGCTGGAATTTGTTTTATCTGTTCTGTTAGCAGTTGTATCCCAATGATATAACACTGCCAGAATAAAGTAGATGTTCAACAAATACTCGTTAAATGAATGCTCTTGAAAACACTCAGTAATTTCAAAATTTTTTCTATTGAAAGAAAATTCAGGCTGATAATTTATAAAAGTCACTGAGAGGCAAATACAGTAAATAAAAGTTTGACCAGGCTAATCAAAAAACAAAAACTGGTTTGTAAATGTAAATATACATTTCTGAAAGAGAATATAGGTGTTCTTGTACTTCAGCTTCAAAATATATGCTCTGAAAATATCATTGAAATAAACAAATGATGGTGAGAGTACTCAAATGTAAAATTATTTTAAATATACAAACTAACATTTCTATGAAAAAACCCATCTCACTGCCCATTTGTGCAAAGGAAAAAAATTAATATTCTATTTTTCATGTTTATTGGTGAAAATTAAAATTTTGTAACTAAGGTAAAGATCAGTTTGAAAAGTGAGTCGTAAAAATTTACCAGGACTTTATTTAAGATCATGTTACTTTTCATTCAAACACCTTCAATAACTTGTTTACTTATATTTCAAGGTGGAATGAAGTAAATGTATATGCAAATAACAATTTTTAATCTTCCATGAATCCTATCACTAAAAAAGAAAATTTAGGGGTCCGCCTGGTGGCGCAGTGGTTAAGTTCGCAAGTTCCGTTTCTCGGCCGCCCAGGTTACGCCAGTTCGGATCCCGGGTGTGGACAAGGCACCACTTGGCAAAAGCCATGCTGTGGTAGGCATCCCATGTATAAAGTAGAGGAAGATGGACATGGATGTTAGCTCAGGGCCAGTCTTCCTCAGCAAAAAGAGGAGGATTTGCAGTAGTTAGCTCAAGGCTAATCTTCCTCAAAAAAAAAAAAAAAAACAAGAAAAGAAAATTTAAATGCCTCTTTCTTTGCCTCCTGTCAGGAATAATTGCTTTTAATTATATTAAGATAAAAAATGTGACCTAATTCTATAGAAATAAATATGCCAAAATACAATTGATCTTTTCAAATAGGTACCAATATACTAATACCACTCTTTGTTGGTGGTTTTTTTTTTTTTTTGCCTTTTTTTGTATTTGAGCAGAAGGAAAGAAATATCAAAGATGAATGGACTGAAAAAGAAAAAGAATGACACATTCTTTTGCTATCTAAATCATGAAATAACACTAGATTAAGGCATCTTTTCTTTCCTTAGGTCAACTATAAAAATTCAGACCTTAAATGTCAAATCTGAGTGTTATGGTTCAGATGCATTTGTATTAGATAGACCAAGGCTCCCTCAAGTGTTCCCACTCTTAAAATAGTGAATTATTGTGCCTCTTCAAATCAAATCATAAACAGAGATATTCTTGGGGCTAAATTCGGCACAGTGTTAATAAATGAAAAGTTAAATAGTAACGCTGAGAGTCTCTCAAAAACAATAACCAAAGGTAGTTAATTAGGCTCACAACAGACTGCACCAAAAAATTTGGAAGAGGAAAATATAAGATCTACAATTCTTATAGAAAACCTTCACGACTGGGTCTGCTGTGGAACTGGCGCCTCTTTGGGTTTTAAAGAGCTAATATGATGCAACTACTATACACTAGAGTTTAGGGCAGTACACTGTAATAGACTATAGTAATACTCATCGGAGAAATATATAAATATTCACACTACGTGAGATAAGGAAAGACCATGAAGAGAGCCATGTCGGGTGAGATCATGTTTAGCTGCTACTTGAGTTACGAAAGAAAAAAAAGTATTTTTTCACAACTTTTTGAATTTTAGAAATGCAAATACGGAATTGCAGATCTGCATTTCAAAAGCAAAATGATATGATTATAAAACATATGATATTAATGCATACAGTTACTAAGTCATGCTAAAACTACTTCAGGAGTATCATAACTAAGAAACGCCTTTTTATACAGCCTAACTTTCCACTTTATGGAGAACAGATTCATAAAAGGCACATCTAGGTTCCCACCAGGGAGGTGGAAAAACAAGTAGCTACCGCTGTTAGAAGGCAGCCCCAACCTCAAAAGTCTACCAAACTGTGTTTCAATTGTTGTAATGGAGTCTGGCATTTTTTCAGATGAAACATGTTCCTGTTTTTAAGTTTATCCCATGTTTATTCAAACATCAAGCATGAAAGTTTCTGTATCACTTAGGTATCAAAACTCTCTGATCAGAAAGAATCAATTCTTCTCACTCCAAGGGACTCCATTGATGTTTTACGTGAGAATTCAAATAAAATAACCACATATTTTCTACAGTATTCATGGGGAAGGTGAGGGGAAAGAAATATTTTTCCCCTCCAAATTTTAAGAGAAAAAGCAAACTCATTGCAATTGCTCTTTTCAAGATTATCTTACCTATGTAATTGAGAAGAAATATTCCACAAACAGCTTCATCATTTATTATAACTATGGCTGCTGAAATGAAGGAGCTGATTAGATTTGGTTTTATTTACCAGAAATAAAACTTGCCATATTCTTTTTCCATTTAGTCATTCAGTCAACATCAGAAACACCTTTTTAAATAGCCAGCATTTGCCATGATTTCAATGGCCAGGAAAGAATCCTCAGATTTTTCTGGTTGCTTTTCCATGTACTGACTCTGCCCTATGCTGATCAAAATCTGTTCTGCTTGCCATCTTTTCAACAGGTGAAATGGGTGGTTGAGAAAAACAGGTATTGTGAAGTCTATTTACTTTATCATCACCCATTTTCAGAGAGTGGATAAGCAGAAACACTAGGATACCATTCTCTTGGACTGTTTCTCAAAAAATGAAAAGAAAAACCATCACTGTGAGGCTAAACTGGGATTAAGCACTCCTCAGATAGTGCTTCAACTTTGGAAGAAATTCTAGACCAGATTGAACACTTCCTTTATTTCAACAATGCATTCACACTTCATTTTCTCTTCTAGTGACGCTGTCCCCTCCAGGGCCCCATTGCACATAAAACTTAAATATTCAAAAAGTTACCAATGAGTGTTTACCTGACTAGTCACATTTAAGTTGTGAATATAAATGCAACAGAAATCATAGCTGTACTTTCTAAAGAAAGCACACTGAAAAATAAGATCTTGATCTTCAGCACAGAGAATTTGTACAACCTAACCTAGAATTCTGGCTCCAGATATGGAAATTTGGAAAGTTTCTCTGAGTTTTCAAAAGTCGACCAGACATCCTTTTTAAGGAAACAATTATACTATTTACAAAATCAATAGAGTGTTAGGCCTGGAAGCAACAGCGGCAGGGACTGTTAAAAGAACAGTTGTACCATTATAATCACTGTGCAAAAGCTTCAGGCTGGGCATCCATCTTGTCGACTACTCCTGCATAGCAGAACCCACCCTGCCAGAAGCTTCATCTTCCAATTGGGTGGCATATATGCTCCTGAATTTCTGTTCTTATGAGTCAGAAGGCACACAGCCTAACTAGAATTGCAAAAAAAAAAAAAAGGAAAAATGAGAAATATAAATGTATATCATACTGCATTGTTCAATGAAATAAATTATTCATTGTGTATTTGGTATATCTATACCAAGGACTCAGAGAGATGGATAGATATATGATAGATAGATAGATAATAGATTAGATTAAAGATAGATATTGATACACCCTTCTTGTTTCAACTGGCTCTATCAATCCATTGTCAACTTAAGATGCCACTTGAAAGAAGTCCCTATTAAGAGAGTCTAAAACCATAGACCACAATTCAAACAGAAGACCTAAAACTTAAAACAAAAATAAGCCACTGCAGAGAAATGTGCATCCCAGCTTTGGTACAAGAAGAAAGTTCTACCCCTCAAGGACCCTGGCTCTTTCTTGATATGCATTATTCAGATCCATATTTGGGCTTGACAGGTCAGAGTGGATGCTCTGGAGCTGCCCCACATTCCTTATAAATAGTGCACCCAGAGCCACACCAAAAGAGGTATCTTTAAAAAAATTCATTAGCATAATTGTTAAGTTAGTCTTCAATGCTTCCCATTTATCTTTTTTTATTCATGGCCATTCCACGCTGTACCTTCCGACCTTTTAATCCACCGCTTCCACAAAAAACAAGGGACTGGCTGATGCAGCATCATCTTCAGAGTAAAAGGCATTTATGCTTAGTTCTTAACCAGTTTTGCATGCATTTGAGTACTTTGGTCTCAAAGTGTGAAGTGAAATGTGCTTTTTATTAAAATGATTTAAGATAGGAAGTGGAAAGGAGGATAATTTTGTGGAGGTCTTCTACAACACAAAGATATCATGTATTCTAGCAAAACAAAATGTTGGTACAGAGGTTTAACATATTTCCTTAAATTTTATAATTTTAGCATATCTAGACCCAGGCAGAAATTAATGGAATTCCATCTTGCCCTATACTGCAAAATATTTCCCTTTTCCTTGAAAAGGATGAATGTCTAGTCAAAGCAACTGCAGTCTCTCATTGAGAAAATAGCACTATCCACTAGCATGACATTCATTCATTCCCTCATTTGTTTATGCAAGCATTCATTTGTCAAACTTTTATGGAGCCAGGCATTGTATTATCCAAAGTCCTGAAATGATTGGACTTGGGTTGGAGGAGAGCTGTTGGTAAAAGAAAATCCTAATAACCAGCATTCCAATAGATTCCTCTTCCAATGTGAAATGTGTGTGTGTACAGAGCTGCTCTAAGACTGGAACAGCTTGCACACCAAGTTTTAATCTCAACCCTGATATTCATTAACTTAGTCATCATGAGTATATTCCTTAATATCTTTAAATTTCACTTTTATTTTCTATAAAATGGGGATCATAATCACCCCATTGGGTTGTTCTGAGGATTAAATGATTACAATATGTAAATTACTGGGTCCAACTTGGTGGCACAGTGGTTAAGTTCGCATGCCCACTTTGACGGCCCAGGGTTCTCTAGTTTGGATCCCAGGTGCAGATCTACACACCCCTCATCAAGCCGTGCTGTGGCCCCACACAAAATAGAGGAAGATTGGCATAGGTGTTAGCTCAGGGCTAATCTTCCTCACCAAAATAAACCAAAAAGTTAAATTACTTAGATAACTGAATGGAATATGTTAATTGTTATACACAGATTATCTCGGTGTTTTTTTTAACTACGTATTCAATATTATTTAGTAGGTGTGATGATTAGTTTTATGTGTGAACTTTGCTAGCTAGGCTATAGTACACAGTTATTTAATCAAATAATAATCGAGGTGTTGTGGTGAATGTATTTTGTAGATGTGGTTAGCGTTTACATCAGTTAACTTTAAGTAAAAGCTATTGCCCTTAATAATGTCTACATCATAAACTCAATAATGTGAGTGGGTCTCATCCAATCAGCTGAAGACCTTAAGTGCGAAAACTAAGGTTTGCCAGAAGAAGAGGAAATTATGCTCAAGACTGTTACATTACGCTTGCCTGAGTGTCCAGCCTGCTGGTGTGTCCTACAAATTTTGGAGTGGCCGATCCCAACAATCATGAGAGCCAATTTCTTAAAATGAATCGTGTATATGTATATGCACATGGATTCTGTTTCCTACATGTATGAAACATGTGTATACATGGAACATACATATGTGTATACATGTAAGTGGATATGTGTGTATGTGTGTGTGTATGTATATATGCTGTCATATTCTATTGGTTCTGTTTCTCTGAGAATTCTAGCTGATACAGTAGGGAAAGTACAACACTGATTTCATATTAATAAACTGTATCCTTCTTTATTTTTATATTTGTGACTAATAATCAGCCATCTTACCCTCCTCAATTACAAACTTTGCCTAAATAAAATTTCACACATTCAACAGCATCAGTGAGCAAAGTAGAAATGATAGAGAGAAGACAGACGTATTGCACAGGAACCACAGCCTTATAATGGTAAAAAAAAAAAAAGAAAGAAAGAAAGAAAGAAAGAAACCATAGCCCTATAACGGCTAAACTAGTTTTCTCTCTCAAGTGTTTCCTCTCTGCCGTATACTTTACATTTTCTCTCTTTTTCTTTTACTCTCTTTCTCCTTCCTCCCTTATAAGGTCCTGCATTCCTCTATACTTTGCCCTAACAGGCTTGAGCCCATTTATATGCAAAGTAATTTAATTCTATTTCCTATCAGTATTGAACAGTGCACATAATCCCACATATAATTTTATATCCTTCAAGCATGTCAAAATCATTATACTGAAGATAAAGAATTTGTCTTGCTTTTAGAAAGTTACCACCACAGAGAATTGTATTGCACAGTTCCATGATTAAACGTGAGATAGCTCACCATTTTGTCTAGTTATTCTATAGTCTTTTATAATGCTTTACGATATTTAAGTAAAACACCTTTATATATTCTTAATTTATTGTAAAACATCTTAATATATTATTAAATATCTTAAAACATCAACATTTTTAATTTATCATAAAATATCTTAGTATATGCTTAATTTATTCATATACCTTATAGTTTTTGGTGTAATGGTGAGTAGGATATTTCTATTGACTTTTATATTGTGTATTGCTGATATAAAAAAAGATATTTAGTTTTATATAATACTATTGTATCCAATTATTTGGATGAATTATCAGTTCCAATTTATAGCCTCCCACGAATTTTCTGCAGAAATTTGTACACCTTGTTGGATTTTCTATGGCTTTCTTTACAATTCTTATGACTTTATTTTTTAGATCTATATAAAATTGGCTACTGTCTCCATTAAAATGCTCAAGAGAAGGGAATGGAACAACTTCCAAGAAGATTAAAAGATTATAAAATCTATGCATCTAAAAATTGCCTTGAACAATGCAAAGCAACAAAATAAAACTGAAGTATAAGAAGAAATTTTTGTAATTTTAGTTTTGGCTTCTGATTTAACTTAATTTCTATTGAGAATATTATGTGTGAGATCTTGATTTTTGGAAATTTGTTATGGTCTATTTTGGATGTATTACATTGCTTTAAAAAGTAGAATTTTTTTAAGTATGTGGAAATAAATAACAAAATAGTAAGCTAAAAAACTTGAATATTGCAGCTGATAGGGAGTGAGAAGGTGGGAGGATGCTGTTTTTATGCAGCACACTTTGCAGGTCTACTTAACTCTTTAAAATATATGAATGTATACTTCTTAAATCTAATTTTACTTTATTTTTATTTTTCAGCTTGGGGTTTCCTCTTCTGTGAATGCTTGTTTATGTCCTATCCCCATTTTTCAATTATGCCCCCACTTCAATTATACCTTCACTTTGTTTTACATTCATTTGCTTTGTTTTTTAATATTGATGAGTCATTGGGTTTAGATACCGCAAATATCTTTTCTTAGTCACCTGTCTACTCCTGTTACCTGTGGTGCCTTACCCTGAACAGACACTGTTAAATTTTTTCTTTAATCTGGATGCAATCAACATTTATTTTTAATCTTATTGTTTGCCTTCAGGATCTTGTTTAGGAAGCCTGTCCCTAACCATATATCACAAACGTATTTTCCTGTATTTTCTTCCATTACCTCTATTCATTACCAATAGTCTTCCTCTTTAGACAGATAAGATAGCGATTCAGTTGTACGTTTCTTTTGTTAACGTGTTTTCTTCAGATAGAATTGATATATAACGTTACGTTTGTTTCAGGGGTTCCACATAATGATTCTACGTATTGTGAAATGATCACCACATTAAGTCTAGTTAACATTCGTCACCTTATACAGTCGGGATTTTTTTCTTGTGATGAGATCTTTTGAGACATATTTTCTTAGCAACTTTCAAATCTACAATACAGTATTATTAACTATAGTCATCATGCTGTACATTATATCTCCATAACTTATTTATTTTCTAACTGAAGTTTGTACCTTTTGCCCACCATCACCAATTTTACCCGCCCCCCCCCCCCCATTTCCCACTTCTGGCAACCACTAACCTGTTCTCTGCATCCACGAGTGCACTGTTTTTCTTCTAATTATATTTTTAATCAAACAGGATGTAACTTATTGGTAGGCAGACAGAGCTGTGAATCTAGGTTCTCCTACATATTTAGCTATGACTTTAAGTAAGATTCTCAACATCTTTGAATCTAAGTTGTGTCATTTGTAAAATTAATACAATATCATCTACCTAAAAAGGTTGCCACTAAGATTAAGTTATAGAACATGTAGTAATCTTAACACATTGCCCATTACATAATAGGCACTAAACAGATGAAAGTTAAAAATACACAGAACTGAAAATTGATTTTTAAAATATTTTGAGAGTTTTTCTAATGGCTATTTTCATCTTGTTAAGTTAATGCCTTTCCACTATAATACACAAGAGACTTATGTATCTACACAATTAAAATTTTAAGCATAGGATGGGTAAACTATATAGTTAATGTAAAATAAAACTATTAAAGGATCCAATTTGGGGTCGCCCGGTAGCTCAGCAGTTAAGTTTACCTGTTCCGCTTCAGTGGTCTGGGTTTCATCGGTTCAGATCCCAGGTGAGACCTATGCACCACTTGTCAAGCCATGCTGTGGCAGGCGTCCCACATAAAATAGAGGAAGATGGGCATGGATATGGCTCAGGGCCAGTGTTCCTCAGCAAAAAGAGGAGGGTTGGCAGCAGATGTTAGCTCAGGGCTAATCTTTCTCAAAAAAACAAAAGATCCAATTCAACTTTCTAGAGGTTTAAGAATTAGAATTACTGTTCAATTCAGTAACCATTAAAAATTTAGTATTTTATTGACATATTTGTCCTCTTTATATCACAAAATGTTGAATATATCTAATTTGCTTTCCAGTAAAAACATAAGATGAATTATATCCATTCCTTTTCTTTCTGCTCATAGCTCGTTTTTGACTACAGCATTCTTTGGCTCTGAGTTGGAAGTCCTGGACTAAATGCATTGAATTATTTTATTGCTGCTTCCCCTCCTGACTGGTGCAGGACCAAAGTTGTTTTACTCTCTGACTGGTCTTGTTGAACATCAACAAATGCTTGCTTTGACGGTGAGGTTTTATATTATGTTCCACAGTTGAGAAGCACTCATATTTGAGGAAAAGATATTGTTAAGCTCCAATAGAGCCTATTTGAAATGCAAATTTCATTTTGATTTTCTAATATTTTTAAGGAGGATACGCTGGGAATAAAGTTGAAGAGTGATGTTTATAGAATGTCACAAATATTCTAAAAAAAGAATTTTATCGAAAAGTGAATTGACTGATATTAATGGAAATATTTTACATAAAATTAAATATATCAATTCGACCTCTCTCCTTGTTTAGGACAGGATATAAGATGGGAGGAGAGAAACAAGTGTTCTTCAATTTTAAGACAGATTAACTTTTATGAAAAAAATTGATGTTCTTTCTAATCTCACTTTTACATTGTTATTGTTGCTCTTGTTTCCCCTACGTTTGTGCAAATAACAGCTAGGCACTTGCTATTGTAGGGGAGGAAGAAGTATTTCTCTGTCCTTATGTCCTCCTGGCTGGTCTGAAGATTAAATTGACATGAGACAGAATAACAGGAGAAAATCAAACAAAGTTTAATAACACTTATACATGGAAGAAACCCAAGAAAACTGAGTCACCAAAATGGCAGAAGACACTACCTTAAATATCATCCTCAGCTAAGGACAAAGGAAGATGTTGGGGGTAGTGGTATGGGACTTCAAAGGGGAGAAGGCAATTTACACGGAGATGGAAAAGCAAATGTTTGATAAACGAATGTTTGCTGGGCCATCTATAGACAATGAGACCCTAGAGAGAACTTTTATAAAAGTGAGCTTGCTAGTGCTTTCCTGGCTACCACATCTAGTTTATATTGTATGATAGTTATCTTAATGGTATTAGCTCATTCCTGGAACAGACCTTCTATCTTAAATTTGTTGAGGTAGCTAGGGGGAAGATCAAAGTTTCTTTCAGAACCTTTTGCTCTTAAAAATAATCAAGCCAAAGAGACACATTTTGGGATGGCAAATTCTGATCCCCCATACCATGTATTGATCACTATGGCAAATTCTTTATCTATATTATCTCATTTAAATAGCTGATTTTTCTAAATATTGTTTTCCCTATTTTACATATGAAAAGAACCCTGAAAATGTGGGAGAAAAAATGCATTGCCCGGAGTCTCAGAGCTAGCAATTCTTGAAGCTACCCTTTGTACCCAGGTATTATTTGATACTGTATTATACTTTCTTTACAAAGCAAAACACATGATTCATTGTAGAGTATGCCCAGAGATGTCATTTCCACAGAATTGGCATTAGTTCCTAAACTGTCACCATTAAAACTAAAACATTCTTTTGAAAATAGGGGTATTCTTCAACTGGCAACATATTAAACTGAATATAGGTCTTTAGTGTCCTAGAGGAGACGAGTTTGTCAGGTCTTTCCAGCAAAAAATTAACTGGGAAAAGTTCTCTTGTTTCTTGAACTAGCCTCAGATCGAGAAGGCCAGATCTTCAACTGAAGGAAAAATAAAGTCAGTGTCTGCATATTGCCAAACACTAATTCAGCCTAAATCTTTCCAGGATTCTGGGAAATGGTTTCTCCACAGTCCATCTGCTCACTATGAGCCAATGGCCTTTCATGTGGGTAGTTCGGACATTAAGTTTAGTCCAATGACTTCAACCAAAAATCTATTCCCCACAAGACCCAAATAGAAAATTTCACTGTCTTGCCACTACTACTCGACTCTTTCCTTGTTTCCAGGTTTCTAGAAGGGAGGAGTTGCCAGGGTTAGGGGCTATAGAAACTTAAGTGGCTGCTATAGAAACTTAAGAATTTGAAGTTATTATAGATATGATTCTTCTGGTCTAAACCTCTCAGAATATTTTAAAGGATTCTCTCTGCAGGATGAAATAAGAGGTCATTTACGGGTGGATGGTATGAAATTAATTTTCTGCATGCAATTTTATTTTACTTCGAGCAAATGGGTTGTTCTCAGGTTGATAAGAACCAGTATCTCTCACTTTCCACGTTACCTCTAGCAGAAAATCATGCACCTCAGAGATTGCAATCATTCTTTCAAGCCCTAGGATATTATTTAGCTTATTGCAATAATAATTTACTAAATGTTAAGGAATTTAGTATAATCCAGATTTAGTGTAATCCAAGATTTCTACTCATCCTGGAATGGGCTTGACTATTACTGTGTTTGTTCAAAAGAGTTGCTATAACCTTAAAATATATAGAATTTTTGATATGGCAGTATATGGCTTAAACATTAGGAGAGCTTTACTCTTTTAATCTCATTAATGTAATGATGTTTTTAGGATTTCATAGGAACACAGTATCTTCTTAAGCAAAAAAAGGGCTTAAAATTTGTGTGACCAAATTGCTTCATGTTACAAATAAGAAAGCAGATTCAGAAAATGGCTGGCAGAATACTAGCCATCCACTCCTACCTCCTACACGCATGCACACATGCATGCACGGGCATTCCACTTTGTTATTTCATTGATTACCTCCCTTTCATCCTTTAAATCTCAGGTTGAAATTCATTTCCTCTAATAAAAGTTCCTTGGTGTCTCATCTAGATTATTTCTACTTGCTGTGCATTCCTCTGACCATGACATTTACCACAGTTCATAGCTTACTTAATTACCAGACTACTCCCAACAGA
This sequence comes from Equus quagga, assembly GCF_021613505.1. Taxonomy (NCBI): domain Eukaryota; kingdom Metazoa; phylum Chordata; class Mammalia; order Perissodactyla; family Equidae; genus Equus; species Equus quagga. Next base: position 29,093,707 of record NC_060282.1, read on the forward strand.
CTCTAAGTGTTTTGTGACAGGGACCATGTCTTTATTGCTCCTGGTCATACATCTAGAAGCTTGCACAGTTTAAGGTCACACGGCATACGCTCAATAAATATTTGATGAATGAAAATTATAGCAATTAATGAAACTTTAACTCAAGACTCAAAGATCCATTGTTACCCATCCAGAAATTGTGAAACTATATTATGTAGACACGTTAGTATACAACCCCATGTGTGCAATTTCTTGATTGCCAGCATGTTCTACACAATAACCTTATTGTTACTGTTTCCGTCTTCCCAGTGGAATATTTCAGCAAATATACTTTACTGAAAATAATTTCTTTTAGTGTAGTAGTATTTTATTCTGTTTTCTACAAGAAACATCAGAAGAAGTGTGTGCGTGTGTGTGATGTTTTTAAGCCAGCTGATAAGACAAATTTCAAAGAAGAGAAGGAATCTTGGATTATGGTAATCACAATAAACCACTGGAAGGGCACACATCTTGCTGACTATAGCTAGTCTGACACTAATCAGAGGCTCATTAGCTTTAAAAATATCAACCTGGTGTGCTTTCTGTGCTGTATGTGTTCTCAGAGGACTAACAAGTTGCATTAGAGCTATCTCACTAAGATCCACATAGGAATGCATTTTCCCACTACCCAGATATTGCACAAAAGATTTTAGGAAAGTGGGTGCAAATGACGAAGTGCAACTGAAGAAAAAGGTCAACTTTACATTGCCCTATGTTACTCAGGCTGGAGGGAGGACGGACGGTGATGAAGTGGGAAGGAGGCATGATCCCCATTCGCCACCTCCAAGTGCATAAAAATCTTGCTATTATAATTCAACAGAAAATTCCTTCAATACAAACAGGTTCTTTACATCTTCAAATATATTAAATATGCATGTCTTACCATACAAATAGCAAATCATATGCAATTATAGACAGTTATTAATTATGCCTACTTTTGGCTTATAACAAAATATAAATTTTTGTCTTAGACATGGTCATCTTAAGATAATGTTAAAATTGTACAAATAATTCAAAACCATCTGTACCAGAAAACAGCCACAACAATACAACCCAACATAAAGATGCTTGACCATTAATGAATGGGTAGTTGTTCCTGGCTGCACCACTTATTACCTATTTGATCTCAACCTTTCTAAGCCTCAATTTCTTGATATGGAAAATGGGAATAATAATAATCTCACCTAATAAGGTTTTTGTGAGGACTAATAATGAAAAACCCTCAGTAGAGTGTGTGGCACAAAGTAGGCATCCAATGAATATTAATTATTATTGTTTGCTCGAGTTTCTAGATTTAGTGTATAAGATTCAAATATGCACATATTACCAATTATGCTATGATAACACTAAAATAGAAAATTAAATTCTTGAAGTTATTCCTGATGTAGAAAAAAAGATCTTTTTCCTCAGTAACAGATAAGCAAACAAGGGCAGTTTTAATATCTACTCTCGGTTGGTTTGTTTTGTTTTGTTTTCTATTGAGTCCCTATCATTGTGTGTTTTATTTCCCAGGTTTTAAAAAATTGGAGGTGAAAAAACCTAAGCCTAGAAATACAGGCTAGAAAACGAGAGTCCCAGTGTTAATTGAAGTCATTTCAAGAGGATTTTAGCAAACTCCCTCCTCATCAATGCAGATTAGTTGAAGACCCCTTGGTATTTGGTATTTTTCGCAAATCCTAGTGAACAACTTACTTTGGCAATATGAACTAACCCAATTCAGCTGTGTTCTTTGGACATTACTCCTATTAGCTAATTCCCTCTGGCTCAAAAGACAGAAATACAAAGATTTGAAAAAGCAAAGGCCCACAATTGAGCTCTAGACCACTTTCTCCAACACCAAGGCACTCATCTTTCCTGTGCTCCAGTTTCTTTTGCTTAAGTGGGAATTAAATTATTAAATATGGAAGAGTAGCAAAATGGATTTCAAAACACTTTCCAAAACTAAGCTTATGCATTACTGCTAATTTGCATATTGCTGCCCAATTTGAAGTCTGTTGAGATGCCATACTCTTAAAGCAAAAATGTGAGGCAATCAATAAACCATTAAGTATTTATCAAGAAGCAATTCTATCCTATAATCTCGAATGGACATCAGGACAAATGAAAGGGAAGAATAAGATTTGGCACCTTCCCAAAAAGACCGTATCATATAAATATATGTAGATTTTTTAAAGCACATAAAAGAGTCATATAACAATATAAAACAATTCAAGGGATGCCAAGGAGGCAACTGAAAAAAGCAAACACTCTGAGTAAACAAAGCTTCCAATCTCCCCAGGGAACATAGAAAAAAAGGAAGATGATGCTGGGGTATACAAGTGGAGTTGCCAAGTATGTAGATGAATATATGGTAGTAGATAGTACTAGATATGGAAAGAGAATTTCTAAATGCATCAAAATATCAGTTTTTTTACAGGAGAGAAGATCTGAAGCATTTATGCTTCAGTTAGAATAAGTACCACATCCACACTTTTTGTGTGGATAGGTGTAGGGAGCAGCAAAAAGCAAACTGAGCAGTTTTTCCTGAGTCTAATATATTTTTAAGAACAGCAAACGATTTGTGAAAGGAAGATATCTAGTTAAGTTTACGATAAAAATCGGTTATTCACAGAGAACTTTGTAATTTGTCAACAGCTCTATGTTGTTGGGGATCATCAGCTCCAAAATATTCTGGGGCCTTTATGTATCTCATACAGGTAAACCAAAACTGGAGTTGTCTTCTTAAAATTAGTATTTTTGGCCATTGTTCAAAAAATAATAAGAAGAAGTGGCTCTTTTTGGAAGGGTAATGGAAACTAATGTAGAAAAATGAATTCTATGCAATTGCCTGAGTAATAATGACTATTATATTTCACATGCTATTGTATTATAGCAGATCAGTCAAAATGAACCTACATCAAAAATTTCTGTATTTGTACCCATTACAGTGCCTCATTTACGAATGGCAACCTGACTTGATTAGCAATTCAAAGCATACCTGCTTTTTTAAAGGGACATTAAAATTCCTTTCAAGGGAATGTCAGCTGTCATAACAATTGCAAAAATTTCATTCACAAGTAAACATACGAAACCATTTCTGTGGTTAAGGGATTGTTGTTTTTATAATACCCGAAGTAACTAACACAATAAAGATTTTTTTTTAAAAAAATAATCCATTGAAAAAATGTTTTAAATGCCTTCTGTAAACTAAGCGTATGATATGAAAATAAATGTGATTTTTATTGCTTCAAATGGGTGCTTCTGAATGAGCGTTTGCCAAACAAGGTGAGAAATATTTTGTGTGTACTTTCTTATGCAATCCTTAAATATGCTCCACGTACTGCCTCTTAAAAGAAAAAGCTCAAAAACTGTACATATCCTAAGTTGTCTGAATCTGAGCTCTTGTATTAGTTTAATTAATCACTAACCTAATTTGTTAGTGATTGTCCTAATAGAATCTCAAATTATTTACCTCAAATGAGATTTATACTTTATGTTCAAATGCAGACATCTTTTTGGAAGAAATTGAACACATTAATTGTATATCTGAAGATCTTATATTGTCTGAGTGTGTCAAAACACCTATACATTGTAAAAACTTTTAAGTTGCAACACATTAAAAATATCTTTTTCTGGCCAGCCCGGTGGCAAATCTGTTAAATGCACACGTTCCACTTCACCGGTTCGATCCCGGGTGCGGACATGGCACTGCTTGGCAAGCCATGCTGTAGCAGGCGTCCCACATATAAAGTAGAAGAAGATGGGCACAGATGTTAGCTCAGGGCCAGTCTTCCTCAGCAAAAAGATGGGGATTGGCAGCGGTTACCTCAGGGCTAATCATCCTCAAAAAAATATATATGTCTCTCTTTTTCAATTTTTCATAATATAATTTTGTATGGTTTAATTTTTTAATATACCAGATTTCAACTACTGGATAGGTCAAATATTCTGTTGTGGAATAGCCTAAGACATATTTTTAAAATGTTGAGTCTATGGGAAAGTGTTTTTGATGTTCCTAATAATGATCTCCCAAATAAATTTATAGAATATAAACTATTTTTAAGAAATTATCTGCCTACATTAAAAGTGATTCAACAATATTGTAAAAAGATATCTTATATGAAGCCTGGACACTGGATACACAAGAATCAATGACGAAATTGTAATATAAATATAAAATACAACTTTAAATATACTGACCATTTAGTTCATCTTCATTGTAAAGTTAGGTTACCATTATTAACATTACTGATCAATGCACACACAATTTATATTTAAAAATCTAATGACCTCTGTCGGTGTCGCAATCCAATGTACACATCGGTATAGATGCGGAGAGGGCTGATGGCCACTCTGAGTTTATTATAACCAGCATTTCAATATATACATAGCTTACATCTGTTAAACATACACGGGTGTTCTGGACATGTAATTAGCAAATGCCAAGAATTCTTAGTGATTTCTCAAGGAGCCCTCCCTCGGCCTCTGTTTTGATATTATCATGTTATTGCTGTGCTCCTATATTCTTATCTCGGAGCACGCAGGCCCTCCTAGGCAATGGCCCCTCCTGTTCCCAATATCTGTGCCCCCAGGCGACCGTGCCTTAGGTTAGGTTAGGCTTAGGTTGCCCCGCCCTTGAGGTCTTACCCATCATTGGCTAACTGGCCTTCTCACCTTTGGGTCACAGTTTGTAGACAAGCCTTTTCCAGTGATTATTAACCCTTCCTGCGTCAGGGGCGGCTACAACCTCACATCCATTTGGATGATTAATATCAAAAAGACAGACTATAACAAGTATTGGTGAGTAAGTGGATAAATTAGATCCCTTGTATACTGTTGGTGGGAATGTAAACTGATGCAGCCTCTGTGGAAAACAGTATGGCAGTTCCTCAAAAAATTAAAAACAGAATTGCCATGTGACCCAGCAATTCTGTGTCTTAGAGTCTCAGAAAGAATTGTAAGTAGAGTCTCAGAAAGATATTTATATATCCATAGGAGCATTATTCACAATAACCAAAAGGTAGAAGAAACTCTAGTGTCCTTCGATGAAAGAATGGATAAACAGAATGGGGTATATGTATAAAGTGGAATATTATTCAGCTTTAAAAAGGAAGGAAATTCTGACACATGGTACAACGTGGATGGACCTTGAGGACGTTACGTTAAGTAAAATAAGCCAGTCACGAAAAGACAAATACTATGTAATATCACTTACATGAGATAGCTTAAGTAGTCAAATTCATGGAAACAGAAAGTAGAATGGCGGTTGCCAAGGGCTAGGGATAGGGGAAAATGGAGTGTTTTTGTTTAATGGGTACAGAGTTTCAGCTTTGCAACGTGGAAAGAGTCCTGGAGATGGATGGTGGTGATGGTTACACAACAATTTCTGTGCACTTAATATCACTGTATCGTACACTTAACAATGGCTAAAATGATAAATGTTATATTATTTGTATTTTACCACAATTTTAAAACAAGATACAAACTATTACGAAAAAATCTATGTAATAGTTTACTTACTTAGAATACACACTTTTGAATACATGACTTGACATATTCAGTATGGCCCTGTAGACAAGACTAACATTAGTATGCAAGCGCCTCTTAGTGCAACCATGGAGAGGAAACACAACCAATCATCAAATTAACAGTTAGGTGGAACCTCAGCCTACAGAAAAGAAGTCAAATAAAACTGCCCCGCCCCCCACCAAGCCCCAGTACAAAAAGTCTGGATTTAACAGAAATCTGATGACTGTGGGACACAATAAGGATATTAGAAAAATCGAACTTGAAATGTCCTTTTTCAAATATTGGTTTAGCTACTGAAAACTGAATATCATCCAGAGCTTTACTTTTGAAATCAAAAGATTGGTTCATGGAGATATAGGGAAAAAAAATATTTATCCTATGTTTGTAATATGTCTGTATTTAGAATCCAAGTGCATATAAATTACATTCAGTAGCATATTTATGCACTTCAGCAACAGGCCAAATTAGATTGACAGAAAATTAAATGAAGGATTAAGGAATTATCATAAAAGCGAATTTGCGTGACAGATATGTTATTTTTATGTTCATCTGGACAAATTGTCTTTTAACCAAAGCAGCTGTAACTTGCAGTTTATGTGTGAAATCAAAATACTTAACCATTTTTTCAAACATCTTGCCACATTAATTGGATTATCTTCCACACTGTGGCAATTTAGCCATGAAATATGACATCAAAACATAAGATTAATTGCTGACTGGTGACTCAGATGATAAAGGTCACATGTGATGTTGGAAAGAATAAAATGGCCAAGGAAACTTGTGAACTGCAAATGCAGTAAAATCAAACTTGGAGAAGGTCTGCGAAAGAGTTGGCAATGGTTTTGAATTTTAATGTTGTATGCTCAAGGATTTAAATAATTTACCTCCCTAAAATTAGATTTTATATACGTATATGTATATTCTTGAGAAGCCCACAAAATTTACCAACCCACAAACTTTTTAGCAGTCCTATACCTGTTGACATTTTGCTACAGAATACATTTTTGAGTAAATTTTATCAAGGTCACAGTGACATAGCTAATTACACATAATAATTTGTGAGGATTAGGTTCAGCTGTATGTAACAAAAAAGTTAAAATAATAGTGGCTTAAATAAGGTAGATGTTTATTTTTCTTTCCAATAAAACAAGACTTTAATTTTTCTGCTTTTCCACCTTGACTACATTGATTCCCTTTCCAAGGGTATCATTCAGTTGAGGAGACTCGCTGAGTCTGCATTACAGGAAGCAAGAATGAAAGAGGAGAGAAGAAACGATGCCCATCTCACTAAAATTGAGCTCCCATGCCTTTCCCTAAATGCCCCACGATACTTCTATTTGCATTTCACTGGCTAGAAGCTGGTCACATGTCATCCCCAGCTACAAGGAAATTTGGAAATGTGGTCTTTTAACTGTCCCATGGCTGCCTAAATGAAAATGGAAGTTGTATTACTAAAAATGTGGAGAATGGATATTAGGTGGAAAATTATAGTCTGCTATAAATAATGTTTTGGTTCTTATATGCCTCTTTATTTTCTTATTTTACCACTTCCTAACTTAAAATAGATTGTTAAGCCCTTAGATCAGTGACAGAGCTGCTCATGGAATGTGAAAGGAACCTGCAGAAAGTTCTGTAAAGATAGCTGGGACTGCTGTATTGGCTTTACACAATCTAGGCATCAAAATTAGGATGCCATTGTACAGGCAGAATATACTCTTTCAAGTTACCTACATAAAAAACTACTTCAAGTTGTTGGTTATTGTTTATTTTTATTTACAAGTTTTATGAAGATTAAAATGGATTCTGTTGAGCATGATTAAACCCTCTCCCTTTTGAAGACCTAATCCTGCACACTATGAGCAATGGCTGATAACATGCTGATGATAACCAGGGTGACTGGGGAAATACTCTCTGGGTCAGTAAGGGCTGGGATTCTCCGGCTTCCCTTGCTCTCCCTAATATATGCTAGGACACCCAGTTCCTTCTTCATGACCTTTATTGATAAGTCCTAGTCATTTGCCTATGTATATGCTCTAAATATAGTCATTAAATATTGAGGTTTCTCTCAGTACACTGGGATTGCTGGCTTTATTCTCCTCAGACCTCCTAACTTGAGCACTGCCTGTATCTCTCAACCCTGGGAATATATTCTCTCTGGCTGCAGTATAGGCATATTTCATTGATGTTTGGCTGGATGAGTGCTATAATGCTCAGAATCTGAATGGAATATGGGTATGTTATTTGTCCAGTGCCATGACAATTCAACTGAACAACATGAAGCCAGTAGGAGGATGGGTCACTGAATGCCCAATATCTTTTGGGTTACACTTGATTCTTAAACTACCTCAACCATTTTTTTTTAATAAAGATGACCGTTTTATTTTATTTATCATTATTTTTTTTTTTTGAGGAAGATTAGCCCTGAGCTTACATCTGCTGCCAATCCTCCTCTTCTTGCTGAGGAAGACTGGTCCTGAGCTAACATCCATGCCCATCTTCCTCTACTTTATATGTGGGACGCCTGCCACAGCATGGCTTGCCAAGTGATGCCATGTCCACACCCGGGATTCAAACCGTTGAACCCCAGGCCGACGAAGCGGAACATTCAAACTTAACCACTGTGCCACCAGGCCAGCCCCTCAACCATTTATTTTAAGACACTTCTCTAGAATCAGGAGGGCTTTCTAATTTCATTTATTACTGTTTTGAGTAGAAATGTTTACCACCTTTACAAAAAATATAGTCTAATCATTAAGGAAAAAATTCTTTTATAAATGTCTCTCAATTAGCCTTCTTATTAGACTAATTTGGTGCCAAATAACTAAAGAGTACTACCAAAGACTAACTGGTGAGCACAGACTTTTGGTACCAATGCAAGGTTAATTGATAACTCCAGTAGGCTGAAAAAAAGGATCCCCAAAAGACAGTCATATTCTAATCCCTAGAGCCTATCAATACTACTTTGACAGTCTTTGCAGTTGTGATTAAATTAAGGATCTTGAGACAAGGAGATTATTCAGGGGGGACCTAAATGAAATCATACGTATCCTCCAACAGTGAGGCAGAGAGAGATTTGATACATGCAGAGGAGAAGTTAACATTAAGACAAAAGTAGAGATTGGAGTGATGCCACCACAAGCCAAGGAATGCCAGCGGCCACTGGAAGCTGGAAGAGGAAAGGAATAGATTCTTTCCCAGAGCCTTCAAAGGGGGTGTGGCCCTTTTGACACCTTGATTTTGGCCCAGTGATGCACATTTCAGACTTCTGGCCTCCAGAGCTGTAAGAGAATAAATTCTGTTGTTGTCAGCCACCCAATTGGTGGCCATTTGTTAGAGCAGTCGCTGGAAACTAATCTCATAATTTTGAACAAGTAAGATTATTTTGAGTCCCCATTTTTGCTTTTAATTGTTTATGAGCATTTAGTTCTTTCAGCTTATGTGGAAAACTAGGATTCTGGTCACAAATGAGTTCAGGAAACTGATAGCAAGATGACATCCAGCAACTACTACACACTAAGAGGTGCTGTAAGAGGTTACTGATAGCCTATTGTATGTCAGGCTCTATACAAGGCACTGGATATAAAGCAATGGACAGTAAAATGTGTAGTTTATTGAGACAGAGTAAGAGGTGAAACAATAAATGCTTACCTATGTTATGATTCAATATGGAATAATAAGAAGGACTCGTTTTTGATTGGTTTGTCAGGCACAACATAATAACTGATTATATTTAGTTTGAAACCTAATGAATGGTAATAACTCAGTTATTTGACAAATAAAACATAAAATTTTAATCCAACTCTAGGTTGCAATGAAATAGTGACTACTAAAATCAATTTACTGGGTTGTGACCAGTCATTAAAAAAGAAAATAAAGTAGAAAAAAAAGCAGAGGTATCACATATGGTAAGAACAAACATGGTTTTAAAACACTCTCATTGCAGTTTTACACACACATATGCTGGATCATGGTATGAAATCCAATTCGTACTGAGGACTATGGTCATAAAAATTTAAAAGACAATCTTCCAGGTGGAGGAAACAGCAAATGAACAGGTCCTAAGGAAAAAAAGAGTTTGAAATATCCAAGGAACTAAAGACATTCATGTAGCCTCACCTGAGTGAGCACTGGATAGGCCAGGGGTCAGGCGGGGCAGGTAGATGGAGGAGGCACATGGATATGAGGAGAGAGACGTCAGCAAGGTCTGCTCATGAATGTGTGCAGGTCATAGTTATGAGGGGTTTTTTTCCGGAGCAATGGGAAGCACCTGGAAGGTGGTAAATGGAGGGTCTGCTTTCCATTTACAAATGTTCACTTAGCTGTGTGAAAAATGTATTGGAGAAGAGCAAGAGTAGAAGCAGGGATGCTGGTCCTCAAGATAAAACACTGGGCTAGGCAAAAGATAATGGCGGTTTGTACACAGGTGGCTGTCATGGTGGAAAGATCTATTTCGAAGAGGTTGAAACATGCACCACAGTAATGCCAATAATATAACTTTTTAACTAATTTGGAATTGGTTTCCTTTTCACTTTTTTTCATATATCTGGATAACACACATCCTAGTCACATATGATAGGCATAAAATATGTAATAGCACTGAAATTTAATTAAATTAATTTTCTTTTCTTGACTCCATATGACCTTAATTTTTCCACCTGTCTTCTTTCTCTTGTATTTCTTCCATTTTCTGAAAAGCAAAAGGTGTAAAGTGTTAAAAATTCAGAGAAAAATAAAAATGAAAATAAAGAAAAACAAAACCAAGCTTTTGTTCTTCTACAGAGCATCATGCAATGTACTGTTTAGCTTGAGAATTTCACCTGACTGCTGCTGTCAACTTTAGACAGCAGTCAACTAGCTGATTCCAAGACTGGTGGTGCCCCTAGAGTTACACGGTTCAACTTGGGCGTCCTTGTTTTTAAACTACACCATAGGTCAGTGATCAAAAATTCTTCGTTGATAGTTTGCTTGATTTTGCTATGTTTTGTTTTTATTTTCTATTTGAACATATTTTCTATTTTTTCCTAAGCTGAACAGACATAATCTCTAGATGTGTAAGGAATCAGGAGTAGGGTGGAGTTCTGAGTTAACCGGCACCACATTTCAACGCATTTCAGTGCTCTATTAGTGACTTTTACAGACCAAGAAGTAAGTCTGTCTCTTAATCCTACCATACCTTATGAGGATGAATTCTTTGATCATTGTGTATATTCTACTCTGATCAATTAGCAGGTCCACATAGACCCTCAAATGCTCTGGAAGAGGAGAACCAGCCTCATGCTTTTACCAATCCAGCACTTCTCTATTCTACCCTTTTGAGAAAGAAAGCTAGCTTGGCAATCTGCAGGTACTCCTTTATGCTTTTGGACAGCAGCGGTATTTTTGTGCATGAAAGTAACACCCTTGTGCATGGGTGTATTTCCCAAACATAACTTCTGTTCAGAATTGCTTTAGCTTTTCCTGGAGCAAATAAACTCCTTATTCTAGAGCATTTTCATCTTGAATGTTGTGTCACTCTCTTAAGTATTTATTTAATTTTACAAGGCTAATAGGTAGAGAAAAGTTTGAGGCACTGTAGCATATACACAAGGCCTTTGTAATCCAGACACCATAAATATCTCAGAATAATTCATTTAAGAAAGATTTTTTTAATCACATCTATGACTCAATTTATTATTACAAGTACAATTTCATTCTCGTCAAGAGTGAACAGTATCTGACTCTGGGCACATTTAAGCTGCTCACAAAGACACTGTCTTAAATTTTGATTTAGTATATGAATATACCTTGTCTCAGTGACAGAAAAGTCAATACACAAAGATAGTGGTCAGCTGGGCCCCTCACTGTCTAACTCAGGAACTCCAGGCTATTACAGTTTCCTACAGAAAAATCCAGTCATGTTGGTTTTAATGTATTACGTATTTTTATTTTACATCCATCAAAAAACAAAAACAAGACAGGAGTGAAGATAAAATATGCAGATAACTAACGTCAATGAGCGTCACTTACATACTGGTTTTTCTTTTTTATTTCTCACTCTCTTCTTATGGGGATAGTATCTTCTTATATCAACATGAAAAATCTGAAAGAAGTGATTAATCTTATTTCCAGTTGTTGTTATACTAGTAGCCTTGTTCAGGAGCTTGTACTGTGTTCTGCCTTCAAAGTTCATTAATTGCCTTTTTTCTTGACAGAAATCTCTGCTAGTCTACATGTTTTTTAACAGAAATCCCTCTAATGGAAGTTACCAATGCACAATTACTACAGTCTCAGTTTTGTGAGCCAAGACTGGCACCTACTGGTAAAATAAATTTGGCTCACACTGGGATAAAATGTTTTCAGTTCATCGGTAGAAAGTAGTATATTATGTTGTGAGCCACTGTGATATTGCTTTCATTTTATTCATTAATATCAAAATGTAAAATTATAAAATATCATCTATATTCATACTAAGTTACATTTAAAAGATAAAAGCTGGCTAAAGTCCACCAAGTTAAAGAAATTTAGTAAATGTAGAAATTGCTATTTAGTTTTCAAAACAAATTAGAATCAATCTGTCTGGACTCATTATCAAAAATTAGTGTGTTCCAAAGGACTGAGTTAAGAATACAGAGGGACATTACATAGAAGATCTCAGAGAAGCCAAAAAGTAGTTTGAAATTAGGAATGGCTTAGCTCACAAGGTAGTGTTACATCACTGGTGTTTCTAAGCCTAAGCTGTATGAACATCAATCAAAAATGCAGTAAATAGGTAAATTTGTGTAGCAAATAAGAGATAGACAATGACATTTAAGATACTTGCCTTCCGTCCTCCAGACCTGTTCTTACACTTGTGGAAGGTGGCACCATTATCTATCTAGTTGCTCAAACCCATAACTAAAGAATCATCCTTAATTTCTTGCCTTCCCTCACTCTTTTCAACCAATTAATCAGCAAATCCTCTTAACTCCCCATCCAAAATATATCCTATGTTTATCTATCTCACTTAAACTTTACTGCTAACCTATGCCAAACCACCATCTTCTCATTTGGAATCCCAGGCTGTTAATTGGGAAGGTCTTGCTTCTACTACATTGCAATTCTATTACCTAATCCTATTCTCAACACAGCAGAGAGAGTGATTTTTTTAGAAATGTAAATCCCATATTTAAATTGGATCATGAACTGCTCAAGGGAAAGGGCCCAGCACATATTATTTCTGTAATATTAATAAATGTTTTGCCATTACGTTGTGCCAATTACAATTTCATTAGATTCTTTAAAAACAACATACTAAACTTTCTGTCACACACACGTATTTAATTAGATGATATTTTTAAAAGATTATAAGCACAGTCACAAGATTAAGCTTGTGATTAAATTGATTACATTTTGGATACATTACATAGTCCCCATTTATTCAAATATTTTAGAGGAATATATTACTTTTTATAATTATGGTTCCACAAATTTGCATTGCAGGGGCAATAAAGTTATACATAGTTATTTAATTATTTGTCTTCAGCTTTTGCCATTAGGTAGTATGAATATCTAAATTATAGCTGTCAAGTACTACTCTAGATATCCAGAATATTTTTCACAGCTTTATTGAGGTATAATTGACATAGGGTAAACTGCATATATTTAAATTGTACCATTGATAAGTTTTGACATGTGTAAACAGCCATGAAATCATCACCCAAATCAAGATAATGAATGTTTTTGTAACCACCATAAGAGTCCTCCAGCTCCTTTGTAGTCTCTACCTCCAGCCCCTTGCCATCTCCCCTCACACCCACAGAGACAACAACTGATCCGCTTCTGTCACTATAGACTAGTTTGCATTTTGAGAATTTTACATAAATAAAATCATATAGTTTTGGACTGATTTATTTTACTCAAAAAAAATTATCCTTAGAATCACATGTATTGTAGCATGTATAAACACTCAATTCCTTTTCATTGCTAAATAATGTTCAATTGTATAGGCATATACTCTATGGCATTTGTCTATTCGCCTGTTGGTAAATTTTGGGGTTGTAGCCTTTGCAGGTCTTTGAATGTACATATATGTGTTTTCAGTTCTCTTGGGTAAATACATAGGAGTGAAATATCTGAGTCATATGCGATGCATATGTTTAACTTTTTAAGAAATGACCAGATCTTGTCCAACCTTCCTCTGCAGATAAGTAAACTCTTGATATGGTCAGTCTATTTAATTTTAGCCACTATAGTAGGTGTGTAGTGGCATTTCTCTGTGGTTTTGATTTATTGTTTCCTTAGGGATTAATGATAATCAGCATTTTTCTTGTGCTTATTTCTCATATGTATATCTTCTTTAGTGAATTCTCTGCTCACATCTTTTGTTCATTTATTAATTTGTTTTCTTATTTAGTTTAAATTTTTTTATATGATATAGATGCAAGTGCCTTATCAGATATATGGTTTGCAAATATTTGTTCCCAACTTGTGGGTTGTCTTTTCATTATCTTAGCAGTATCTTTCAATCAGAAGATTTTAATTTTAATGAATCCAGGTTTATCCATTTGTTCTCTGATGGTTCATGCCTTTGATGTCCTGTTTAAAAAAAATATTGCCTAACTTAAGTTCTAAAAGGTTTTTATCCTCTTATTTTGATTCCAGAAGTTTTAAAATTTTAGCTTTTACATTTAGGTGTTTATATTTATATTTAAAATAAGGTAGTTTTTTCCCCTAACTTTGTTCTTTAATTTCAAAGTTGTTTTGGTTTTTCTATGTACTTTGTACTTCAAATGAGTTTTAGAATCAGTTTGTCAATTTCAATTAAAAAGTTGGAGGGACTGGCCTCGTGGTGTAGTGAAGTTCCATGTCGTCTGCTTCAGCAGCCCGGATTCATGGGTTCAGTTCCTGGGTGCAGACCTACACAACATATCAGCCATGCTATGGTGGCAACCCACATATAAAGTGGAGGAAGATTGGCATGGATGTTAGCTCAGGGCTAATCTTCCTCAGAAAAAAAAAATAAATGAAAAGGAGAATTTTTATTGGGATTGTGCTGAATCTATGTATTGTTTTTGGAAGATTTGACATCTTAAAAATATTGAAAATTTTGACCCATGAGCACAATACATCTTTCTATTTATTTAGATCTTCTTTAGCTTCTTTGGCAATGTTTTGTGAGTTTTAAATGTTCAAGTCTTACGTATGTTTTGTCAAATTTTCCTCTATTTTATATTTTCAATGCTGTCATAAATGGTATTATTTTTATAATCTTAGTTTGTGATTGTTCATTGATAATGTGTAGAAATATAATTCATTTATATTTATTGATCTTGTATTCTGTAACCTTCCTAGAATTGTATATTAGTTCCAATAGCTTTTATGAAGATTCCATCCAATTTTTCACATGGGTGATCATGTGTTTGGGGAATAAATATATTTTTAGCTTTTTTACTTTTTCCTATCCAATCTGAATGTTTTTAATTCACTTTTTTCTTTTTTCCACAGGGTAAATCCTCCTATTAAATGGAAGTGATGAGAAAGGACATCCTTGCCTTGTTTCTGATCTTAGGAAGATAGCATTCATTCTTTCCTAGTAGTATTCATCATTCATCAATGATGAATGTAATGTTCATCAATAAGGATTATGTTAGCTGCAGGTTTTTCATAGGGTACCTTCAACAAGTTGAAGAAGTTCCATTTTATTCCTAATTTTCTGTCCTTTTTAAATCAAGGATAGATGTCACTTGCATAAAATGCTCTTTCTATATCCATAAAATAATCAAATGGTTTTTACTTTTTAGATTATTAATATGACACATTACATTTGTTGATTTCCAAATGTAAAACCGACCTTGCAATCTTGAACTAAACCTCACCTAGTCTTGACATTACTGTTTTTATATATGGTTGGATTCAACTTGCTAGTATTTTAAAGAAATTCTGCATACGTGTTTCTGAAGAATACTATTTGTAGCTATCTTTTCTCTTAACATTTGTTTGGTTTTGATGCCAAGACCTCATACTGGCTCTGCTAGCCTCAAACAAAGGGTTTCAATTTCCTATAAAAGCGTTTATTGAATTGCTATCTCTTTCTTAAAAGTTTGGATGAATTCACCAGGAAAGCCACCTGGGCCTGGAGTTTTCTTTATGGGAAAGTTGTTAACTACAAATCAACTTTCTTTTATAGATAAATACCTAAGAAATTTATTCTATTTCTTTTTTTTTCCTTTTTTATGTCTGTATCTATATAGGTGTTTTCATAACAAATATGAGAAGTGCATACAGTTTTCTAACCTGCTTTTCTAAGAAATCGATTATTATGGCTTTGGTATAGTTCAATAACTTTCTAGAAACACAAGTTTTCCTGTATTACACTCTAACTTTCCTTTTGTTTTTTAGTGTTTTTTTCTTCATTTTTTAAGAGCAGTTTCAAGTTCACTGCAAAATTGAGCAGAAGATACATTTCTCTATTTCTCACATATCTCCTACCATACATCTGCATAGACTCTCCCACCATCAACATCACCCACAAGAATGGGTTATTTGTTACAATTAATGAAACTACATTGACACATCATTATCACCCAAAGTCCATAACTTACATTAGGGTTCACTCTTGGTGTCTCACATTCTATGGATCTGGACAAATGTATAATGACATCTATCATTATAGCATCACACGGTATTTTCACCACCCTAACAATCCTCTGTGTTCTGTATATTCATCTTTCACTGCCCCCACCCTATGCCTGTCAACCACTGATCTTTTCATTATCGCCATAGTTTTGCTGTTTCCAGAATGTCATATAGTTGGAATCATATAGTATGTAGTCTTTTCAGATTGGCTTCTTTCACTTAGTAATAATGCTTTTAAGGTTCTTTTATATCTTTTCATGGCTTGATAGCTCATTTCTTCTTAGCACTAAATAATATTTCATTGTCTGGAGGTACCACAGTATATTTCTCCAGTCACCTACTGAAGAACATATTGGTTCCTACTAAATTTTACGAATTATGAAGAAAGATGCTGTAAACATTCATGTGCAGGCTTTTGTATAGACATAAATGTTCAGTTCCTTTGGGTAAATACCAAGGAGCGCAAGTCCTGGATTGTATGATAACAATGTGTTTAGTTTTGTAAGAAAATACCGAATTGTCTTCTGAAGTGTCTGCACCATTTTGCATTGCCACCAACAATGTATGGCAGTTCCTGTTGCTCAATATCCTCATCAGCATTTGGTGTAGTCAATGTTCTGGACTGTGGCCATTCTAATAGATGTGCAGTGGTATCTCATTATTGTCTCACTTTGCATTTCTTTGATGATATGTGGTGTGGAGAATCTGTTCATATGCTTATTTGCCATTTGTATATCTTCTTTGGTGAAGTGTCTGTTAAGTCTTTGGCTCAATTTTTAATCTAGTCATTTGCTGTTTTACTGTTGAGTTTTAAGGGTTCTTTGTATATTTCTGATGATAGTCTTTCATCAGATAATATGTTTTTTGAAAGTATTTTCTCCCAGTGTGTGGCTTGTCTTCTAATATTCTTGACAGTGTCTTTCACAGAGCAGAAGTTTTTAACTTTAATGAAGTTCAGCTTATCAATTATTTCTTTCATGGATCGTGACTTTGATATTATATCTAAAAAGTCATCACTATACTGAAGGTCATCTCGGTTTGCTCCTATGCTATCTTCTAGGAGTTTTATAGTTTTGCTTTTTACATTTAAGTTTGTGATCCATTTTGACTTAATTTTCGTGAAAGATGTATGGTCTGTGTCCAGATTCATTTTCTTGCATGTTAATGTCCAGTGGCTCCTGCATCATGTATTGCTGAGACTATATTTTTATTATCTTTGCACCTTTGTCAAAGATCAGTTGACTACACTTACGTGGGTCTATTTCTGGACTCTCTGATCCATTCTGGTCTGTTCTTTCACCAATAGCACACTGTCTTGATTGCTGTAGCTTTATAGTAAGTCTTAAAGTCAAGTAGTGTCAGTATTCCAACTTTGTTCTTCTCAATAAATATTATGTTGCCTAATCTGTGTCTTTTTCCTCTTCTTATAAATTTTAAAATCACTTTGTCAATATTCATAAAATAACTTGCTAGGATTTTCATTGAGATTGAATCTATAGATCAAGTTAGGAAGAATGGACATTTTGACAATATTTAGTCTTCCTATGCGTGAACTTGGAATATCTCTCCATTTATTTAGTTCTTCTTTGATTTCATTCATCAGAGTTTTGTAGTTTTCTTCATATAGATCTTATACATATCTTGTTAGATTTATACCTAAATATTTTATTTTTGTGGATCCTAATGTAATTAGTATTGTGTTTTTAATTTCAAATTCCACCTATTCATTGCTAGTATATAGGAAAGTGATTGACTTTTGTATATTAGCCTTGTAAACTGCAACTTTGGTACTATTACTTATTAATTACAGGAGTTTTCTTGTCCATTCTTTTGAATTTTCTTGATAGATGATCATATCATCTGTGAACAAAGACAGCTTTGTGTCTTCCTTCTCAATATGCATACCTTTTATTTCCTTTTCTTGTCTTATTGCATTAGCTAGAAATTCCACTATAATGTTGAAAAGAAGTGATGAGAGGGGACTTCCTTGCTTTGTATCTATTCTTAGTGGAAAAGCTTCAGACAGCTCACCATTAAGTATGATATTAACTGTAGGTTTTTTGGTAAGCAATCTTTACCAAATTAAGAAAGTGTCTCTATTCCTAATTTACTGAATGTTTTAATGTGAATGAGTGTTGAATTTTGTCCAATGCTTTTTCTATATCTATTGTTGCGATCGTTTTGCTTCTTTTATCCTATTGACGTAATAGATTTTGTTAATTCATTTTTAAATGTTGAACCAGCCTTGCATATCTGGGATAAATCCCATGTGGCCATGGGGTATAATTCTTTTCATACATTGTTGGATTTCACTTGCTATTATTTTGTTGAGGAATTTTGCATCTATGTTCATGAGAGAGATTGGTTTGTGGTTTTCTTTGCTTGTAATGCCTTTGTCTAGTTTTGGTATTAGGGTAATGGTCTGATGGAGTACGTTAGGAAGTAGTCCCTTTGCTTCTGTCTTCTGAAAGAGATTATAGAGAATGGCTATACGTTTTTCCTTAAAAGTTTGGTAGAATTCACTAGTAAAGTCAACTGGGCTTCATCCTTTCTATTTTGAAATGTCATTGATACCAATTCAATCTCTTTAATGGATAGGCCTATTGATATTGTCTAATTATTCCTGTGTGAGTTTTGGCAGATTGTGTCTTTTGGCAGATTGGTTCATTTCATCTATGCTATCAAATTTGTAGGCATAGACTTGTTCATAGTTTTCGTTTATTATCCTTTTAATTTCCATGGAATCTGTAGTAATACCCCTCTTTCATTTCTGATATGAGTAATTTGTGCTCTATCTCGTTTCCTTAGTTAGCTTGGCTACAGGCTTATCTACTTTATTGATCTTTTCAAAGAGCCAGCTTTTGGTTTTATCGATTTTCTCTATTGATTCTGTTTTTAATTTCATTGGTTTCTATTCTAATTCTTATTATTCCTTTTCTTCTGCTTCCTTTTGATTTAAATTGCTCTTCTTTTTCTAGTTTCCTAATGTGGAAACTTAGGTTATTAGTTTAGATCTCTCTTCTAATATATGTATTCAACGTTATAAATTTCCCTCTTTCACTTTTGCTGCATCTGAAAAATTTTGGTAAGTTGTGTTTTCATTTTCATTTAGATCAAGATATTTTTAAATTTATCTTGAGATTTCTTCTTTGACCCCTGTGTTTTTTAGAAGTGTGCTATGTAATCTCCACATATTTTGGGGTTTCCGAGTTATCTTCTGTACTGATTTTTAATTTCATTTCATTGTGATCTGAAAGCAGACACTGTATGATTTCTATTCTCTTTAATTTTTTAAGGACTAAATAAAATAAGAGGTGATTTTGGTGGTTGGGAGGTTTTTGTGTACTCTGTGTACTCTGGAGGTGTTAAATATAAAATGATAGAATCTTACTACTTGTGGTTAACTGGAATAAAATTTTCTCCTGGGAATGTAGAGCTGTAATGGCCATTGGGTGGCCTGGACTTTGTTCATTCAAGTTGTACATATATATGCATATGTATATAAAATCATCTTAGCCTGTACCCTAGAGATCCTCTGCGTGCAAAGGTCAAGCCTAACCTCTTAACTGTCAGAGCGTGTTTGCAGATACAGAAACAGTTATTCATCAACCATCCTTTCTAATCCCAATCCTAGGATCTCTATATAAAAAAACCCAAATGCAATACCCTAGGAGGGAAAGAGCTGTGTGGAAAACCGAAGAACTGTTTCACTAGGAATGTCAGTCCCTCTTGTAATGACCCCCTGTTCCCTTCCCCAAACCCTGAAAGAAATATATGCCTCCCTTCTTGCCAGGAAGCAGAATATGCAATTATAGGCGGCAACAGCAAATAAACTATGGAAGGAAGTAGCAACGGAAATAAAGATATCCTAAGTATCAAAAAACAAGAACAGTGGTCTCATGTTAGCGATCTCAGCAGCAACAATGGTCATATCAGTTAACAAACCTGGAAATGCAGTGACTTTTCCTAAGTCAGGCTCATTAGTTTATTAGGTATAAAAGATATGCAGGCTACATGCACAAATGCTTGGAATGCTCTCACATTTTTCAGTAGCTTGAACTTTAATAGACACATCAGGATCCACAGCTTTCATTCTATAAATGTTTATTTGTATTAATCAGATGCACTTGGTGAAATAAAACTATGAAATAGGGTTAGAAAGATTGGTTGCTGAAAAAGACACTTTGTAAGAACAGGGGAGAAGGAAGACTGTGAAGTAGCAGGAGGAGATTTAATCTAGGGAAATTATGAGGGAAAGGATTAATATCTCCAAAAGCAAACTGGTAAAAAATAAAATGAACTGTCAAAAACAATCATCACATTCTTAATTGTTTATTTTTCGACCATCCGATATTCATTCATTTATTCAACCAACAGCTACTATGTGGTTAAAATATATTTTTATTGGTAACATATCACACATATTCTGGTTTGGAAGAGTCTAATATGGGCAAAGGATTCTCGAAGAAAAACAAAACAAAGGAGGTAATCCTAAATAGTAATGGATCAATAATCAGATCTGGTTTTTTGTCCTCTGTTTAAGGTGATTGAGAGTCTACACATGGATTATTGAACTGGAGTTGTATTTCAATCTACATGTAGCATTAGGTTGAAAAGCATTTCAAAAGGCATTATATTACTGAAGAGAATAGTCTCTGGTTACTTAACTCATTTTCAACAGGGGGAAAAAAAACTTGTGTGTTAAGAATTAAACTCATATTATTTTCTTTATTATTTTATAAAGTAAATATTTAAACATTAAAAAAGTAACTAAGTACACTCTAAGAACTGAAAATTTTTAAAAAAATGAAGTTATCAGCAACAACAAAATCTTGCAAATCTTTTCTCCTGCCTTATTTTGAAGTAACATTGAAGTTCATTGTAGAAAATACAGCATATACAATACAAATCAGAAAATCTGCCACAATCTCTTTATTATATAAGTTTTGTTGTTTATTTTTCAAAATTTATATATATAAGTATATATACATATATATATATATATATATATAAAACGAGGTATATGTATTTCCTTATAGAAGTGGAATCTCTGCTTTTAAAGTTTTTTCAACATAATAATAAAATGTGAACATTATCCATAGTCATATCTCCATAACGTCACTTTAAATGGTGAGACAATATTTCATTATTTACAACATCATTCCTCCTAGATATTTAGGCTGTTCCCAAATTGTCACTTTATGCAAAAACACATTTCAATAAACATACTTGATGCATAAATGTTAGGTGACGTCTTTATGTCTTCTCGATCCATTCCTAACAGTGAGTTTTGTGGACCAAGGAGTATAACCATTTATAAGAATTTTGCTCTGTATCCAAATTCTTATATTACAGGTTGAAATTCTGCATTTGCAATGGCAAAGCATATTTTCCTGTATATTGGGCAACATAAGATATTAACATGGAAAGAAAGGTGGTCAATTGAAATAAAAACAATTTTACTTTCTTCCTTATCATTGAACCACTTTAAAAATTGCCCCAAAAAACTGCATAAAACTTTAAACTTAATGAAACAAGTTGACAACCACCACCACAATCAACAAACTATAAAGGATATAAATCCTGTAGAAATGGGGTCAAAATAAAAAAGGAAGCTGAAAGCTGCCACATTAATCCTCAGACTTAGAGTATCAGAATTTTTCCTAAAATCATCATAGTCATAAAATTTCCCTCTAATGGCACGTTGTTTATAAAAATAAGTTTTGTGTATTTGTTCTGATCACACCGAAAGCGCAGACTGTCCTAGTTGGAGAGGCACAACTGAAACTCATCGAAACATTGAAAAAAGGAAACCAAAAAATAAACCTAATGAAACTACATTCTGAGTTTTGAAAGTAAGGCACAATAAAAAGGGATTCCATGCATCACTAAAAACCACTTGGAGAGTAGGTGATGTTCAAGATTTGGCCTTGGATTTTTTTGACTCATTGACCAACAAAAACTTGGTGGTGGGGGCGTATTTGGGGATGGGTGGGAGATGTACCACATGGGAAGGACATACAAATTCGGTGAGAGGGATTTGAGCCAACTAATATAATTTGGAGACTCACTACTCCAACTCTGCCCCACAGTATTTTTTTCATAAAATGTGCTATATTTGAAGATAATTGATAATTAGAAAGAAATTGACACAAAATCTGTGTACAGATGCATTAAAAGAAACATGCAAAACCATGAAAAGGTGAAAACAATGAAGTACACGCTAAGCATTGGAGTCATTTGTCATCATCTTTCTTTATGCATATACACAAATTCCTGTTTTTAAAATTCTCCCTTTAATTTGCCATAATATTTAAAGTATAATAAGCCATTCTGATTCCTCTAAATATGCATTACTTTACATACAAGAAGACATTTCTCAGCAATAGATAATGTATTTTAGCTGGGCTCTAAATATAAAGTCCCAGAGATTAAATGCAAGTCAAATTCCTAACTTCACATATTTAACTAACTATATAACCGGTTCTTTGATATACAGTCATATTTTCTGAACTACAGTCTCTTACTTTTCATCTTTTTTTTTTTTTTTTTTTGTCTTTTGTTCTCTATTTGTGTCCAAGGTTACAATAAGAATCTCAAGATTTGGGATATTTTATTGAAGATAGTGTCAGTTCTTTTATGGTTCTGCCCGCACTAGGATAAAATATATTCCATTCATGTCAGTATAAGGAAAGTCAGCTTCCTTGTTTAAGTACCGGTAGACTGTAGTTGATCCTCTTTCTATGCTTTAATCTCTTCTGAACTGTGAAATCAAAAGACTGACACAGTTTAATACACACATTGCAAAACAGAACATGCCACTAGATTTAGTGCAAGATGTAGATATTTTCCAGCAAATATAAAATCTGATTTCTTTCAAGTTAGTGTTAAACATAACTGATGTCATCACTCTGATAGCTCAGCATTTATTTCGTACTACTCAAGCTGTATCCAAGAATACAGTGAAACTTTGCAGGGCAAGCATTCTGTCTTCTTCATTTTTGAACTTCTGTGCCTAGCAAATTGTGTGCCATAAAGTAGGAGCTTGTCTTAGTCAGCTCAGATTGCTATAACAAAACATCATAGACTGGGTGACTTAAACAATAGACATTTATTTTTCATAGTTCTGGAGGCTGGAAAGTTTGAGATCAGGGTGCCAACACAGTTGGCTTCTGCTGAGGGCCTTCTTACTGGCTTGGAGAAGGCTGCCTTTATGCTGTATCCTCACATGGTAGAGAGAGAAGGCTCTGGTGTCTCTTCCTCTTCTTATCAGGGTACTAATCCCATCGTGGGGGCTCCAGCCTCATGACCTCATCTGAATCTAATTACCTCCGCAAAGCCCTACTTCCTAACACAATCACGCTGGGGGTTAGGGCTCCAACAGAGTAATTTTGGGGAGGACACAGACATTCAGTCCATAACAGTGCTTAAGCATATTTGTCAAATAAAACTGAATTAAAATAAAGTACCAAGGGCAGGAGGGTTTTTTGCCAATAAATTCTAGCATGTCCATTTATACAGGTCAAGCATAACAAATTGGTCAAATGCTGGATTTCACTTGACTCAGCTTTGTACTAGTACAATTAATATAATTGATCTCAAATATAATAACATCTTTGTGTGGATCTTTTAATGTCCACTATAAAGATGTTGATACTTTATTCTTCCTGTAATTTTAATGGCAGCTTCCATTAAAGATTTCATAAGATTCAACCATAAATATTACAAGCATCTTCTATTTTTTACTAATCTTTCTATATTCTCTTAATCGTGCTAGAAATCTACAATTAGTGTGATTTTTTTTTCATGGAAGAGGGACAAAACTTATTCTCAAACCTGTGCAGGATACTTTCTCCCAAATACAATGTGAAGTGAACTTTGGAATCTTGTTTTATGGTTAACTAATACAATTATTCCAAAATATAAAAATGTCTGTGTGAATCTTTTAGTTCCCACTATATAGAGGTCGGTACTATAGTGTGGATATAATTTTAATAGAAGTCAGGATCTCTTCCCCATACTTCACAACACGGGGAGTTTCCAAAGTAGAGTCTTTATTCTCTTCTCCACTTTCACCATAAGGGCCACTAACTTTCTTCATTGATTTTTTCCAACTGGCAATTTCATTACCACTCTTCCCCTTTACTGAGAAATTCTGAGAATGGGACAATGATATACCATGAAGCTGGAGAGACAGTAAGACTAGGGTATAATTAGGCAAGACCTTGAAAAGTTTTCTTAATACCAATCTTGGACTCAGGAAAATCAAATAAAATAATTTATTCTTCCTCCTTCTTTATCCTAAATTTGATTTTTTCCTCAATACAATTTTGTCACAGTTAGTAACACGAGTAGACTGTACATTTTCTAATAAATAGGACTTGTAAGAGCTTAAATACTCATTTATCAGTTATAATTTTACTGCTCTAAGGAAACTCTTCTGAATTTGAAACAAACAGCATTCAAATAAGCTTTAGAAGAGAGACAATACAAAGTCTGCCAATAATGGGGTCTGAATTTATGGTATTGATTAAATACAGCCACTTACATGCTCTCTGCTCTGTTTCACACAAACAGTAGTGGAAGGAATAATTTACAGACTCCTGTTTCCCTGGAAAGGCTGTAATACAAGCTCAACATCTCCTAACACGCAGTTGAAAAAATGGTTTAGTCTGTAAAGAAATTGGTAATGGTTGGACAGATCAAAAAGCAAACCCAGATTTATTTATTATTCAGCAGATAAACTATCACCATTTCAGAAATATTTTCAGTAACTACTCATGCACATATTGTTGACATTGTTCTTGTGGTTAGAAAGGTTTAGATTGTGAAGGAAGTTTGTGGCAAGTCTTTGGGTCATCTCTGTTACCTTTAGAAATAATTGCAGAGAATTCTGAGTAGAAACCTAATTGTCAGAGCTGTCGATATTCTTAACATTTTTTCATTTAGCAACCCTGCCCTAGTTTCTTTTAATAAAGACTACCAAGTCCACGTTATTTAAGGTGTCGTATATTAATTGGTTACGAAAAATGCTCAGCGACTTATTTGAGACCTGATGGCTGCCTAGCATGGCAAGCACAGCCTTGTTTTACTTTCTGCAGTCAATTAAAATCTGGGTCTCCTGAGCAGTTTCCAGGTATAGAGCCAATCTGGTAACTCATCATTAGTTCACATCCTAATGACACAAGAACATTCCTGGAGACATTTAATTTTCAGCGCCAGAGGCTTTCTTGATAAAAGCTTTAAAAACAGATAACTAGAAAGTCTTACTTTAAAAATCAGAAATGGCATACTGCCTGATGAAATAAAGGAACAATCAATGAAAGGAGAAGAAAAACAATGGTTGTTGTCATCATTTGACAATACATCTTAAGTGCTTATACACTCAGAAGAGAAATAACACGATAGGACTAAGATTATTAGACCAAATTATGCCTCATTTTCCAGCTGTTTTTAGAGATGTATCTGCATGTTTATTACTGAAAGTGTAACATTCTTTACCAAGGCTTGTTCCCACGATAAGGTTGAATCTTAAAGAGCAAATGTTTCAATCATTCTCCGGAGGAAAGTTAAAAAATTGCTCTCATCTTGTTAGGAAAGCAATCACTCAGGAGAAAAGACCCATCCCTTAAAATTTAGAAATGCTTTGAGAATATTATTAACTCCAAGCCATCCTGATTAATCTATTAGTGATTGGGTTTCAACACTTTATCTTATGCAGCATGCTGATATTTTACCCACAGCACTCCAGATTTTGTCTACTTTGTTCTACCATGAAAATAATGGGCCAAGAAAAAAATGCTATCATCCCACCTCTAAAATAATACATCATTTTATCAACGAACTAAATTTTCTTTTCTAATGAGGTTACATAAAGTGTACTCACTCTGTAGATTCATAGGAAAATACAATTGGAAAAATTTGCAAATTTCTCTCCTGGCACTCTCTAGATCCTGGCATCAGTGCCACTCTCTGCCCCTTCGCAGCCAAGCTTTCTTTTAAAAATTATCTTGTACTAACTCTCTATGTTTCTTTAAGCCCATTCATGCCTTCCTTTCTCAATCTGTTCCTGTACGTACTTAAACTATTCTCATTTAGGTCACCAATAGCCTCCGGATAGCTGGATCCATAGGACATGTTTATATCCTTATTTTATTGCACCATGTGGGTTCTGACAATGTTGACAACTCACCACCACTTTAAATTTTCTTCTCCCTTAGCTAGTGTGACAAGATTCATTGCCATTATAAAGCTCTGTGTTTAAATGTCACCTCAGAGGCTTTCTCTGACCACCCTATTTAGAATAACCTCCTGTGTAGATACAAATTGCTTTATTTTCTTCACATTAAACATTACTGAAACTGTGTTATATATTCATTTGCCTCCTTGATTATTGTATATTTCCACCCTAGATTTTAAGCTTCATGAGAGCAAAGATTCTTCTCTTCACCACTAAACCCTCAGTAATCATAACCCACCTTGCACTCACGGGCAAGATGCTTAGTAACGACTGATGAACTCTGTGAATGAATGCTGGGTCCCAGACCCTTAAAGCTAACTGGATATTTTCACTTAGATTTTTCACAAGTACCTCAAAGCCAAGGTTTTAAACTTAATTCTTTCTTCCCAAATATTATTTTTGAATGCCTCTTGAACATCTAAATTCCTTCATTTCACCACTCTTTGCATCTAAAAAAGTAGATATGATTTCGGATGATGATTTCTGTAATATTCTTGAATTGTTTTTCACTTATTTATTTCTATTTCCTCTGTCTTGGTTCACGTGCTCTCATCTGCTGCGATAGGCTTCTAACTGGTCTGTCGTGCCCAGTCTTAACTCCATTCAATCTGTCCTTTACATTTTTACTTGCATGAACTTTCCAAAACGTAAATCCACTCATTTTAATTCTTAGGTAGAAATCTTTCCATATTTCACTAAAGCTTCCACAATAGAGCAGCACTTCTTTTCCTTAGCTCTGTGAGGGTCTTCAGGACACCTTCCTATTCTCCTCCAAGTTGTCTTTATTCTATGAAAGTACTTCTGATGACCTAATTGCGATATGATCTGTATTATTCTCTGCCTTCATTTGTGCTGTTCTCTCACATGTTAATACTCCCTCTCATTCCTCTCCTCCAATTCTTTTAGACAGTAATCTCTCATCCTTAACCACACCACTTATTGAGTACCTTCTACATGCCAGGTGCTGAGCTAGGTGCATAGAATACAGCAAGGGGAGAGAAACCAGGCATGCTTGCTGAAGCTTACAGTATGGTGCGGGGAGAGGCCATATGGAGAGACTAGGACATGAGAAGACAGAGGCTTGCATAGAGTTGTTTTAGAAAGGCTATTTTTCATATTAAAATTCTCAACTCAAGAAAATTTCTGCTACACTAAAGCAACTCAAAGACACGAGGAGATCATTAACTTAAACTGCATGTGTTCTTTGATATGAAGACAAATCTATAAAGATACCTTTGTTTTTTAAATTAACTTCTATTTGCAACTTTCAGTGGTTTGGCAGGATGTCACATTAAAGAATCAAATTACACCTGGCTTACTTGCACTTTGATCTAGGTGCGCAAGTAATGAAAACACAAAACTCAAACAGAATCATACGTACATATATTATCACATAATTTATAAGTGTAGTTATTAAAACAAAGATAATTATGTAAATTAATTATTCGTTTTTATAAAACTCTCAACTTTGCAGAAATTATATTCATACGCTCTCATTGTTTAATCAAATGCAAATCAAATTATGTATTCTTGTTTTGGAAGTTTTAAAAGTAATATATTTGTATTCTCATCAGTATTAACCTCTTGACAAATATTGTTTAAGAAGCCAATATGTCATAAAAGCTTTGGAATAAGCAAATAAAGGCATATTTATTTTTATCCTAAAGGAAGAGTATAGTTCTGGTTTTTTTGTTTGTACTTTGAATGAGCCATCCTTCCCCCCGAGATTTGTGAATCCCACCCTTATCTCTACCCAAGCCTTACTGATCCTTGCACTAAGAAAAGTCTACACAACAAAGAAATGGATATATTTACTCAGAGAGCTTTTGTAATAACCCGATGTTTTAAGAGAAAACAAGATAAAAACTTTTTTTAAAACCACTTATCTATTTTTATAATAGTATTCTCCAGTCAGTTATACAATTGCTGTTTAACAAGTAGCTATTCTAACGCTCAGTTTTTCAGTCATGACTCCTTTGATTTGCAAATATCTAAAATGCAATTCAATTTTTTTAACAAAAACAGGAATTTATTGGCTTCCATAACCTAGAAGTACTTAAATAGAGACAAGTATGACTGCATCCACAGAATAAAATAATATTACCAAAGTCCAGCGTTTCTCTCCGTCTCTATTCTGCTTTTCTCTGTCTCATGTCCAGGCTTCATGAATTAGATCTTTACCAACTGTTGGCTTGACTCATCTTTACTCCCAACACTCTCAGTTGGAAATGAAGTACTTCCTTTCTAAGCAATCCGTGAGTGCTCATTCCTGAACCCATCACTAGAGCAGGAGGACGTAGCACTCTGATCGGCCAAGCCCAGCTAACAAGCTGGAGAATGGAGCTAGAATCAACTCCACAGGAGGTTTCTGCAATACAGAATAGGGTATTTTCCCAATAAAGAGAAAGATGTTTTTACAAGAAAGGTGAAGATGCTTAGGCAGCAAAAACCAAGAGGCAACATCTAGACATGTAGTTCAAAGAGTTTATAACCTAGTGAGACAAAACAATAGATCCACGGAATGTCCACCCAATCCCACAATTAAATTTAGCTTCTTACCAAATATTAGAATAACACTATATTCAAAGATTTTCCTGAGTTCAAAGCAGTGACTTACTATGTTCAGAGTAGTTCTCTAAGCCACCCAATTGATGAGGCATAAAAGTAAAACACAGTCTCTGCAGTTAAGTTTATCTGCTTTAGGGGACATAGCTAGATTTCATGTAAATAAATAGATACTATAGACAGATAGACAGACAGACAGACAGACTGAAACTGTAGCAAAATGTATATACAAGGGAAGTAGAAATCTATCAAAAGGTATGCAATTAATCCCTTCTCTCTTCCACTAGTTATGTGACTCAGAAATGCAACTAATTTATCCAGGATATTTGGTTTGTCTATAAAATGGAAATAATAATATCTATATAACCCATTCTCTTATTAAACATGATAAAATATCTGAAAATTCTGTGACAGTGGTAAAACACGAAATAGCCGTTTCCAAATGGGGCTTTTAAAAAGTTGCACAACAAGTAAATAAGTCATTTGTCTACTTTTACCAGAACTTTACTGTTATTACAATTCCATTAATTTACTCATGTTTGCAACGGCTGCTTGGAGCTTTACAAATAATAACAAACTCAAATAAAACCAATATATACCATTTAATGTAATGGAGGTAACCTCAGGCACTAAGCTTCCTAAAAGCAAAAAGCAAAAGCTAAATTAGGAATGAGAAATTAATTGTTAAAGAGTATTTTTTAAATGCCATATAAGAAAAATAAGATATAGTTTTAAATATATTAATTGTAATTAATTTAAAAATACCCATTTCGAAAGAAAAAGTATAATTATCAGAATAAACACTGACAGACTCTTGGCAGAAAGCAAGGGAGCTGTTTAAAGTATTGGCTATGTTGGATTAAGTGTATAAGGCATAGGTCAGCAAACTTTTCTATAAAATGACAGATAGTAATTATTTTAGCCTCTGAGGACTACAAGGTCCCTGTCACAATACTGAACTCTGCCACTGTAGCACAAAAGCGACCATAGATAATATATCCACAAATATGGGTGACTGTATGCCAATAAAACTTTCTACACGAAAACATTGGCTGGATCTGGCCCAAGGGCAGTAGTTTAAAGACCCTTGGTGTAAGGCAACAGAATCATTAACAAATCTAACTGGGTGTAAGTCCCTTTATATCTTATGTCTAGCTTTTGTTAGCTTTCTTGCAAAAAGAAAAGTGGAAGAAGGATTATAAAAATGTCTCCTTGTTATGATAAAATGTCATTATAAATTATAACCTGGGGATAGAAAATGTCCCCAAAGTCATTTTTACAAGCCTCGTGTTGATGTGATTTAACTGAACACTGTAATTGTATCCAGAAAAATCACTCCATCTTCTACTTCATATTTACCCATCTCCCTCACCACAAAAAGTGCCATTTCAGTTAGTATCAGTTAGAAACTCAAACTCTTTAATTTAAACAGTAGATAGTTCTAGATCAACTTCATAACTTCCCAATATGCCAGAAAAACTTACCAGGAAAAAATCTTAATGAGTATGGATTGGTCTTACAATTAGACAGAAAAAGTCAATCATCTATTGGTAACTGAAAAGAGAAAGACGTGTTTATAACGGTGTGTGTGTGTGACAGAGAGAGAAGAAGAATGTATGATATATAAATACACATATATAGAGAAATGCATAAAAATAGTGGAAAATGTGGTAGGCATCTGTTTTTTCTCCCCAAAATCATTCCACTATTTTTCTGGCAATAGTCCCCTCAATCTTGAGGAATTATTCTTTTCCACTCTAACCATGAAGGTCTCTCATTTTTGATACATAGGCCTGACTACTTGGCCCAAGCTGAGTCAATAGGACCCTCTGTCCCTTCCAGTCACAGTGCTTGGCTGGGAGTCTGGGGAATTGACATGTCCCCTTGAAAACTTTCTCTGGAATTTTAAGACTGGAGCTGGGAGAGAGTCTCATGGTACTCTACCAGAATTATGCTGGATGCCAATGGAAATATTCTCTGATTACACATTTCTCGATGGGCATATACATAAAAAGAGAACCTTTTTTGTTTCTTTTGCTAGAATGAGATCTTGCGGTTATCCAATTTTCACGTAAAATGTACACTTTTTAACTTATGATTACATTGTGAGCTACTTATATTAGTACATAAGAAGTTATCTAGTTCATTTTCATATGAATATTATATTTCGTATACACATTCACACATATAAATCGTCCCTGAAAAATAGTGTAGCATATATCCCCTCAAATACGGAATGAGACTTACAGCTAACATCCATTGACTATCTGTTGTGTGACAGGCGATTATTGCATATAGTAACCTGTTAACTACCTCCCCAAATCCCTATCTGGTAGTGATCTATTATTATTATTATTCCTTTTCATATGAGATAACTGATGCCAAGGGAGGTCCCATAACTTGTCCATGATTACACAGTAAGTAGCGTAATTGAGATCTGAACCCAGCCAATCTAGCTTCAGAGGTTCAGCTCTTAACCACTATGTTATTGATTGTACTTCTATGTATCTGAGAATGTTTGTGTCCCAGGCCCTCATCAACATGAATATTATCAGTCTTTCAAATTTTATCACACTAATGATTGAAAAAATCTCATCAATTCAATTCCTTTGATTAACAGTGAATTTAAACATTTTTATAGCAGATTAATGGCCCTTTGCTTTTCTCTTTCTATAAATTACTCATTCATATGTATTTCCTGATTTTTTATCAGGCTATATGTCTTTTACTTATTAATTTAAAGAAAGTCAATCTGTTATAGATATTGCTAAGATTTTCCTTTATACTATCATTTTCCTTTTACATCTATTTATGATGTTTTTCTCTGTAAAAACCTTTGAAAAGTTTTATGTGATCAAATCTGCCAATCATTTATGATTTCTAGGTTTTGTGGCTGGCTGAAGATGACCTACTTCTAGAGAATACCAGTATCTTTACTCCTAATGGTTTTGTTGTAATATAATGTCACACTCTCCACCATTATGAATTAAAGGACTTAAATTTATGTTTATCAAAATTAATAACCAAGTACCCCATCTATTGAAAAACAAATATTTTCCACTGATTTGAAATGCCACATATATCATTCCAAAACCTCCACAAGTCCTTGGTCCTGCTTCTGAAGTTTTTATTTTGTTCCATTGATCTAGAAGTCTTTTCCTGAATCAGCACCTTATTTCCTTCATCTCTAGAGACTTACAATAATTTTAGACACTGGGTAAAGCAGGTCCCACTTGATTGTTCCTTGTTTTCAAAACTTTTTGGCTATACTTACAATTCTTCCAGATGGACATTACAGTTAGTTATATATTAATATTATTAATATTAATGTTATATATTAATATATAACTTAGTATCCTTACAGTATTAAAGCTTTCCACCCAGAAAGTGCTCTTTCATGCTATTTGTACAAGGCTTTTATATTTACGAGATGTCTTACGTTTCCTCATATATGACCTGCACATTGATTTTCTTTATATTTTGATGGTTCTGTATGAGTAGTATCTTTTTCCTCACTATGTTTTCTAACTAGTTTTGTATCAGCATTTTGCCTAGAATTCAGCCATTCTAATAAACTATCATCTTAATTGTAATAGTTTATAACTGAATCAATTAAATTTTGCTGGTGGACAACTCGATTAGCTATTAATAAGGATAATTGATCTCCTTTCAAAATCTGTGGTTCTTTATTTTATTTCTTTATCTCGTCTAAAATTATTGACATAAATATTCAGAAAAGTAGTTGAACAATATATATCTACACCCGCTGCAGTAATGTCATACTGGGTTGGATGACATCCGCATAAATTCATATCCTTCCCGGAACCACAGAATGTGACTTCATTTGGAAATAGGATTGCTGCAGATGTAATTAGTTAAGATGCGATCATACAGGAGTAAGGTGGGCCCTTAATCCACTATTGCTGGTATCCTTATAGGAAGAGGAGGAGGAGACATAAATAGAGAGTCCGGGGAGAACACCACGTACAGACAGAGGCAGAGACTAGAGTAACACAAGCCAAGGGGTGGCAAAGACAATGGGCAACCACCAAAAGCTAGAAGGAAATCATGAACTGACTTTCCCTCAGAGACTCCAGTAGAATCCAACCCTGCTGATATCTTCATTTTAGACTTCCAGTCCCCAGAAGTGTGAGAGATTCAATTTCTGCTGCTTTAAGCCACCTAATCTGTAGTACTTTGTTGGAGTGACACTAGGAAACTAATGCAAATATTGACTATAGTTTTCACTAACAGAAAATGACATCTTCAGCTTTCTAAAGATATTCTTTATCAGGTTTAGAAACTGTCCTATTCCTCTTTTACATAAAGTTTGTGTCATGTTTGTTGAATATAATGAAATGACCCCTGAATGAGTATAATTAATATGATTCTATTGTTGTTTTCTCCTTTATCATGTTAATATTGTGACAAAAACCTCAACAATCCTTCACCTCTCCCTGTATGTATACTTGTTTAAAACATGCTTTTGTGGCTCTTGCCAGTAAGGAGGTCACTTTCTCTATCCCTTGAATTCTTGCTGTCCATATGCCTTACTTTGCCCAACAGTATGTGGCAAAAGCACTATTTTTCAATTCTGAGCCTAAGCCTCAAAAGAACTTGCCCTCTTCTGTGCTTCCTCTTGAGACCTGACCACCACAGTGTGAGCGAGTCTGGGCTAGGCTGATGAATGATGGATTTTGCCGGAGCCAAAAGCCAGCCAACTACCCATTGAGTAAATGAGGTTATCAACTGCTAGCCAACCACAGAGACATGAGTGAGTCAGGTCAAAGTCAGCCAAGCCCGACCCAGAACAGGAGCGCTGCTCAGCTGACCCACAGATTCAAGAGGAATAATTAATAGTTCTTGTTTTTGGCCACTAGGATTTGGATTGATTTGTTATGCAGCAATAATATAAGTATAAATTAATACATATAATAAACATAAATAACTATATAAAATGTATATATATACATAAACTATATAAACAATATAAAAATAAACTGGTATAAATGGTTTATCAATAGATTTTATAAAATTGAAACATCTTTGGTTTCTTATTAAAGAAATGGCTATACTACAGAATTATTATAAAACAGTTCTAGATTCAATTACTGTTTTATTTAGAATTTTGAATCTATGTTTCAGAATAAAGGATCTTCTATTTCCAGTCGTTAAAAAATGTGAATATATTAAAATTCAAATAATACTGAAAATGATAAATGCATCCTTTATAAGTCAATAAATGATATTGCCACAACTGCCAAAGGTAACATTTTCTTTACCATTTGCTGAGTCCTTATTATGTGCAAGCGACTTTATTTCATGTCCCCATCCATAATATCTGAGATGAAATTATTAATCTTAAATTATTGTGAGAATACTGAAGGCCAAATAAACTAAGTAGCTTATCCAAGATTAAGCTATTAGTAAGTGTTGCAATTAGGTTTAAACTCTTATCTGAATAATTCCAAAACATAATCTTTAGACCACTCTGAGGAGGTCTAGAGAACAAAGGAAGATCTGAGGAGTGAAGTGGGATGGCTCTAAGTTATGTCATAATTCACCCTGAAGAAAAGCCTTCTACCATATTTTCAATACTCAATGGGTAATACGGTGTACCTCCTTTTCTCTAATTTTGCATTCATAAGTCCTGTGTATAAACATGCTTAATACTCGTTCTAATACTTAATTTAACTAGATTGTCAGTGTCAGCAGGAATGCGTGGACTCATAAAAATGTATCGAGTTTTTAAGACTATAACCCAGCTTTTTCGAAGTCTGTGTCTATGATTTGAACAGTACCCAGCATAAAAATAAAGTTGGTGACTATAAACTTTCTACTAAAGTCAGTAAATATTCAAAATATTAGCACATGATTCTAACAAGGTCATGAAGAATTAAATCTTAATGGGACACAGTATGTAAAAAGATAAAATAAAATAATTTACAAATGTAAATTATTGCTATTATTGATTATTAAAAACCATAAATAATCAAAGTATGCAGAATTCTCTGTTCTGGAAAGAAGTACAATATAGTTGACATCACAAGACCTATAGGTTGGCAACATGAGCAACAACACAAGTAGCATATGTTAGTACCAAAGAAGGGATTCAGGTTGTAAGTCCTATGTGAGAAGGCAGTGATTACTGTGGTCTAGGATGGAGGGGATAGTGGGCAATTACAGAAGAGGTAGGATTCAGCTGAATCTCTGAAACAGTTAAAAACTTAGAGAAGCAGAGAAAAGGCATGTAAGGATGTCTTGTCAGCGGAAATGACGTAAGTCAGAAATGGTAAATATTTCTGATACTCATCCTGTCCCCACCGCAGAACCCGTGGCACACATCACTAATGAGCTGTGGCTTTCTCCTCTTCCCGAGTTTAGGGGCAGTCTCAGAATGTGCATCAATAGACAGCTGCCAATCAGTTAGAGATGACACAGAGAACTCTTCTGTCCATCCATGGGGGTAAACAAATTATGAGTGGAGTACAGTAATCATAAGTAGACTTATTTGACTGAAACAGGAAGAGTATAGGGAGTATTAATTGGAAGTTCTGTAAGAACTGTAATTGGTGGCTAGGAGTTTGGCTTTTTCTTGCATACAGTAGAGAATAATTAAAAACTTCAGTAAAGAGGTTAACAAAGGAGCAATTAAGGACAGCGATTGTTGCATTAATCTTGTAATGAGCATGTGACTACAAGGGAAATAACATTAATGAAAAAGAAGATAAAGAAGTAAAATGCAGAATGAAGAAAGAATTGTCAGGGGTTAAGATTAATTTAATACAGACAAAGAATAGAAAGTTCATTGAATTTCTTGCTATGTCCAGAATTTATGTTAAATACTTTAAATGTATTTTTTCATTTGACCCTAGTAATACCCATTGAGATAGGAATTTTTACCATCTCCATTTTATAAATGAAGAAACTGAGGCAGACAGACATTAAGAACCTTGATGTATTTTGAAAACTAAATAAAATACTGAATCATTTTAACTGGTTTTGATTTCAGAATAGTCTTTAATGTGACTTAATTCTTAAGATTAATTCTAATTTAATCTTCCACACCTCTGACATCTCTGTAGACATCTATAGACTCCAGCTTTCTGCATGTTTACAGTGATTTCCTCCAAGAAAAGGACATGGAATTTGCTCACTTCAGATTTTACTCTCAACAGAAAAGTCAGTTACATTTGGGGGAAATTACATTTGAATTAAAAACCATCATGTGTGGCCACAGTTGGACATATTTTTAGTATATTCTTATAATCTACATTTTTAAATTCGTTGTATCTTTTTTGAAAAAAATTATTCTTCCTTATTAGGCCACAAACTCATAAACGATAGCTAAAATATTTTGTATGCTTACTAAGGGCCAGGCACTGGCTTAAGCGCTTTGCATATATAATCTCTCTTAAACCTCACACACCTTAATTAGGTGAGTAGACATTGTTGCTACTCTTATATAGATAAAGAAACTGATGCCTAAAGTGTTTAAATAACTTGCCTAGGGTGAAGTAGCTAAGCCAAGAGTCAAATTTAGATTTCTATGACTGTAAAGCACAAAGCCTTGAGCTGTACCATCAGACTATTTCAGGGAACTAAATTCTGTCTTCCTTCATGAAATTATACTGTGCCAAATACGTTTAGAGAACACTGAGTACTTAACGCATTTTGACAAATCTACCTCTTCTTAAAATCAGAGGTATTAAGTAAATACCAAGAAACCTAGCATTTAGTGAGTGAGTGTTATATATTCCCAGCTCTCTCATAAACGCTCCAAGCATGTGACAACATTCATTCTTTCTTTGATTCCATATTATGTATTGAGCATTCTCTGAGTGCTAGGGAGGCAGCAGAGAATAAAATAGACAAAGTCCATGTTCTCTCATGGAGAAAAGGAGATAGATACACACATGTACGCAGTCTTTGCTTCATACAGTGCAATATACATAAATTTCAGACACCGAGGTTTAGTTAAATAACAGCAGTTTCATAAAAAATAGTTCAAATTTCAGTTACCAGTTACTGTTAGGATTAGGGTTACAGTGAGCAAATTCACAAAATACAAACGTCATTGCCAGCTCTTCAGTCCCCAAATTACTCCACAAAAAATTGATGCACAGACGTGTGATCAATCATGTTACTTCTTTCAGGGTTGTTGGTGATTGATCACTGCACATTTTATATTAGTTTCACACACTGATAGCAAAACATTGTTAGCTATTGGTATATGATAGGAAAGGTGTTGCCTCCTTGTCTCTCAGAGATAAATCCATGTGACATAGTACAATAGTGGACAATCCAAAAAGGGAATTGGCCAACAAAGATGAAAGCACAGCAAAGAAATAAAAGTGTGTGGCTCATCAGGAAAGGTATCTCTGTGCCCTCATACGATTATTCCTTGAGTTAAGTTAATCCCCCTCTAGCTCCACTTTATACGAGGGTGAACTAAGACTAAGAAATAGTGAAGTACCGAGCCATGGTCACACAGATATCAAGTGCCAGAGCTTCAAATCAGACTCATTTATCTGAATTTATAGTCCGTCTTCTTTTCATTATGCTGTGCACCTTTCCCGAAGAATTTTTATATATATGTGAAGGCTGAATGCATTTTTAATACGGCAGGTCTCTTAAATGGCTTTAGTCAATAGACCATAGTGCAGCTAAAATAATTCATATCCAAGTTTTGCTGGTTGAGAGGCCCACACTGCACAAACAACATGGCTTTTCTAGTCTCAATAAACAAGTCTATCAGCAGCTGCCTGCTGACACCATTTCAGATTTTCCATTGTCCACTTTAATGGCCAAATCTTGGCATGCTACCATAGGACAAGACAAGGTATTTGCTTAAGCTAACATATATCCCAGCATTTTCCATTTAGAAACAAAGGAAAATCACATAGCAACACAACTTCACAAAGGAGAGTGACTGTAGATAGTAGTGTAAGCACTTTTAGAGATGTGGATAGAGATGCACTATGATTTTAGAACATTGCTTTTTTCTGGTGGGAAAATTAAATTCTGATAAAGATCTCTAAGTACAGGGAACAAAAACTGGTCTTTAATTTCTTTGCATTTAATGGTCTTTAATTCTCTTACGTTTAAAATTCTTTGGCAATCATATAATCATCAAAACACTTCAACTTCCTAACTAGGAAACTTAACACCTACTTGTGCTATTGTTAGCTTTAGTAGTTCAAAGAATGTAAAGTCAATAGCAATTAAGAAAGAAAATCTTTGAGAAAGATATAAAACACCTAATTGTTTCTCTTAAAACCTACTCCCTTGGTACCTCCAAATGCTAATGAACTGTCATTTCCCCATGACAAATAGCACACAAGTCTTTCTCCTCTTGTGTAGGAAAAAAGGCATGCTGTGACAACGAATGTGATACCCTTCATTGTTAAAACTTGCATTATTCTAATATTACTGGCCTATAATTAGTGTGTAAGTGATTCTAGAAGCTTAACCCCTATCCTCTATTTGTTGCTTAGCAACAATCAAGTTGAGTCAAACACTGCTAGGGTATAGACTATGGGTCACAATGGGGAATGCTGCTTGGGAATTATTGAGTTGGGATTGCTCTCTCTGGAGTCTTGTAAGCATTGTCTCTATGTAATACAGTTGAAGCAATCTTGCTTTGCTAATTGGAAAACCTGTAAAAATGAATCTGGACCTATGTGAAAACAGCCCTTTTGTAGACTTTTTACTACAATAAACATAACAATTATTTTTCAAGAACACAATGAATTCTACTGTTTCTAAGGATTTCTTGCATAAATATATAAATTAGTGTCAATTGTCTTTTATGATGCAAAGGCAATGATTCTTTTATTTTCTTGAATCTCAGCAGAATCAGGAGGTGTAACTCTCTGGGCATTCTGTATGGTCACAAGAGCGCTCCTGTGAATACACATGCAAAGTGAAGTGGGGGCTTGCTGTAAACTAAACGTTTGTGTTACCCAGTGTTCACATGCTGCAATCTAATCCCCAATGTAATGGTATTTGGAGATGGGGCATTTGGGAGGTGATTAGGTCATGAGAGTGGCATCCTCATGAATGCATTAGTGCCCTTATAAAAGAGGCCCCAGTGTGCTCACTTGCTTGCCCCTTCTACCATGTAAGGACACTGTGAAAAGAAGGCTGTCTATGAACTAGAAACTGGACCCTCACTAGACACTAAATGGGTGAGCACCCTGAGCTTGGACTTCCCAGAACTATGAGAAATAAATTTCTATTGTTTGTAAGCCACTCAGTCTATGGTACTTTGTTAGAGCAGCCCAAACTGACTAAGATAGGGATGGAGTCTGTTCTCCAAAAAGTTTAGGCCCAAATCTCTACCAATAAAACACAAAGAAAATAAAAACAAAGGTAGAGAGTCTTACTTTGCTAAAATTGTCCACATAATTATGTGGATGTGTACACTACTTTCATAACAGTTGAGGCCTAAGTAACTCAAATGCTGCCTTCACAGCCTGAAGGCCAGGTAGAAAAGTTTGATCTGAGTGAACACTAAAGTCAAATACGCATAAGATTACGTCAATCTCTCTTTCTTTCACCCTTGAGTTACATATTTATAGCCTTTAGTTTATATGACCAAAATCAAAATATGCCAACACAAGCGATATTCTCAAGGCAAGGAATCTGTACGTGTAGGTTCCTGCTATACATGGAACTATGAAAACAGGCAATAGAAGTAGAGTGTTCCATTGAGTTGCCTTTGTTTAGACTTCATTTCAATATTTAAGTGATGGAAGCAAATTATTTTTTCCTTCCTATTCCTATAATCTTCATTTATCTCTTTTAAATTTGAAGTGTAACATTTTAAAAATTCTACTGTCTAAACAAAAATAATTTTAATTGTCTTGTTACTCATTAATAAATGTCGCTAAATTAATAAAGTATGTGTTATGAATGTCAGGTAATACAGAGAAATTGTTTACCCAAATTTATAGTAACCTCAGTGTTCTGTTAGATATAAAACTATAACATCAAAATTGTTTTGATTCTTATCCAATGTTGGAAAAAGTAATATTATATCCATCTCTCAACTTTTATGTAGAGTTCTGCTAAAATATCAGTGATGAAGATGTTCTTTATTCTGGTCTAATACCACTTGATAGTATGTTGTCCTCTTAATAATGAAGCTCCATACAGAAATAGCCTACAAGACAAGAGATTTTAAATACATGGCTGTGAAAAGACTTTATATATATGCAAATCTAATTATGTAACTAAACTAATCCTGCACTTAAATCAGTCTTGCTAATTAAAGACTTGAGGGA
This sequence comes from Equus quagga, assembly GCF_021613505.1. Classification (NCBI taxonomy): domain Eukaryota; kingdom Metazoa; phylum Chordata; class Mammalia; order Perissodactyla; family Equidae; genus Equus; species Equus quagga. The sequence continues at coordinate 29,133,919 of NC_060282.1, forward strand.
ATCTGGAATAGGTGCGACCAAAGAGAAAGAACTATCAATATGTTTCTAACACTGTCCATTGAAGAGTGACTGATTGCCTCGGATAGCGAATTTACCATGTCAAGTGGAATCATCAAGAGGAGAAGAAGCTCTCAAGCTCTCATAATCTAATCAAATTAACCATTAATCAATTACCTAGCTTTCTGTGTCCTAATTACCCACTCGTGCCAAACAGCCTTTCCATTACAATTTGACTTCACATGTAAATTTGTCTTCAAAATAAAAGTGTGCTAAACAACTAATATGATAGTAACATTATATTATTTAGCATTTAAAAAGTTATATATGGGGGATGGCTCGGTTGCACAGTGGTTAAGTTCGCACATTCCGCTTCAGTGGCCCGGGGTTCACTGGTTTGGATCCCAGATGCCGACATGGCACCACTTGTCCAGCCATGCTGTGGCAGGCATCCCACATATAAAGTAGACGAAGATGGGCGTGGATGTTAGCTCAGGGCCAGTCTTCCTCAGCAAAAAGAGGAGGATTGGCAGCAGATGTTAGATCAGGGCTAATCTTTCTCAAAAAAATAAAATAAAAACGTTATATGTGTGTATATGTATTTTATATATGTAACTGTTTTTACCAATTCTATACCTAGGTTATCATTTAAGCTTGATTATCTTATGTCAGGAATATGAACATAATTTCTTATGAATACAGACTTAGCCAAATTCATAGGCCTACCAAATGTAATTCTCTCTCAATCTTGCTGAGCATCAGATTTGTCATGGGAATGTTATGAAGTAAACACTCAGTGGAAGCATCTCCAGAGATTCTGACTGAGAGGTTTGAATGATGCATCTCTCCTTTAGGTAGAGATTCATTTCCGGCATAGTACACTGAGTAGATCAGCACACATTCTCTCCCAAAATTCAACTAACCCCCAAGCATGCAGAAATAAGGAAATGGTAAAGAAATAAGGAAAACGATAAAGAGAAACATGAAAGAGAAAACAGAAAACAATAGGGAAAAAATCAATGAACTCATAAGCTGTTTCTTTGAAAATATCAACAAGATTGACAAACCCTTACTTAAACTGTCCAAGAAAAAAAGAGAAAAGATATGAATTACCAAAATCAGCAATAAAAGAGGAAACATTACTACTGAACTACAGAGGTTGAAAGGAACATATATATATATATTTCTTTTCTTTTGAAACCCAGTCTATAACTGCTGAGGCATAAACTTATGCTCCAGAGCTCCCGATGGGATCAGGCTGAATCTCCTCTCTGTGGGACTTTTGCCTGAAATCACATCTTTGTTTGGCCTCCTCCCCTTCCTTGGTCCTCTTCTCCCTTACTTTTTTCTCCTGGGAGCAGTTCCATAACAAATCACTAGCAAACAAATCCCCAGGTTCTGCTTCTGGGACCCAACCTACACCCAGTACCAAAGTGGGCTAGGCCCTTTGAAGAACACTGGCAATTCAAAAAATGATTAAGACACAGGTTGGGCTTTCAAGAAGCTCACTGTCTGGGGGAGAAACAGACGCATATATTGGCGATTTCAGTACAGCGTGTGAAGGTGCTATACAAGAGATTCTAGGGGGTTAAGGGAGGCATGAAAATAATGTCAAGGGCTGTTTCTCCATCTGAGGGAGACAGGGAAGGATTCATAGGGAAGGTGAATTATTTTGAACAAATATGCTAGCAAATTAGATGATTTGAATGACATGAAAAACTTTCCAAAATGACAAAATTACCAGAACTAACTTAAGGAGAAAGAAAATCTGAACAGCAAATATACTCAATTAGTAATTGAAAACTTCTCTACAAAAAAAAAGCCCCTAGGAACCTTCATGCACTGTGGATGGGAATGCAAACTGGTGCAGCCACTATGGAAAACAGTATGGAGATTTCTCAAAAAGTTAAAAGTAGAAATACCATATGATCCAGCTATTCCACTACAGGGTATTTATCCAAAGAACATGAAATCAACCATATAAAGAGATCTATGCACCCCTATGTTCACTACAGGATTATTCGCAATAGCCAAGAAGTGCCCATCAACCGATGAATGGATAAAGATGTTGTATATATACATAAAGGAATACTGCTCAGCCATAAAAAAGACAAAATTGTCCCATTTACAACAACATGGATGGACCTTGACGGTATTATGTTAAGCAAAATAAGCCAGACAGAGAAAGACAAACATCACATGATTGCTGTCATATGTGGAAGATAAACTAACACATGTATAAAGAGAACAGATTATTGGTTACCAGAGAGGAAAGGAGTAGGCAGGAGGGCAAAAGGGTTTGAGGGGCACATATGCATGGTGATGGATAACAATCAGACTATTGGTGGTGGGCTTGATATCTATACGAAACTGATAACTAATAATGTACACCTGAAATTATACAATGTTATAAACTGATATGACCTCAATAAAATAATTTAAAAAAAAACACCTAGGCCCAGATGGCATTATTGGTGGATTCTATCAAATATTTCAATATGAAGTAATACCAATACTTCAAAAATGGTTTCAGAGGGGCCAGGCCGGTGGTGTAGTGGTTAAGTTCATGTGCTCTGCTTCAGCGGCTCGGAGTTCAGATCCTGGGTGCGACCTACATGCCACTTATCAAGCCATGTTGTGGCATCATCCTACATACAAGATAGACAAAGATTGGCACTTGTGTTAGCTCAGGGACAATCTTCCTCAAGCAAAAAGAAGAAGATTAGCAACAGATGTTAGCTCAGGCCAATCTTTCTCACCAAAAACAAGAAAAGTTGCTTTCAGAAAAATGGAAGAAGAAGGAATCCTTCCCAATTCATTCTATGAACCCAGTATTACACTACTGTAATCAAAAGATAACACAAGAAAAGAAAACAAGGGCCAAGATCTGATGATATGCCAAAGTCCTTAATAAAATATTAGCAAAACAAATTCAGCAACATATAAAAAAGATTGCACATCATGACTAGTGATATTTAACCTAAGAATTCAAGCTTGATTTACCATCTGAAATTCAATATAAGGTTTTGTATTAATATAGTAAAGCATGAAAACAACATGATCATCTCAATAGACACAGAAAAAGCAGTTGACAAAATTTAGCATTGCTTGTGATTAAAAAATCTCAATAAACTAGTAATAGAATGGAATTTCTCAATTTGATGAATGACATCCAAATAAAACCTATACTTAACACCACACCTAATGGAGATGTACTGAATTATTTCCTTCTAAGATCAAAAACTAGTCAAGGATGTCTACTCTCATCATCTGTGTTGAGATTTTAATAGAGTTTGGTCAGTGTAACAAGGCAAGAAAAAGAAATTGAAGACATACAGATCGGAAAGAAGAAGTAAAGCTCTGTGTTTGAAGATTACGTGATCCTGTAATAAATATCCTAAGAATTCCACAATGAAACCACTAGGACTAGTAAACAAGTTTATGACGTTTTCAGGAAACAAGGTCAGTATAAGAAAATCAATTGCATTTCCATATAACAGCAAGAAAAATTCAACACATGAAATTAAGAAAGCAGTTCTACTCAAAATAGCATCTAAAAGAAAATAAAATCAAGGATAAATTTTTATACAATGAAACAAGGCCAAGATTATTGCTGAGATAAATAAAAGAATACTTAATTAAATGGAGACTTTCCATGTCAGTGGATTTGGAAAGTGAATATTATTAAAATGGGAATTCTCCCAAATCGATCTATCGGCTCAATCCAATCACTATCAAAATCTCAGAAGGCATTTTGTAGAATTTTTTTAGAAATAATTTTTGTAGAAATTGAAAACTGTTTCTAAAGTTTATGTGGAAATATATAGGACGTAGAGTAGGCAAATCAGTTTGGCAACTGAAGCCTAATATTTAAAAATGAATGTTCTTCTCTCCCACACTAAACTTTATTCTTCTCATCTCAATAAATTGCTTTAAAAATCAGAAGCACACTCTACCTCCTCACATAGACAGCAATAAATACATATGCATATGCATATAAATATGCATGTACATATACAGTAACTAACCATCCTTGATTCCTTTTAATTCTGTCATCTTAAAATCAAACCACCACTCACATTTTGTTGAAATTTTTCAATATATCTCAAATTCAAATACCTATACCTCTTGTTAGTCTAAGCCATCTTCGTTTTTTACTTGAACTACTAAAAGAGCCTCTTAATTGTACCATTTATTCAGTTCAGTTCTCTTCCAAGCACCTGGAATATTATTTTTTAAAATATAAATTAGATTACATCATCATTGTTCTTAAAATATAAAAATGGCTTTCTGTAAACACTTAAAATAGAATCCACTCTGACTTAAAAGGCTTCGCTCTGGCCTGGCTGCCTCTTCTGTCTCATTGCCTGACACCCTTTCCTTTATCCACTGTGTTTCATCTACATGGAATTTCTTGATATTCTGCCTCAGGGCCTTTAGACTTCCCCAGAAAGTGCTCTTCTCCAGATCTTTGCATGAGTTCCTTTCACATCAGTCAGATCTTTGCTCAAATACCACTTATTTTAGAGGAGTTCAATCAAAACTTCTTCTACAATATCCTCAGTGTACGTCCACTTCAGTTCCTTACTTTTCTTTCATTTTCTTCATAGCCTTAGTCACTGTCTGAAATTATATTATTTATTTAGTTGTTCCCTTTTTATTGTCTGTCACCCGCTGTTATAAAGAAAGCAACAAGAAGGGAAGGAATGTATCAACCTTCAGTAATATTCACAACAAAATCATACAGCTTCTGGAAAATCAGGGTGAATGAATGAATTTCTTCATATTGAATTGCCCTTGTTTTCCTGCAGTAAACCCTATTGGTCATGATATAATCAAACTTCATGACATCACTAGCTATGTTAGTTAACATATTAGAATATTTGCATCTATAGGCTACATTCATATGGGAAATTTGTCTATATATTTTATTTATCTCAACAAAATTTTGATATTAAACTTACACTAGTTTCATAAATATGAACTGTGAAAATTTTCATCTTTTTATAGTTCTGGAACATTTTGAAGAGCACTGAAATTCCCTGTTCGTTAAAAATTGTTCAATATTTAGATTGAAGCATCAGCTTTTTAATCTTCATTTTTATCTCTTCACTGATAAGAAACGTGTTCAAGTTTCAACTTCTTCTTGGATCAATTTTGGTGAATTTATATTTTACTTTGAAATAGTATATTTTCTCTAGAAATTTAAATTTTTCATTGTTTCAGAAATTCTATAATTTATTTTAATTTCTTCTATATAGTTATATTTCTTAACTCATTCCTAAACTTTTGCATGTTTCTTTTCTTCTTTTTTAGTCAGTCACTATATAAATTTTGTTGTTTTTGTTTTCTAAGAACCAACTTTAGAATTTATTTTTCAATTAAATGAAACACTTTTTCGTGTGTTTTCTCAGTCTTCTATAATTTTGATTCATGTTGTTGTTGTTTCCCCAAATCTTTAAAATAGGTACCTTAGTTCTTTAATTGTGGTGTTTTTCTTTAGTAATGAAGGTATTTAAATGACTTACTTTCTTTGGAATGATGTCATAGCTGTGTCTTACATGTTTTAGTATAAAGTGCTACATTTTCATTGCTCTTTAAATAGTCATTTAATAGACGTTAATTTTGATTTCATTTTTGTTTCAGGAAACATTTGTAAAAATATTTGTCAATTTGCAATCAGCTAAGACTGTTATTTTTCATTTACTATCTATATGAGACATGTCTTCCTGGTCAAAACATTATCGAGAATTTTGGAGTTCAAGAGCATTGACCAGCAGCCCGAAGATCTAATATCTGACTGGAAATTCTGACCTCATGCAAAGTACTTAATTTATCTAAGAATAATTTTCTCATATTTAATGAAGAGGTTAAGCTAGATGACACTGAAGTTAAAAATTGTAAATTTTACTTATTTATGATAAGTAAATAAGTTTTTTGGTGTAAATGTAGCTTCACAACAAAATTGAGAGGAAGGTACAGATATTTCCCGTATATCCTCTGCCCCCACCTACACACAGCCTGTACATTTTATTTTATTAAACATCTTAACCTTTGAAATGGTAGGAAATAACAGCTTTTGCATCTTAGAATTTATTTTTATAGATAAAAATATTGTTAGCTTACAAATAATCGCATTTCTTTTTTAGATGAGTCAAAAGAATTTTAAGATATTTTCAAAGACAGAATAAGAAATACTCAACAAGTCTAGCATACTTTTTCTTTAGAGATATATGGTAATGATTTCCCTACTGTCCAGAATTATTGCACACAGTTTTATGTCCTTTAGCAATGCAAACAATAATTGCCACTTATATCCTCAAAGAAATTCTGGTGTTTTGTGATTCATACCTTCACCCCATGGATTCTCATAGATCCTTTATCTTTATTGTTCAAATAATAGTAGCCTTGTTTCGTCCACTGGAAAGTACAGTATACAAACAGGTTTATATCTTAAAGTCACAGTTTTCTTACATTTAGAAACATTTCTGTGTTTGCTTTCATTTTAACGATATTTTACAGGCTTTCTTCCCTGTGTTTGACTGCACTGTCATTCACTAATTTCTTTTCTGAAAATTTGTATATGTTTGAATTCCAATCCAGTGATTTCCCTCTGGTTTATTCTTTTGTTGTAAGCCTCACAGGCAATTAACTTTTCTTGCATGACTGCCTGCTTGGCCTCCCGTACCCACATTCGGAAACATCAGGAGAACAATTTTCTTCTGAAAGTTATTTCAACTTACTCAGATTTCTCCTTCCCAATGATTGTAGTCAAGAATTGCTACTCATTTCCGAGAGATTGCTCTCCTCACCTTTTCAATCTCCAGTTAACTAGCTGGGATAGTAATTCTATTTCTCTCCAGGGTAAATTCCTTATTAGAAGAAATTTTATGTAGCTCTGACATTACCAATAGTTTTTAAAATTTTCTAGCTGTTTCTAAGCTAGTTCTTAATCAATTGATAATGGATCAGGATGGTCACACTTCAGGAAGGGGTAACACCAGGTTTCCAAGGTCAAGTGAGGTAAGAAAAAAAAAAAGAGTGAACTATAGAGAGGAATTTCAGGAAATAGTGATCTGGGACTTAGAATTCTGCTTAATCCAAGTTATTTGAAAAACCTGAAATTCTCTCCAATTCAGCATATATAGTTTAAGATCTGAGGGACCGATTTCCTAGAGCATAGGTGGGACTGCCCTACAAAAGCCAGGTGGTATTACTTCATTGAAGTCTGTGGCACTTGTATTGTCTGTGTGGTAGCTTACATTAAAAATATTTCAGTATAAATAGTGTGATGTATGTGTGTCTACATCACTAAGATTATTTTGACAGCACTTGAAGTACCTTAAGCAGGAATCAATACTTTAAACAGTGTTATTTAGCATTTGGGATATCATTATAGAAATCTACACCAAAGAGTATAACTACCAAAGGATGTTAAAAGCAATACTTTTATTGGTGAAATAGTGATGTTCAACAAAACTGTTTCATTAGGAAGATATATAAAATTCTCATTTTCCTAAAATTAGGCATAAGACTTTGGTAAGTAGAGCGTGCAGCTCTTGAGTTCTAGATTGTGCTAGATTGTTTCAATGGTTTCAGCTCTTCACCTTTCCCTATATCCATATCTTTCACCATTTGACCTTGCTGTTTCTTTAACAAAAGAGGAGGAATATATTTCTCCACTCCTTTGTACCGATTTGGCCATATGACTTGCTTTAGCCGATGGAATATTAGTGTTAGTGGTAGAACCAGAGACTTAAGAAAGCACTTGTGCAGTTGAGATTGCTTTTCCTGTCCCTACTATTTCCATAAAATGAGCTTTCCCCAAGTAGCTGCTTGTCCATTTGCTTGGGCCCCAGACCAAATCATATGCCAGCAAAGAGCCAAGCCCAGCTGCACCCATAGCTTAAAGCAGAGCCACCAGCCAAGCCCAGTGTAGATCAGCCAAACACCTCACCTCAACCTGTCATTGAAGAAACATGACCTAAATATGTATTTTTAAGTGTTTTTAATCCCATTCAGATTTTGCGTCTATTACGTAACGTTATCATAGTAATTGGAAATTAATGCAGTCTTATATCCAAATTCATAGGGAACATACACTTGACCTCACTATAAGGTTGGCCAGTTTTATCCTCAAAGAATCCTTGAGTTCACCTTGATGTCAAGTCTTCATGCAAAGTGCCAGTGAAAATATCTAAGACAGAGAAAGGTACTTGTCCAAGCCACTGAATAGGTCATAAGACCACATTGTGCAATCTTGCTATTAAATATTTGTACATTAGTCAGTATTTGCCTTCTCTGATATCTACCACCTGGTGCTAAGGATATGAAAGAAAAGAAATATAGTTCCCACCTTCCTCTAAACTCCAGAGACTATGAATATTTATCAAAAGATCCCTGACATTTGCTGAATGGACAAAAGGGCTTAGGTCAGTTTGCAACAGTAGAGAAAAACAGTAATGTTCACTTTCAAAAATCATAGACCTTTTATCAGGGTCTGCTTCATGTCTGTTTCATGGGAAGATGTTCCATCTTTATACAGCTATATTCCTCCAGCCCCCATACACACAAAGATCCTACCTGTATGAAGAAGATGTCTTTTTTTTTTCTTTTTTTGATGACCTCCTTCCTCAAGTGAAAGAATATTTTCAGGATTGGCAGCTAACGGTCCTAAGGTTTTGACTTATATTTTTATTGTAAGCTATAGGCAGAGACATATGAACATTTACACTGTCTTATTTTATGATTAGTGGATTTCTAAAATTTATGATAAGTTTTCTTAACCTCTTTCATATATATAATGTTTTTCTCACTTCTGGAATTGATTTTGAGTTTGTTTATGCTCCTCTCTTCCCCTTTCCTCACATGTTGAATTTACATCAGCTGCCATTTTTCAACCCTCAGAACAATAATTCAAGTTAGAGATTACTACCTGGAGGTGTCTTCCGTCATTCAATTCATGTTCTAAATCCTCTAATTCCCAAGACTCAATTAATTTTAATTCATCTGATTTCTAAGATACATGTCATACAGCTATTTTTAAAAAGAAAAGGGGAGCTCTTTAAAAATAATTACACATCAAAAAAGACTAATAGGTACAAATCTACCCTAAAAGCTAAAAATAAATAAATCTACTTGTGAAAGGAAAAATGTTTGCTGGCCTTGACTTGGATATAGCTTGATATGAGGGATAGCAAGGGGCAATGAATTTTAAGGTTATAGCCACATTTCCTGAAGCTAGGAGGAAACTGCACAGGAAAAACAAGGAGCCTGAAATTCTAATTTAGGGAAGAAGAATGTGCATGTGGGAGGAAAAATAGGAATCCTTCCATTACCCTCACATTACCTGGGATACAATGAATCTATTAGCAACCCAAATATTTCAAGACTAATCTGCATGTTGACATCATGAAATTATCAAGATAATTAAAAAACCTCTATTTTGTTTTGAATTGCACAGTATAAAAACTATAGTAGAACCACTGTCTCAAAAATCACGATATAATTTTCAAACTAGCTGATCATTCACTGATCCAAGTTACTCTGGGTATCGAACTGAGATATTTTGTCCTATATCTAATCAATTTATCTATAAATGCTTTTTTGTTGTTTTTTGCTCTTTTTTATGTAACTTTCTTGGTATCTCAACCGTGTGATGTAAAAGCAAATATATCTGGTTACAAAGTTGGCATTTGCAACCCTGGAGATCGTGACATGTTGAAATTCGAAGAGAGTGATTCAGAGGTGGAGACGTCACCAGAAGAAAGCCAGCTGGCCAGCTCTTGGGAAGCATCACTGAATAAGTTTGCCTAAGGAAGTTCACTATGGCCTGGGGACTAACCTTAGTTGTAAAGCTTGAAAGACAAATTTGTTCAGTCAAGGAATGATTGGACTGTAGTGAACTGACTCTGACACTTATTTGTAAAAATGAGCAGTCCCTTGGGGCTGGTCTGGTGGCACAGTGGTTAAGTTTGCATGTTCCACTTTGGTGGCCCAGGTTCGTTGGCTTGTATCCCAGGTGTGGATCTATGCACCACTTGTCAAGCCACACTGTGGCAGGCGTCCTATATATAAAGTAGAGGAGATGGGCACCGATGTTAGCTCAGGGCCAATCTTCTTAAGCAAAAAGAGGAGGATTGGTGGCAGATGTTAGCTCAGGGCTACTCTTCCTGAAAGAACAAAAACAGTCCCTTATGAAGAAAATCACTGATTGGGGGCCAGCTTGGTGGCATAGCAGTTTGGTTCATGTGCTCTGCTTCAGTGGCCTGGGGTTCACTTGTTCACATCCTGGGCACAGACCTGCACACCGCTTATCAGGCTAAGCTGTGGTGGAGTCCCACATACAAGAACTAGAAAGACTTACAACTAGGATATTCAACTATGTCCTGGGGCTTTGAGGAGGAAAAAAAAGAAAGGAGGAAGATTGGCAACAGATGTCAGCTCAGGGACAATCTTCGTCACCAAAACAAAAGAAAATCAGTGATTGGTATAAAAGTATTTAAGAAACCAAATTACTAATCTGAAGTTTTGATAATGGCCCAAAAGTAAACTGAACAATCATGGAAAATTTTCTTCCACATCCCAAAGAATATTACCTCCTCAATAACCCTATTCTTGTCTTTTAAATTGAGTGTTTCTTTTCCCTGAAAAATCCTGATAACCTCTAGTTCTTTGCATTTTTTTTTCCATAACATGACCATTCTTCTTTAAATTTTATTTTTCCAGATATGGGGTAATACAATTAATGCTAAATTTCAGTCATAGTTACGTTATGTGTTTCTGAAGTTGTAGTCAATTTTTCTTGAGGCGTTGTGGTGATCCTTAAATTCATGAGTAACACAGTTTGTGGAAGTTGATTACTTGTTTGTTTAACTTTAAATGATTTTTTCTTCTTTCTAAGTTTTTAAAGTTCACCTTGTTATCACTTCCATTGAACGTATACTCTATCAATAACAATTGACAGCTTTTTAGAAAAGAAATGCTTAATGGGCTGTTAATTACTAAAGATCTAAGCCTGAAGGGATGAATCAGGATTTACTCAAAGTTCAAAACTTTAAAGAGAGAAAGTCAAGATGCAGAGTAAAGTTTATTTTCTTCCTTTTCCTTACCTTGTATCTTCTTGAATTCAAAGCTAGTTCACGTGATTGTTTAGTATTCTTTCAACTATACATTATTTTGGATATTTAAATATTTTACTTTGTCACTTATAGGTTTGTTATTACAAGATCATCATACAAAACAAGTAAGATTTGTATCTATTGGGTCAATGTTTCTCACAACTAATGCATTTTAACTATGTTTACTTCTGTAATATGTGAACACTTAGCTGCCATTTTGCAAGTGCTTTCTGCCAGATGACAGTTGCTGCTTTCCCACTCTCCTTCCATGGAGAACCATGAAGCCCTGAGAGTAAGTTTTTTTGTGTTTGGTTTTGACTTTTATTATTTTTACATTATATAAGTAGTATAGAATTGCAGATAAATTAGAAATGCTTAGTGAGTAAAAAGAAAATAAACAGAAATGATCATATTTAAAGCCTGTCAGAGATAACCACCATTAACGTTTTAGTGTATAACCTCCTAGATATTTTTCCTTTCCTTTCTTTTATTTTTAAATGACTTGTACCTTAAAAAAAGAAAAATAGCTAGAGTGTTGACCAAAACTTATAATTTATTTTCAATATTCTAGATCTTGCACATGGTGGCAGACATTAATGACAATATTAAATGAACAATAAATAAGGAGGATCATTGATGAGAATGTGGAATGAAGTTCTGACCAGAGAGACTAAAGTGGAATTATTGGATAACAGCTTTGGAGAATACGTTTAAAAGGCAAAGGATACATAGTCTTTGCCTTTTCTCTTTCTCGAGCCTTTCCTCAACACTGCTGCCTGAAAGCCAATTTGCACCATGAAAATAGAACTCATGCAAGTAATCATGGAGTGGAAGGAGAAAGGATCCTTCCTAAGTATGGAGCTTTCACCTCTGGCCAAGACTGTTTGCCGCCAGTCTTAATTCTGAAAGTTGAGAAGTGGGCTCTGTTTTACTTAAGTCATCAATATTTTGGGTTCTCTTTTTCATTCAACCTATCTTTAATCCTAATTGATACACTCTAAATATTAAATAATACGTATTCATCTGCATAAGTTTGGTTCGATTCTTATTTTGGAATTACCAACGGAAAACAATGTCCACAATTCAGGCACTACAATTTAGGGAATCAACAACCAAATCACTTGAAAAGTAAGACAGAAATAACTAATGAGGAAAAGAGACTTTTTTTTCTGCCAGGACAGATTGTCTACCACAGAACATAGCTATGGCCACCAAAACAACACTCTCTCATTAGTAACAATAGCTCATGATACAGCTTTTGCACATGTAGGACAATTTGTAGGTTATACTTAATTTCCAAGCCCTTTTCTGTGACTCCTCCTGCTTTTCTGTGATCTAAGGCAGAACTTGCTGATTGAATTTTATGCCTTCGGTTTATGTACCTAGCACACCCACACCCACACACGTGCATCTCTGCACCCATGCAGACATATATCCACTCCATGTGCATACACACACACCAAGACAACAAGTTACAGTACTTTCAATTTTACCAAATAGTTGTAAAATAACATTTTGTTTTAGAGATTTTATTTTTGCTTTTTCTCCCAAAACCCCCAGTACATAGTTGTGCATTTTTAGTTGTGGGTCCTTTTAGTCGTGGCATGTAGGATGCCATAAAGTAACATTTTATAAAACCTTAAAGACTTAAGAATTCACTAGGCAGTGAGTTTCCCACAATCACAGCAACTTGAACATTGCCAGAAGTTTAGGTAAACTGTGTGTGAATGAAAAGGAAAGAAATTGATAATAAAAAAAAATATTATACAAAGGCAAAATAACCAGAGAGAGTGAAAATTTTGTTCAAGGAGAAACTCTTTAATGTATTTCCTTCAATCGTTTGTTTAATGAGAAACTACTACTTTGTTTGGCTGAGGATAGCTGTATTCAATATGGCCAGAATTCTGAACATTTGATTTCTGTAGAAGCCATACGCTACCATTTCAATATTCTGAGAGCTATCTTTAAAATGTATCAGTATTTTTAAAGGGATATTTAGCAGACCAGAGGTCCTTTTGAGATATTCTATACAATAAAAGGATTCAATGATCAAATAAATGTGGAAAATGCTTTAGAACGAACAGCTATTATTTTGTCTGTCCAATAATATTCGTTCTTTGCAAAAACACTTTGTTTTCCTATTTTGAGCTCTTCATTTCTGAGCTTTGACCACATGGATATAGGGGCTGACCAATTATAGTATTTCACGTTCAGGGCATGTCCATAACCAAGCCCGTTATGTGCTTCCTAGCTTTTATTCTTTTAACTGGGAAAAAAGAAATGTGAAAAGGAGCAATCTCTCTTTGTTAACAAAGCCCTGAGATGCTAGTTTGGAAATGTTAGTGGAAAGTTCCATGCCATGGAGAAAAAGCCAGTCCCAAAAAAGTAAAGAATGAAACTGATAGAGAGAAGCAGAAATAAGACTTGGGGAAAACCCCTTATGGTATCCCTTTCCTTGGTTCCATGTCTGCACTGAACCACTGCTTACCTTTGCCATGCATTTCTGTAGTTTGCTATCCATAACTTGTCTTTTCCTCCTAAACTCATTTCAGCTAGAGCTCCCACACAACTAAAATAAATCTGATTAATTCAAGCTATGGGCTTTTCTCATCTGTTGAAGATGAGAAACTCATATTAGCATATGCAAAACTCTAAAATGGCTGCTTAAGCTGTTTAACTTAACCCAAAATTTCCTCAATATTCTGGAAAAGGAAAACTCTGTGATGTGTTAGGATGACAGCTCCAAATTCAGAGATACTTCTGCGTCCCTGGTGAGCTACGCCACCTCATGGATGATCTTTGGGAGCTCTTTTTGAGCTTCTATTCTTAGAAGGGATGAAAATTATGCTTCATCTTGAGTACCAACACTGATGGATTGGGAGTGGCTGTTTGGAATGCTGCATTGGGAAGGATTCTGATACAGGACATAGCTTAGTGAAAAAGAGTGCTATTTGATTAGCAGTATCTGATATCAGGAACCATATAGAGTGATGATGCAGGTAAGGCAAATTTGCCCTTTTTAAAAGTAAGCTAGGTCCATGTGCTGACCTTACCCCCTCAGGCATGAAAAGATCTATCCAAGAAAAAGAGAGGAGAGTTGGCCCAAGATACTTCTGCAATGTTTTTTTCCTCTCAGACATCACCTTAGGTTCTGTGCCTTCTAAAGTTCAGGAGCTCTCTTGTGTTGAGTTCAGGAACCAGTTCCTTATATTATTCCAACAGAAGAGAATCCATGAGAGATGGAAGGAAGGCTGAGGAGAAAGAGCTCTCAAATGGCACCAAATAGAAAGCAACAGCATTTAATGATTTTTTTCTTCTAGAAATGTATATAGTACTGTCTCTCTGACTCATCTAAGCTCTCCTCTGCCGAGGACATTCAGTGACGTACACTCTGATCCCTGCAAGAGCTTTCTATTGTCCAAACAAAAAATACAAGGAAGCCTTGGTGCTGCAATCTGTAGAGGTCAGCCACTAGGACATAGAGAAGGTATTAGGAGAGTGGATCTGGAGGAGTAAATGTAAAATATCCAGCACAGATGCTAAGGGCCATTAGTGGAGCCAGAAATGTGAAACAATAGAAAAAAGAATTAATAACACCTTTCTCTCTGACCCAACAAAGTGGAACCAAGAAAGGTTGTAGGTATAAAATTAGAACTCCCCCTCTTTATAAATTTAAAGAGTTAACGTGACCAGATTTCAAAAATACTGGAGTAAGCAAAGCATCACAGTCAGAAGAAGATAGGATTGAAGCAGAAATAAAGGAACTTGAAAATGGATTAAAACTGAAGGGAAATGCATGGTAGCAAGAATTGAATATAGTTTAAGCAGCAGTTTGCATGATTCTAAAGAGATAGAGACAGAAACCAAGATGTTTCTTTTTGTTTTGTTTTATCCTGTTATTTTACATTAATGAGCACTGTTACAAGTGATTTTGCAAATTTTAATTTATTTAACTCATTTAACCCTATTACATTGATGCTATGCTTCCTTTTAAGACAGAAACAAACTTAGTGCAAGAACAGTTCCTGAGCTTAGAAGAAAAGACAGAAAAGTGAGAACTCTTCGCTGCCAGGCTGCCGGACCAAGCAAATCCTACATTCCCTGATAAGGGAGCTAGATCACCATAGGTAGAAGGATACCATCCCCATCTTACAAACATGGCTGCAAAGACATGTTGATGTTAAATATTTCCTTAACAATATTCATTTGGATAACAAACAACTCAAGGAAGCCATGTTTTCATTAAATTATTATTGCCATCCCCTCCTCCCATGACCTGTCCCATGCCCTTCTCTTTTTCCAAAATAAAAATTGAGATAACGAAAGAAATCAGAATAATCATGTTCCATGGAACAGTTTGGAATCCTAATTATTGGCTGGCTCCCCAAGTCCATACAACTCTGAATTTCCGCACTTCTACTGTCAGTGGCTGTCTGCTTCAGAGGCAGTCTCTGAGAACAACTCGCCCATGCATTTCTTCATGCTGTTTCTATCACCTGGACTGTCATCTCTCCCTATCTCAATTCTGTCAAATTTCTGTTTTTAAGAGCCAACAAATTCCTATGTGCTTCATCAAGACTATTTTTCCTCATCATCCTCAGCCATAAATAATATTTCCACCTACTGAGATGTTTCTCAAAATGTGGTCCAGAGATCAACCCAAGACAATCACTTGAAGATTCGATTAAGATTGCAAATTTTATGTCCATCCTAAAAGAAGAAGAAGAGTCTATATAATTAACAAGGTCCCAGAGATTCTGATACTTACCAAAGTTTAAGAAACACTATTCTAAATCAATGCCGAACTTTTCTTCTTTCTTCCTTGTGGCACTCATCCATTTTTACCATGTAGTCTAGTTATTTTGTGTCCATCATTACATCAAAAGTACTTCACAGCCACAGACCACGTCTTCATGTTTGTATCCTTAAAATGTCTGGCGCATTGTTCTATATTAAATGTGTTTAATAAATATTTGTTTTATTTTCATAATTTTCTTGAAAGAAATAGTCTTATTTCAGAAATAGCTGCATTCTTCTAATCAACAGTTTATAATGACTCATTTCTTTTTATTTAATAAATAGATCAATAGATGGATAGATGTATAGATACGCGTATATATAGCTAAATAGATATGCTATATTTTGTGTGTGTCTGGAATTCTTAGTTCTTTATCAGCATTAATGATGAAACATGGGGCTTGAACGCTACTATTCAGATATTCATACAATGGGATTCAGCAAACTCGGGAGAGTGGTAAAATGTAAAAACAAAGGATTCAAGAAGAGTGCAAGAGTATCCTTGTGCTAAACAGAGATCCTGCCTCGATGACAGGAAAAGCTCCAAGGAATATGCCTCCAATCTCTATCCCAAGCTTCCCTTCAGATCATTTAAAGAAGAACCCAACTGGGTTGTCTGCTTCCTTTTGAAATTATATCTGCTTCAGGCAAAGCTAGCCTCAAAGGGACCAATTACAGTGAAACCGGGGTGGTTATTTCCTTTCAAATTCCCTGGGCTCAGAAAAGTTAGCTCTCCTTTGTCAGGCCTTCCAGAGGTCCTCCTTACGACTATAAACCCAGCTGGGCAGAACTGCTTTCTCCCTTACAATTCCCAGTAGTACCTCACTCAGTGCTCCCTGGACCACAGCCAGGATCTTTAATAAATTGTGTTAATGAAGTTGAAGATAAATAATCACCTCTTTGTTTGTTCTCCACAGTGTTTAGTTCCTTTAATGGAAGTTTAGCTTTATTCAAGCAGACAGGATTTAACTCTGAATTTTCAGAAGGGTTACAATCTAGTTATCTAGAAAGTTTCACACGAAGATCAATTAACCTATTTTTTTCTCTTTCAAACTAGGCTTTCCTGTCTTTGGGGAGGTTGAGTATCTTGAAAGTCAGTCAGAAAGGTTTTTATTAAATAGCTCTACAGTCTAGCAACTTTCACTCTTTGAAATCCTTAGCCAGACATATTACTACAGAGGAGACCTTAGGCAATTAAATCAAAGAAACCCAGGGCATACACCCTTTATCCATGTTTCAACAGTTCTCTTTGTGACAGGTACAACTTAGGGGAGACTCTTTTGTAATTCTTCTTCTCAAATTTGACAGGGTTCTATGAAGTCCGTCACAGAGCAATTAAAAGGAGAATCCAATAATACAATTCAACTGTACCTTAAAGTTGCAGCTTTTCAACTAAGAGAGGTGAGACTTTTAAATAAGGAAAGAAAAAATACTTATAGAATGCCTTTTCTGTACCATTTTTTTATTAGCTATGAATTTGTGTACACTCTAAAATAACATTTAGACACGTAATATCACATTAGAGTTTTTGCTATACAATCTTATTGCTACAAGTTCAATGTGTCAAATACTTAAACGGAAGATTAAAGAAAATTTAAATACATATATTCCTAAATTTATAGCTATTCTCAAGTAACACAAAATTTCGTTGGTTTTCATTCCAATTAGTCTAACTGCCTAACAGGACCTGGGACAAGGTCTATGCTAAGGAGTTATGACATTCGATCTTTCATTTCTTTGGGGGCTAGAAATAAACTAGAAAAAAAAGAAAATCTACCGTTTGTTATATTTTCAATCTTACAAAGAGAACTGGACTAGGGTAGTGCTCTTGAATTCTAGTCTTTGCGTTATTGCTGCTGCTCACAAACATAAAACTTTGGGTTATAGGAGAGATGACAATAAATGGGGAAGGGAACTATTTTGAGTATACGTTATGTGCCAGAAATTTTATAAATGTTGTCAATTAATATTACCAGCAACCTCCAGATTAATTCTCAATCATGCACCCATCTGTATGTGAGTCAAGTGAGCAAAACCCAATCGTTCTGTTCCTCATTGTCATCAGCTAGAAAATGAGGTGTTTGACATCTGGTCATAAGCATTTAAACGTTTCTTATTTAATTCTTACGTTGTATCTATAGACCCCAAAACCAAAGAGGAAAGTGGAAAACCGAGGAGCAAGTAGTCCTGAAGTTTTGGTTATTCAGGGGTCGTTTGCCAGTCTCCAAAAACAAAGGCTTTGAGGGGCCAGCCCAGCTGCGCATTGGTTAATTTTGCACCTTCTGCTTTGGCCGCCGGGGATTTGCCGGTGAGGATCCCAGGTGTGGACATGGCACTGCTTGTCCAGCCATGCTGTGGCAGGTGCCCCACATAAAGCAGAGGTAGATGGGCACAGATGTCAGCTCAGGGCCAGTCTTCCTCAGCAAAAGGAAGAGGATTGGCAGTAGATGTTAGCTCAGGGCTAATCTTCCTCAAAAAAAAAAAAAAAGGGGGGCTTTGATTTTAACAGATTTTGGTGGAGACAAGAAACTAGAATCAGGACTTCTGTGTAAGGACACAGCTGTTGAAAGGCTGCACTTTTAGCAAAAGGATAGACTTGGAAAAAGTAGAAAGAGAGACAGTTTATTTGATTTACTCAGTCTCTAAGTAAGAAAAAGAGTTGCCCTCAGGGCTTCATAACACAAGACTATCCTGATGGATGTTTGGTATTGAATTGGCACTGTCTGCGTTGTCCTGAAACTCCAACGCTGAGAAGTTACCATAAAAAGCCATCCCAGGCTGGTAATAGCCTTGCCAAGACGCCAACTAAAATGTCTTTTGGAAGTGTACATCCTCATCCTGAGCCTCACAGAATTCCCTCGGATAATACCCAGTGAGCATGAGCTCACAAGCTTCAATTTAAAAATACACCAAGAAGTTAATCAATACTGGGTGGAGTTTTCAGGAAATGCAAACTGTAGAACTCAATCTACAATTTCAGATGTAAGACAGCAGCAGGTTCCAACTGTTACATAGAACTTGATATTGTGGGAGGTGGGAGGAGAAAAGCAAAAAGATTAGTTAACATTAATCATTGTTAAATAAGGTATAGGCGTTAATATTTTAAGAGTAACTACAAAAATAATAAAATTAGCATGTACAAACTTCAATTCGGTGGCAAGGATGATGGGCAACAAGAATTAAAATAAAATGATTTTTGAACACATTAAAAGAAAAGAAGAAATCATTATTTAGAATTATTAGATTACATCTTAAGGAAGTCATATATCCAGAAAGCATAAAATAGGGTGATATAAGTACAAATCTACCAGTAATAATAATGAGTATAAATTTATTAAACTCAACAAACAGTTAAAGATAAAAAGACGTGATTTGATTGGATAGAATACAACTTAACTGTTTGCAATTTAAATTCAGCACATATAAGACATAAAACCACACAAAGTTTAAATGTGAAGTAACAAAAAATTGAAGCTAATATCATAGCCTAAAAATATATTAAGCAAACATATATATAGAATTTTAAAAGTAATGAGTAAATCCACAATCACAATAAAACGTAGTTTAAGACAACTCTCATAATCGATAGATCAATAAGAAAAAGTTAGAAGAACAAAGAAGATTTGAACAACCTGATTACAAATTAATAAGGAACACATTTATCCCTGCAGTCAACAATTAGAAAATACACATTGTTTTCAAGCATTTGTGGAAAAGACAGCAATATTATCTATTTACTAGATTTGAAAGCAAAACTAATAAAATTTCAAAGAAACAATGTCTGTCATAATTGCCCATTAGTTAGAAATCAATATTCAAAAGATAAACAAAAAAGAACAAAATAAACTGAAATTTTAAAAGCACATTTCTGAAAAAGGGTGAAGAAATGATAATAGAAAGGAGAAAATACTTAGCACTAAATGCAATGAAAGTATTATAATACTTTTCAAATGCTAATGGAAAATAAGCTGTATAGATATAAAATAAGAAATTAATGGGCAAGAAATAGAAAGCATAAATTAACTGTAAACATTGACAAGATTGAATCAATAGATAAAAATATAATACCTCAAGAAAGAGAGTGAGAAAGAAAGATGGAGGAAAGGGAGGTAAGGAGGAAGGAAGGAAGAAAGGAGGAAGGAAAGAGTCAAAGAAAATAAAACACCAGGCACAGATAGGGAAATAAATAATACCTCATGTATAAATTGGTCCAAGGCTTTGAAATAGAGCAAATGCTCTTCAAGCAATGTGTAGACCTGTATAAACTTGTGTGGTAAAGACTGATAATTCTAGTAACATAATCCATAAAGTTTTAGCTGAGCTCATGGCCAACCAGCTAGAGACTACATCTCCCATCATTCCTTAAAGCTAGATACGGCCATGAAAAGAAAAGAAAATGATTACTTCACTAGATTCAGAAAAAATTGCTTGACAAGTCACACATTCAATATTAAAATTTTAGAAATATATCAATAGCTCTTTTGCAATCTAGGAATAAAGTAAATTCTCTTAATCTAATAAAGTGCATCTATCAAAAACCCTATGGCAACAACATAATGGATATCAAAATGATAGAAATATTAGCTTTAAGACTTTGAATAAAACAAGATTCTCATATCACAGTGTGTACTAAATATCATATACAGGATTTAGTCAGTGCAGCAAAACAAGGAAAACGAGTAGAGGCATAAAGATTAGAATAGAAAATATCCTCATGTATTGATAATATAATCTTCTACTTAGAAATCGAGACAGGAGCTACATATTTTTGGAATTAATAGGACAGTGAAGTAAGAATTTTAGAGAGAAGATTAATAATAAAAATCAATATATGTGTTATAGAAAAATCAATATATAAAAATCAGTAATAAAGTTAGAAAAATGTGCTTTGAAATAAATATTCTCTATTTTATGTATGTGTATATAATATAAATTAATTCCAATAACAATTCTTATTTTTTTATGTATGGGGGACAAACTTATTCTAAAATTTATATGAAAGAGTAAAAGGACAAGAATAACCAAAACAGTCTTTAAGAAAAGAAACTTGGTGAAGGGATGGATGAACTTGCCCTATTAGATATCAAATGTTATGATGAAATTATAATAACTAGGACAGTATAGTATTGAGGCAGGGATAAATTAACAAATGAATGGAACAGAATAGGAATCACAATAAAGATAAATATATATAGGGAAAGGTCATTTGTTATGAGAGATGTAATTGAACATCAATGGGAAAAGTTGGACTGATTTTTAAAAAACAATGTTGGAATGATATCCTAAAAAACATAAGTAGATTCCTATCTCACACCACACACAAAAGTAGATTACCAGGAAAAGTAAAAACTTTAAGCATGAAGAAAAATGTAAAATATCTTTTTAACTTCTTGATTTCCTAAAGAATACAAACAGAAAAATATAAATCATAAATGAAACTATTGACAGTTTTAGCTGTATTTAAATAAAAGTTTGTGTTTCAAAAGGCAACAAAAACAGCAAGAAAAAAAATCACAGATGTAGGCAGCCAATTGCAAAGTATGTTACTGAGATGAGTGTAAGTGTATATGACAAATATCTATAATTCAGAAGAGAAAATGGAATTGTCAATACATGTAAAAAATGCTCAACCTCATAAGTGTCATGGAAATATAAAGAAAAACCACAATGAAATTCAATTTACATATAGCAAACTGGCAAGAAAACAAAACAAAACAATTTTAAGCTGATTAGAACGTGAACAAACTGAAAATTTTAGCATTGATGGTAAGAGTGCAAATTAGCGCAATCCTATTTGAAAATCAAGTTGATGAACGTCAATTAGAGCTGAAGAGCTGTGTATGCTTCAAACAAGACATTCCACTCTAGGTTTATGCACTCAAAAAACACTTGAATGTTTTCTCTTACAGACGTGTACAAGGCTCAAAGCAACAGTATTTGAAATCTCAAGAATTTAGAAGTAACTTAAATGTTCATTGGCAGAAGAATAGATAATGAATTCTAGTATGTGCGTCACTGGGGCATTCGACAGCTCTGAAAATGAACTGTACAGAGCTACACAAATCATGATACAATTTCTGTAAATATTATAACATGGAAACAATACTGTATATCGCTTTAACTTAATTTATATACACATATAGTAAAGTATACAGGAATAAATGAAATTTGTAAACACTAATTCAAATTCAAAATGATGGTGAACTCTGGTTGGGAGGGTGGAAAATATGATCCAGGGGCATTAGGAAAGGTTCTCTGATGGAAACATTTTATATCTTAAACTGGATTACGAATATATTGCCATTCAGTATATAGTTTTCTCTCTCTCTTTTTGCTTTTTGAAATCATGGTAATAATAAATACAGATAACTTTTTGAATGTATGTGGCTACTCTGAGTATAACTGTAGAGGACTGTTAAAAAATGGACACAAAATTTGATTTTATGAGAGAATTAGTTTAAAACAAAAACACCAAAGTTACATCATTTTACATGAATTGACAATATTGAATAAACTAATTTTGAAAGCACAACTACCCACAGTGAAGTCACTCCTTAGAAGGATCTAATCTTTCTGCTTCCCGCTCAGATAAATTTTCTCCAGCTCAGGAACATGTAAATAATAACACTATAAAGGTACTTCTAGGCACAAAGAGTGTGTCATCATGCTGGGAATTCATCTGCCTTTCTGATTAATATTAGATGTGAGCAATTTCAGACTACTGATTAGATTTATTAATAATTAATGCAATGTTATTGTGGATGATTAAGGTTATTTCTTTTAATGGGATTCTCGAATCACTTTTAACACCCTGATATAAATTCTTCATGACATATAGCCCTGCATACATTTTGGCAGGACTATCAGACAAGCTTCGTAATAATGATTCAACCAATTTCAGAGCACCTATGAGGAAAAATTTTTTCAGGCTCATCTAATAGATGCTTATAGTGAAACCTTTAGCGGTAGCAAGACTGCTCTCTATATCTAGTCTTAACAGCTTTCTTTTACCTCTCTGTGATTTATTTTAATTTATTTCATATTCAGATATGTTTCTTCTGCAATTTTATTCACACATGAAAATAGTTTCAGAGTTAATTTGGTATATCAATATTGTAACATGTCAAGTCATAATGAGGTTCTTTTTGTATTTGGAGACCTTGAGCACAACTGTCTATGAAAATAACATGTTTATCTTCATAAGACACATAGACCATGCCATTATATCAAGATGTGATTTTTTTTTTCCTTCTGTAATGTTCCCTGGTGTCCCAGAATAGTTACTTTAACTTAGGAAAATTACTATGCATTTATACTGATGGTTTATCCTGAGAATGTAAAAGATGAGGAGATAGTGAGACAACTTATTGATAATTCTTGAGCCAAAGAAAGCTGTTATTGAAGAAAAAGAGTGATAGCCACAGTTTTAGAGGGTCTACCAAACATTTGCTCAGGATACGAAGTAGGCAAACCACCGAAGAGGAAAAATGATTGACTTATAAAAATAGAACTGTAAAACCTCCCTAGTAATCAAATAAGTGTAAAAAATAGATCACTGGTAAGACATCATTTTTCCCCTGTAAAATTATCAAAGATGTGAAAAAAATAGTAATAGTCAGATTTGGCACAGATTTTTTTAAATTTCAAGTATTTGAAGAAATGAACATTCACACACCCAGCTAGAAATAATGTAAATCATTACATTTCTAAAGACGAGTTCACCTATTCCTATCAAAGGTTATAAAATCATTTTGACTCAACAACAGAATTGCCAAAATAATCTGATTTAGCAAATAATCTTAGAATTAGAAGAGTAAATAAAAAATTTAACTATTAAAATATTCAATGCCACATTACTAATAGCAGAAAATTAGAAAATACTTAATATCTAAGTGGTTTTTTGAATAAACAATGACATAGAAAACTAATGACAGGAAGAAATGATAAGTTAAATGTCAGGTTACAAAATAATATGCACATTGTGGCCACATTTTTATGCTTTAAAAATTTCGTGCTCACACACACACACACACACACACACACACTGGATTTGGAAGGAATCTAAATGTCAGTCCTTAATAGCAACTCTCCGTTGGCCTTAAGTCGTGAAAGAATACTCAGGCCTACACAGTCCAGATGTTTAGAAAAGTAGCTGGAGTGGTGTCAGCAAGATGGCCAAATAAGAGATCTCTCACTCGTATCCCCTCTTAACAGCAATAATTTGGCATCCAACTACAGGTAAAAGTGCCCTTGTGGGAGCTGTAGCATCCACGTAGGAGATTGTGAAATCCTGGTGCAGTCCAAGAGCAAAGAGAGCTGTTTTGAGAAGACAGCTTCCAGGCAGTTGATGTGCTGACGTGTGATCCTGTCTACAGGATCACAGAATCACCTCCGTCCCCCTGAATACCCTGCTACAGTCCCATTTGGCTTTGATTCTTTCACCCACCCTGTACACCAAGGGACCCAGGAGCAATCTAGCCCACCTGTGCATTGGCTGATAGGCATACAGACCTTGGTCCTGGCTGTGGATCCTGACACAGCCTGTGAACCAGTTCCAGTCCCTCTCCTGGTCTGGGAACCCCTGGACATCACTGATTTAGACAATCACCCAGGGACAACAGAGTCTTTGTGGAAGTTCAGGAGTCCAGCAGAGAAGTTCTAGCACACCACTGGTGCAAAAAAAAAAAAAAAAAAACCTGCGAGTGGATGCATTGGAGAGGGTAAGACAAACAGTTTGACTTTATCCATGTCAGTCTCCCCCGAAGATGGCACAGCTCAGTGCCAGGAGAGCCCTTCTTAGCCCATGATTTCTCCTGTGGAGAAGAGTGAGAGCATGTGCGTGAGTACCCAGCTTTCCCAGAAGTCAGGGACACTGCCAAATAGGCTGAGTTCCCTTACCCCATCCAGATAGCAGAGTTGTGCAAAAGAAACCACCGACAAAATGAAAAGGGAACCTACATAATGGGAGACAACATTTTCAAATCATAAATCTCATAAGTGGTTAATACTCAAAATATATAAGGAACTCATACAACTCAATAGCAAAAAAAAAAAAAACACAAGCAATCCATTAAAAAATAGGCAGAGAGTCTAAACAGACATTTTTCTAAAGAAAACATATTGAAAGCCAACAGGTGTGTGAAAAGATGCTCAACATCATTAATTATCAGGAAAATACAAATCAAAATCACAAGAAGATATCTCCTCACACCTGTTAGAATGGCTATTATCAAAAATAAAAAAAAGTGTTGGCAAAGATATGGAGAAAAGGGAACCCTTGTGCCTTGTTGGTGGGAATGTAAATTGTTGCAGCTACTATAGAAAACGGTATGGAGGTTCCTCAAAAAATTAAAAATAGAAGTATCATATGATCCAGCAGTTCCACTTCTGGTATCTATCCAAAGAAAACAAAAATACTAATTTGAAAAGATATATGCACCCCCGTGTTCATTGCAGCATTATTTACAATATCCAAAATATGGAAACAACCTAAGTGTTCATAGATGGATGAATGGATAAAGAAAATGTCGTATATATACAATGGGATATTATTTTGCCATGAGAAAGAAGGAGGTCCTCCTATTTGCAACAACATGGATGGACTTTGAGGACATTATGCTAAGTGAAACAAGACAGACAGGGAAAGACAAATACTGTATGATATCACTTATATGTGGACTCTAAAAAAGCCAAACTCTTTGAAATAGAGAGTGGAATGATGGTTACCAGAGGCTGGGGAGCAGGGAAAATGGGAAGATGTGTGTCAAAGGGTATAAACTTCCAGTTATAAGATGAACAGGTTCTGGGTAGTTAATATGCAGCATGGTGACTACAGCTAACAATACTCTACTATATACTTGAAAGTTGTTAAAAGACTAGATCTTAAATGTTCAAACTACAAAATAAAAATGATAATTAGGTGAGGTGATAGAGGTGTTAACTAATTCTATTGTGGTAATAATTTCACAATCCATACATGTATCAAATCATCTCATTGTACACCTTAAACTTGCACAGCGTTGTATGTTGATTATATCTCAATAAGGCTGGGAACAAAAAAATAAATGAATAAACCCATTTCTGATGAAAAGCAAATATCTTTGTTTAGGTGCATTTAAAACTCCATGGCTTTGTTTTTTACAAGACTCACTCCATTTGTGTTCAAGTGGATGTTGGTTAGCTTAGCTTTTCCAACACTTCAGAGCTAATTTGCTAACTAAGTCTACAAGAATCCTTGCACCAACACTAAAAAATATGGCCTCCTCAAGGGGCTTCGCTCTCTCAATTGCCCCCAAACTCCAGGAATTCCTCATTCTTTTTGGCATTTCTTGAGGTCGCTCTTTATCCCTCTACCCTCTGGATTTCTCTCCCCTCCTGAATAAGGCAATTTGATTACCTTAGAAGCCCATACTTTAGAATGACAGCAAAGTTTCCTTAGTAATTACCCATGGAAAGGGAAGGTAGGCCTGTGGGACAGGAAGTCTTGGTAGTTCTTTAGAGGTCAGATGGGTGAACACAAAAATTCTCTCTCATTTTTTGGTAATCACTTCAAGAAGAAAACAAGACAAATGAGTAAGAAATTATTGATTGATCCATGATAGATATGTTGATATACATCTAGGAAAACAGATAAAATACTTGAAAATATTCACCAGATAAATCAAGATAATTGTAAGACTACTCAAAAAATTCTCTCTGAAAAATAATGTTTTATAAGATTAACTGTAAGATTTATTTATACACAGCTTTATATTTCTATAAGGAAAAGCCTTTTAAGTGTAACCTGTAACTTGGTGAATGGTTAACTGTCAAAAAGAAGTATGTTTCCCACAATGATATGGTCTTGCTAGTTATGCCCATTTGACATGTGGGAGAAGTAATAAAATTTAGTAGTTGAGAGCATATTCTCTGGAATCAGATTATTTGGCTTTGAACTTCAGTTATGCCACTTACTGTGTGACCTTGAACAAGATTCTCCATTTATCTGTGCCTCAATTTGCTCATGTTTAAAATCAAGATAATAGTAGTATCTACATCATAGAATGATTATGAGGATTATAGTAGTTAATAAGGATCTTAGAATAGTGCATGTGGTGAGCACTATCCAAATCTTGGTTAATAAATAAAGTATAAAGTATTCAAAAGTAGCACATCCTCTTCTCTTTTTTTTCTTTTTTGGTGAGGAAGATTGGCCCTGAGCTAACATCTCTGCCAATCCTCCTCTACTTTGTATATGGGATGGCACCACAATATGGTTTGATGAGCAGTGTGTAGGTCCATGCCCAGGATCCGAACACATGAACCCCAGGCCACTGAAATGGAGCAAGCAAATTTAACCACTATGCCACTGGGCTGGTCCCAGCACATCCTTTTCTTTATACCAGCTGTAATCAATACATAACTTGTCCAGGGGCCACTAAAGATCTGGAAAATGTTCACCAATAGGGAAGGAGAAAAATCAATCAAAAACCCCTGGCTCAATAATTTATTGACAATGTCACAAAGAGAAAATAGTTCAAGATGACTGTTCTGGAGACGAATAAGATGGTTAAAGGTTTTATGGAACAAACTGAGGAAAATCTATTAAAGTCTAGTTTTGCTTGGAGGATTGTTCACTGTTGAAGTTCTCAGAAGGAATGGGGAACCAGAGGATGTGTTAATGATGAGACAGGCTGCCAGACCCCAAGACTAAGACTTCAGTAAGCCATGAATTGGTTCAGCCATCAATTGATTGATTTACAATTAGGAAGAAGGGAGGACCAGTTTGGGGGCTAAGATCGACTAGGGTCAGCTGAAAATTTTCAGTTCTTCAGCATCTTTCACCCAAGTCAAAAAGAAAGGAGAGAATATTTCAGGAAAATTAACAGTCCAATAAGGGTTTACTTGAGGATAAAAGGGGTGCTTTCCCACATTCAAATCCTAGCCAAAGACAAACTAGTTTAGCTATACATGGGGGTCACCAGAAACAAAGTTTATAAGTGGATAGTTAGATGGTTTATGTGACATCCCTGGTGCAATGAGTTGCTCTAATAAGAAATTTACACTCCAGGGGTAATGAAGCAGCACTAGCTGGAGGAAGGCAACTTTCCAACTGGACATTATTTCCAGAGGCTCTGCTACCCACACAATGAGTGCTAGAAATAGGTTTTCCTGGATGAAATTAATAGACTGTTTATTTGGATAATACATACTAAAAATGAGTTATCATTGGTGAAATAAGCAATAAAAGGTATTCAAGAGATGTGAGTTGAATAAAACATCAGACAGACACTCCTCGCATTTGCATAAATGGGATCTAAGAAGCTAGCAAACCCAGTAGCCTCTAAATTTAGGGAGAGTGATTCATGCCTAACCATAAATGATTTTATGTCCTTTGCCTACTTCAGAGGATTTGTGGTCTTCTGACTCAAGTAAATGCTCCCCTGAATCCTCAAGCTGGAATGCTGTTAAACTTTCTTCAGGTGAAAATTTTAAAGTGTTTGCCAAGATTGCCAAGCACCAGAAAAGAGAGAGAAGGAGCCAAGAACACATCAAGTTTAGAGAACAAGTTGTATGACAGAATTTTTGTGTGCTTTGCAAGATACACATGCCGTTTGCTATAAGTGGCAGAATTTGGTCCCTGACTCTTCATTACAACATAGTTGTGGCTTAGCTCCTTCCTCCAACTACCATTACTGAACAAAACAAAACCAACACACTAACAAAATAGCTGTGCATGACCAAAGTGGCATAGATCAATTCAGATTTTCAATTTCATACCAATCATAAGAAAGTATTGCTTCTCACAGTGAACAATTGTAGGTACTCATAGGTATTTAAATTTCATGTCACGTCATTCAATCATGTATGCTACGTCGCCATTTTAATATTGCACACATTTAATTTGTGTAATGGGACACATGGAAATTTGACTGGCAGAAGTTTTTGACTCTAGGGGAAAAAAGCTAGCTGAGAAGGAACCATCAAGGACTTAGCTCAGGAAAAGACTGAGATTCTGCATGGTTAGTGGGTTCTAACACCACTTTTAGGTAATGGAAAGTTACTGCTACTATTAACTGTCAATTGATATATTTGACACTTATCAGAGAACATTGTGGACAGCACAGTAAGCAATACACTTTTACAACAGACTTAAATTTGCAACCATCTGTGCAGTTTAGAAACAGATGGTGAAAATTCTGGCCTGTATTTTTAAAACCTGGATTTAAGGAAGGCAAAAAATAAATTTTACAAATTGGTGCATGCAGTTACTTTTAACCTATTTTGGTTTCTATAGATTCTCAAATAACTGCTTTTATAAATCATTACAGTATCTTTAAATAGAATCACTTGATTTGATTTGCATTTTCATTGTTTCTTAAATTAGATTTACGTAATAAAGACGAACAATATATTTATATCTGTAAATATAAAAATAGACCAAAATAACAACTGTATTAGGATGGTCATTATATTCTGTTAAAATACTACTCCACTTATCTCCAAATTTGACTTATTTTTATTAAATAGTTTCAACACTGGCAGGACAAAAAGAGGGGCATTTGAGAGTTTTTACAGTTACAACTTTGCTTTTTATTTCAAAAAAGTTTTCTGATTATCTTCTGGATGTTTGAGACTAAAAATCCCCAAAGTACAGATGGTAAAGAGATTCCTTTTGTACTGCTTATTGACATTCTTACTTGGCTTAAGCGTGCCTTAGGATTCAGAGAAACCAAAGCATACTGTAGCGACTTTCTAGAAACGGCTAGTGTCTGACACTTTGTGACAAATTTAAATTTCAACAAAATATGTCAGAGTGGTGGGGATGTTATATGGCACCAGTCTAACTCAAAAGAATGTTCAGGACTACACCCCTCCAGATTTTTCAGCCAGTGGGAGATGAAATCATATTGAAGGGACAATGACAGGAAAGAATTTCCCTTTGAAGATAGAATATTGCCCACCTTATGACCAATGCATTGAAAAATTTGATGGATTACAAAACAATCCCAAATATCAACCCTGATTATCCACACCCAGATTTCCAGTTTCTCTGCACAAATTCGAGGCTGGCCTGAGACCAGAAAGGAAGATGGCGCCAGCCATGTAGGAAATAGAAGACGTAGTCTGGCACGAAAACACGGAACAGCCAGAGCCAGCAGAAGAGTTAGGGCCAGCTGGATCCAAGGAGAAATTGGCATGAAATAGTGTGGGACCAATTCCCAAAGCAGAGATGGGACTAACCAGAAGGGAGGAGAACAAGTGGCCACATGGCTGAAAAGAGAGCCAGGCTTTCAGGATTTCCATATATACAAATCAACCCCGTTCCCTAGTGATCCAGATATAGAAGTTTTGTTTTATTTCTACGTAAAAACACAGTATTTGGTATGAAGCCCAGAGCCAGTGCAAGGTTTTTGCCAACAAGCTTGGCCTAATTCAGTCAAAAGTCATAGGAAAAAAATTGTTAAAAGAAAAATATAAGCATAGTTGCAGTCTTGTATTATGTTGCAGATACCTGAATTTAAAGTAATACTATCACACTGATAATTTGGTGACAATACCAAATTGCTATGATGTATAGAAAATTCAAATAAAGACACCATTAAATGATTCAAATATAGTCATTACAATGTATTGCAAGCGTGATTTTAAAAATCCAGTGAAGGTCATGTGATGCTTTTAAAGAAAATACCATACTCAATCCTGCCTCTTAAATAGTACTAATAAGACATGCTCCTTTGTTATATCACCTGTGATCGGAATCTCATAGCCCTCCTGCATTCTCCTGCTTTTTGAAGAAATTTCCCCCTTCCTACCCCCTTCTTTTCACAAGCATTTACACATGTTCAAGTCTCTTTTATAGTAAAGTAGAACATCTTTCCCTGGGCCAAGATGACCATGTTTCATGCTTCTACGTGTACAACTTGTTGGATGTGAGCCATCCCAGGAAGGGGTGTTACCTTGGGCAATCCCTAAAGGGGCTGACAGCTGAAGGATCTCTGCGGAAAACGCTCCCAGCATCTCAATCAGCAAGACCTTCCTTGAGAAAGATTGGGTGGCATATCACAGTGTCCAGCACAGTTCATTCCTTTAGTTGTTTGTATCTACTTCAAACACATTTCTGGAAGCAGGTCCTCTGGGATTCTGGTAAACTTTTCGTCTTTAGGGGAATAATGGAAAAAGACGATCAATGACCACACTCCTGTACCTGGTCTCATCATCTCCTTCATCCACTATCCATTCTATATCCTTAGCAAGCACCTCTATTATCTGGGTGGTTTGTTTTTTGGGGGTTTTTTTTTTTTTGATCACATATCTTTTTTTTTCCTTAAGATTTTATTTTTTTCCTTTTTCTCCCCAAAGCCCCCCAGGACATAGTTGTATATTCTTCGTTGTGGGTCCTTCTAGTTGTGGCATGTGGGACGCTGCCTCAGCGTGGTTTGATGAGCAGTGCCACGTCCGCGACTAGGATTCGAACCAACGAAACACTGGGCCGCCTGCAGCGGAGCACGCGAACTTAACCGCTCCGCCACGGGGCCAGCCCCTAGCTCAGTGGTTTATACATAAATGGCATGACATATTCTCTCATCTCTGAGAGTTCTCAGCCCCTGATCACCATGCTTTTTTCAGGCCAGGGTTGATGAACTTGTCCATCCAAAAGAGAAACTTAATTGGATTATTTGGCTTACAACCATATTCCTCCCTTCCCCATTGTGTAACAGCAGCACTATCAGTTTCTAATCAAGATCTATTACCCCAGCCTGATAGTGACTTCTCTTTTTGCCCTGAGGTCCATTGGAACAAGGAGCCTGAAGTCTTCAGGCAACAGTCACAACTCACACTTCAATCTCTGTGTCCCTGACAGAAGGAGACCCCATTGAAGACCTAAAGTCTTTAGACTAATAGAGCACACAGTTGCAGAGGTTTTTCAGGAAGTAAAAATTCTGCAAGTGGAATCTGCTTTTTTGTTATCTTTTTTTCAAAACGTCACTAGAGCTTAGCAATGGCTATTTAATTTGGTTTTTCTTATAGTTGCTAGTTCCTCATGATTTCTCAAATACCTAATGTATAACACCACCTAATTCTTTCTCTTCCACCAGTATACCAACCCGATTCTCTACTTCGTGCCACGGTTAACTGCTCCACCTATGACCAATGACGAAATCCTCATTGTTGGCTGGGTAGTGAGTGATCCACCCTCAAAACTTCGTCTTTAGCACCTGCTTTCTCAGACAGATTGGATTTCCTTGGAAGCATGTTTAAAGATGGAATTTAGCATTCAGGTGGTTTATTAAGGAATAAGTGGAAGGAAGTAGGAGGGAACAGAAAAAAATCAAGCTGTGATGCAAGCTGAACAACAATTTTGGGCAACCCTATGGGAAGCTCTGGAGCTAGGAAGGTCCTTCCATTTTTCTCAAATGGACAGAGATGTCCACAGCTTTATATAACTGTATCAACAAGTCATTGGATGTAAGTTATCTACAGAGGAGCTCCAGCTAGAAGCTTTTTTGCAGCTGAAAGCTTGGTATGCCCTGAAGGGGCTGAGCCTGAAGGTTGTCGACTGACAGCACTTGCAGCACATGGTGCAATGAGTCCTTCACTGAAGGAGAATCTAGTAGGTGCATAACTATGTTCACCACTCCTGGAGTTATGGAAGTTACTTTCAACTCTACACTATTCGTGACTGGGACTGTTGGACATATTAATTTTGGTAAATACTGCAGATTTCCTTCAGATGGTCTTAAAGATTTATATTCCTAGCAGAATCAATGAAAGTTGCAACTCCTCAGACTCAACGCTTAAGTGAAGTAAGGTAGTAGCATGCCATTCTGAATATAGCCTTTCTATTTAGTAAAGGGCAACTTTTATTACTTTTATTACTAGTGAATTGAATATCACTTCATATCTGTCAGCCTTTGGGCATTTCCTCTGGGAGTTGCCTGTTCACCTCCCTTAGCCAATTTTCTACAGGGTTTTGTGTCTTATTTCTTTATATTTTCTGGGAATTAATCTCTTATCAATTTCAGATGTTACA
This sequence comes from Equus quagga, assembly GCF_021613505.1. Lineage (NCBI taxonomy): Eukaryota > Metazoa > Chordata > Mammalia > Perissodactyla > Equidae > Equus > Equus quagga. The sequence continues at coordinate 29,166,847 of NC_060282.1, forward strand.
AATATCCTCTCCAACTTGTCATCTGTGAAATAACAAGAAATATATATGTTGTTCTCTGCTCCTGGTTGCTGACACAGAGCTCCTAAACACTTGTAAATAATGCTGCTAAGAGCATCTTTTGTTCTAATATTTGGTCTTTGACCTCAGGTCCTGACACAGAGATTCTAAAATCATTTTCTGAGTGATGGGAGTGTCTGACATGGTTCCTAAATCCCTTGGAATTTTCTGAGTGATAGGACTGACTTTTTTCCTACTGAGGTTACTCTTGATGGACTCCTGGATGGGGCCTCGTCACCAGAAAGATCAAGCCATGATTAGAACCGTGGTACTTTCAGCCCCACCCCCCATTCTCCAGCGAGGGGAGAGGGATTGGAAAGAATTGATCATATCTACGTGATGAAGACTCCATAAAAATCCCAAAAGACAGAGTTTGGAGAGCAATGGAGTTGGTGAACACAGGTACATGTCAGGAGGGTGGTGCACTCAACTACAGGGAAATAAAAGCTCCTGTGCTTGGCGCCCTTCTCTATGCATCTCTTCATTCGGTTGTTCATCTGTACCCATTACTATACTCTTTATAATACACTGGTAAACATAAGTGTTTCCCCGAGTTCTGGAGCTAGTCTAAGAATTTATTGAACCCGAGAAGGGTGTTGTGGGAAACTGTTTTGTAGGCAGTGGTTCAGAAGGTCATCTGACAGTCTTGGACTTGAGATTGGTATCTAAAGTGGGGGCAGTTTTGTGAGACTGAGCCCTTAAGTTGTGGAATATGACATTAAATCCAGGTAGATAGTTGCAGAACTGAATTGAATTATAGGATGCCCATCTGGCATCAGAGAATTGGCTGGTGTGGGCAAAAACACACACATCTGGTATCAGAAGTATTCAGCATGAGAGTAAAGCAAAACAATGCATTTTTCCTAGCTATCACCTATTTCTTAAGTTGGTTTATGGTATTTAGAAACGTTTAATTTTGATGTAGGATATTTCATCAATGTTTGACCATAGGAATGATATTTTTCCAGTATTTTCTAACTCAAAGTCATGAAAATGTGCTTCTTCATTTTTTTGTTAGTTTTATATTATTACTTTTTGCATTATTTTTTATATTTTAGGCTCTATATTTGCATATTCTACCAAATTTAGTAATTTGTCTATTGCCCCAAATTAATTAGTCTCTTCTTGGTTTTCCAATGAAGATATATATAATTGTTCATAATATTACATTTTAGTCTCTACCCATAGTGTAGTTAATTCTCCCTTTTTATCATTTAATTATTTGTATTTTCACTCTTTTTTCTAACTAATTGGATGTGAAGTGCTAGGTTTTGACATTTTAGTGAATGGATATAGACGCTATTGCTATATATGGGCGGGGTTCTGCACATGCTATTTCCTTAAAATGTGTATAGTGGTAGTACCTACCTCATAGTGATGCTGTACAGATAATTGAGGTAATACATAGAACACTTTGAATGTAGCTTCACGTATAATAAAAGCTTAAAAATGTTATAAAGTACTCTTACTATAATTATCATTATTTTGTCGATATCACTATTTACAAGCAAATTATAAATATAGTTTTAAGTTTTTTAGCAATCAACCTGAAAGAGATCAACCCAATCAAGTGTAAAGTTCACACTCTCCAAATAATAAAGACAAATTTGGTTTTGGCTGAGCAATATTTTGAGATATTACCTTTTTTCCTTTGGAAAAACCAAATAGCATGTTTTTATTTTCTACTCCCAACCTCCCCTAACACACACACACACACACACACACATATCAGTGAAGTAGCAGGTTTGGCTTCATTGCCTCAAAGTAAGGTAGCTATGGAGTTGAATGCCAAACAGCCTGAAGAACTTGCTGGTTTTTGTTTTAAAAAGATAATAAATCTAGTAAGGAAGATTTGAGGAGAGAGGCAGAGTGTTTGGAAAACAGAAGTGAGCAAATGTTTTCTGCCAAACTAAAATGAGATTTCCCTGTTAGCAGTCAGGTTGGGAACAAAGTTCACGGGTCTCATAAGAATGAGACTCAAGTCTTGTCCTAGTCGAGGTCCTGGAGTGAGCCCAAGATCTCAGAAGGGAATGGCTGCAGGGAACATACAGGTTCTAAGATGTCAATCTCACCGATTATCTGTGGATCCAATTAAGATTTGAAGTCCCAGAACAGCCTCTAATTTCCAGAAATCACCCCTGGCTGAAACACTTGTAACTTGTTTAACCTTCAGACAGTTCTTTTATCTCTCTATGTTTAAGTTTTTTTATTTGCAATAATACCCACCTTATAGTATTGTTTTCAGTATTAAATGAGATAACAATTGACAAAAACTCTCTCCTTGCCAAACTCTAGACAGGCTCCTCTGAGACCAATGAGGCCCCATCTATGGGCAGGTGCTCAAGAGCCCAGTTTTTGCAAGAATGCTATCAAATCAGTCTAGCTGCCTCCCCCATCCTCAATATCTCATCACCTTCCTCACCCTCCCCCGTCCCCAAGGTGGTATCTGATCATCCTGGCATATCTTCAGCCAGAATCCTAAAAGGTCAGTTTAGCAAGAATTACCCTAATTTCTTAGTAATTTTCCATCCCCCTTTCCCCTACCCTGCTCCTTAGCTTTTCCTTTATTGGAAGTTGAGCCCAGTCACTCTCCCCTACTGCAAAACCCTGTTGTATTCATCCCTACGTCTATTGCGGTAGCCCTGAATAAAGTCTGCCTTACCATCACATTATAGAATAGTTAAATAAATGGTGGAAAAATCCATAATGTTGTGTCTCCTGTTCAACTGTTTTTTCCAACTATGCTTCCATCCATTCACTCCTTCACAGACACAATATTTACCAATTCTTTACTCTATCTACCACTATGCTAAACATTGGGAACACAACAGACATGATTCGTGCCTTACCAGAAGGAGCACTGTCTGATGAGTGATACAGAGAAGTAACAACTTACAAATCAGCATGATAATACGAGAGTGCTGCAACAAGGATGATATGGGAGCACACAGAAAGAGCTATTTTCAATGGTTGTTGAGAAGCTTTGATAGATATTGGAGAGCTGTTTGGCAGTGAGCTCAACATTGTCCTACCTGGAAAATATGTTCTCAGGTAATACAGTATCCCCAGTATAACATCTGTTTCTCAGAGTGATTGAATCCCAGTAATTGCTTCCGGTACATATTCTCATCATCATTTCTCATAACATAACATAACATCTCATAACATAATGTGATGCAATCAGATAGGTATCTGCCCAACTGTCCTAAGGTCTTATAAATCACCACCAAAGTGTGCTTTTGTTATTTCCTCAGCACCACTTCTAGACAGCAGTCACATTTAAGCTCACCTATGAGAAACCCTTTGTTATCTAGCCTCTCAAAATACCTGTTGAAAGTTCTGTCAAAAAAAGGACTTGCATTAAGAAAGTAAGTGTATATGGCATTTAATAATGCAATGATCTTAATGTCCCACTAGATTCCTTTACATAGTGCCTAAGACTTAAGAGTACAGACTGACCAACCCTGATCTGGGTACCCTTTCAAGTTGTAAGAGCCCACAGTCCGTTATCCTTATGAAATGTCTAAATGAAATCTTCTGCAGGATTTAAGTAATCCCAAATCTTTCTTTCTCTTATTTAACAGTGACACATATAGCCATATCAACACCCAGAAACACATACATTAGTTCACCAGTGTAGGTAATAAGCTAAACTTTACAAAGATCTTGGGTTATTTGTGTGATCAATAGAGAATAAATCCTAAATAACATTGACATTTCTGGAATTGTCTGGGTAATTTCAAAACCAAAACTAAAATGAAGAAAAAGTTACAAACCACTGAAGAATTATGAAATATATTTAATAGTTATAATTTTCTTAAAGCCTTAAAAGTATTTTCAGAATGGAGGATAAAAGAATCTTTCCACAGAAGTTTCTTAAAAAAGAACAGGCATAAAGATCCTTCAATTATGAGACTATTAAGATCAGACAGTAGAATACAAACAAACAGCTCTTCAAAGATTCAGATTACTCTCATTGTGATAAACTTAAACATTTCTGATAATGCAGCAGGAAAAAGGAATAGAAATTGGATGTATAACTGATAAAACTAATTAGATAGTTTACATTCCTTGGATTTCATTATAAATGCAAAGTATATATTTACCAAAATACCATGAAATTTCATTTGATATTCTTAACTCTCATGAAATATACTAAGAAAAATAAAAATAAAAAATGATATTTCTAGCACTTTCTTTAACAGAGTGAATGTTAAAACTGAGGCAGTAACTCAGACAGTAATAGTCCTGGATGCTAAGTGCATGCAATAGTAATTGCAGGCATGGGGTTGAGATAAAACGTGACTACAGTTGTATAGAATTTTAGGACTAGTTTTGTGTTTGAACCACTGAAAATAACAGCATCCAGTGTGGAAAATGAGTACAAAATCCATTTAAAAATTAAATAAGGAACTCAACTACTGAGATACTTCTGTGACAAAAATTAATCATTTTTCATTTTTGTACCTCATACCAATAGTTTAGAAGGAATGAGAGCATACATGTTCGCCCCTGTTTTTTTTGTTAACTAAGTTATGATTTCTGTTTAATAATAGGCTTCTTTAATTGGCTTACCAAAATCTTCAGAGATTTGTCCCAAAAAGCTTGCTAATCTCATTATAGAATATTATGGAGCAGGAGACACTAGCCATGAGCATGAAATGCGGGGGAGAAAGAAATGATACCACCTCCCAATTCAAAAGTCAGTACTCTCACAACACTCTGAAAATACAGCTCTATGTGTCTAAGAGATTTTGTGATCTCAGTAGCTGTTTGCTCTTGACTGCACACTCAGAAGCAGAATAAAATGTTTCACGTGTCAATGAATTTCTCACTTATGACAAGTTACTCTGCTTTAAGTGCTCCTCGGCTCCTCATCTCCAAGAAGATAAACGGCTAGGAAATTTATAATGGAAAAACTTGTAGTATTGCCAGAATTGTGGTTCATATCATCCAAGCAAACAACTTCCAGAAATACAAGAGAACTCATGAAGTGGAGGGGAAATGGATAAGTCTAATGGATGCAATACCAAATAATCAATAAACATCAAGATTTTCCGGATAGATGTCAAAACCAGTCTAATGGACTTGGATCTCAAGGGAGACTATCCAACATAATTAAAATTTTGATTTGTTTTTCAAATATCTTTTTGGTAATTTTGTCAGACGGGGTGGGATGAAAATATAAAGGTGAAGAACTTTTTTTTTCTTGATGATATTTAGGCCAAATTCTGTAGGTAAACTCTTGGCTCATGCCTTTTCTACTGGAAACGAAATAGAAAGGAGACTATAATGTGACAGAAAACTAGTCAGAGTAAGATGAAGATCTCAGATCTTAGACAATAGAATATTGAAAACTAGAAGAGTTCTTTATTTTTTGCTTGAACAAAAGACTTAGGAAGTAGGTTGTTGTCAGGGGCAATTGGAGCATGCAAAAACATAGAGCAAAGTCAAGTGTACAAAATGTTACTGGGCATCATAACTTGATGTATTTTCTTCATAATTAGCGTAAGATGGTAATAGGTTCTACAGAGAAAAAGAATTCCATATACAAACAAGTTTAGCCAACAGTGGTTTTGACTTAAACGATTTGTGGTAAAACAAGTAAAAATATTATCAACTTTTCTTTTATGATTTTTATACCAATTTCCAAGAAGGCAATACAGAATATAAACAGCAGTTCCAAATTTATTTGAATATGGAGTTTATCTATCACAGAGCACATCACTGGTCTAAATTTATTTGGAATACACTTTAAGAAATAAAGAGTTAGAGAAAAGGGGTGTAAAATGGAGCCATCAAAGATATAAGATATATGGATATAATCAACTATGGGTTTGCCTAAGCCCAGCTCTAATTTTTTACATTCTCTACCAGAAAAAGTAGTAGTCAGAATTTAAAGCAAAATCGCAAGTAACTGCAGACAAAATACCTGCCACTGGTAACAAGAGATAACCATTGAAAGAATAAATTTGTCTCCTTTGATTGCCAGTTGTTCAGAAAATAGTTATCAAATACTACATGTCAATCACTGCGTGAGATGGGATTCCAAAGATAAATACAGTTAATAAATCATAATCCCTACACCCAGAGAGCTCGCAGTCTAGTTGGGTGGGCAGGTAGGAGGAGAGACATTTAAAGAGATCATTGCAATCTATGTTGTAGATTTCGTAAAAGAAAAGTACAGAATTTAAAGCCATGAATTATTTATAAAAAGTCAGGAAGATAAGCGTTACGTGCAAAAATCATTTTCAACAGGATACACTTTAAGGGTGTTTTAAAAGGACTATAGAAAGTGCAACAAATCTGAGTTATATGTATTCTCCTGAATAAAATGATTATTGTATGAAAACTAGACTTCCTTTGTGCACACTGCCAGTAATCTATTTTACACTTGCAATAAAATCCTGTAAATCAAAATCAAGCCTCCTAATGTACTTTGGAAGAGACAGAATTACAAATAATGTACAAAGGCTAACAGCTGTTGCACCAGATTACCCTTCCTGAAAAATGTGATAATGCAGATTCTTTTCTTTCCTGATAGTCATTTAATAAAATAAAGTTCCCCCAAGTGAGCGGTGCCTGCCAACAAAGCAGGAAAAAAGGTGTTATGTACTCCAACGCCTTTTTTTGCTGTGTCAGGATCCATAAGGGAACATTCTAAAAACAACTTGCATGAATCTCTTTCTTTTGTTCACATTTTTGCAAACGTTCTTGTTCTGTGTAATCTTTTTTTGGCTGGGTTCAACAAAGTTATTTGATAGGTCTGGTACTTGTTCTTCCAGGATTATCCGAAGGTGTCATCTATGTACTCTTGTCATAATGTTCTAGAATCTGTCACCTAAAATAGATTAACAGCAGTTGGCTTCAATGGTTATGGAGCTCACTTCGCATTCTGTCTCAAGACAAGATGAAGTAGAAAGCAAGAAATTTTGTAATTCTTTGGAAATGAACATAAACTAGTTACCGTGCTGGGGAGATATTGCAGCAATTAATGACTTCCATACATACAAACAACTGAGTTCAGAAAAGACATAAAATTAACTAATAATATTACTGTTAAGCAATGCACCATTCATTTATTGTTCTCAATATATAATTCAAATACATAGTTCTCAATATATTATTGAGGTAAAATCCAGGAAATGAAAATCTAGTCTTCAGAATACCGAATGTTTAGAAGTCTTAAACCATTAGTGGATTTTTCTTTTTCATCTTTTACTCAAAATTTTATCTTCTTGACAGAAACCAAAAATAGACAAACTTAAGTACAATAGAAATCCATTGATTCAAGTAAGGGAAAAATCCAGAGCTAAAAAACTTCAGACACTGCTCAATTCAAGTACTCAAGCTTTATGATAAATGGCTGTCTCTCTCCATATCTCTGATTGATTCCCTCTTAATGGTAACTACAATGGCCTAAGACTTATTCTACTAAATAAACAAACTCATGCAAAGATAGTGACCCTTTCTTCCTCATCATTCATGAAAATTCCTAAATGGACACTGATTATTCCTGCTTGAATTGCTCCTGGTATCACTCATTGTTCCCAAAGGGGTGGAGTATTCTGATTGACCAGCCCAGATTATGCTGTGCATCTATAATAGAGAAAGAGAATGTGATAATTAACAAACCCACCAGAATCACATGGAGTCTGGTAACGGCTATTTCTCAAAAGAAGGACGACTGGGAAAGAAAAGAAAAGTGGCATATGTCTTCTACATCTTACTTTCAAAATATGTCTTATAAAAGAATATAATTAAATGGTAAAATATTTAAGAAAAGATAAATAAAATTGCCCATATGTCGACTGCTTAATATAACTATTATCATTTTCTTTCCAAATACTGTTCCATCACTGGAACAAGCATATTATACATATAACTTTAGGGTTTTTTTTAATTAATTTAAAAAATATTTTTTACTGTGGTAAGAAGACTTAACATGAAATCTACCCTCTTAAATTTCTAAGTGTATAATACAATATTGTTAACTATAGACACAACGTTGTATAGAAGATCTCTACAACTTATCCGTCTTGCTTAATTGAGACTTTATTCCTGTTGTTCAACAGGTAACCACCTCTGGTAACCACCTCTGTTTGTATGAGTATGACTATTTTAGGTACCTCGTATAAGTGGAATCAGGCATTGTTTGTTCTTCTGTGACTGGCTTATTTCAGTTAGCATAATTTCCTCCAGGTTCATCCATGTTGTCACATATGGCAGAATTTCCTTCTTTTTAAAGGATGAATAATATTCCATTAATATATATACAATAGACAATGAATGGAGATAGATAGATAGATAGATAGATAGATAGATAGATAGATAGATAGAT